>NC_090020.1:4840668-5147074 GCF_036417845.1 Apteryx mantelli
ATGCATTTAGGTATCTCTGTGTAAACTTAGCCTCTACCAACTCAATTGTTTGGCTGCCCTTTTCTTAACAAAGGGGACATATGACAAACACTGACAAGAGATGTTGGTGGGGGAAAAAAAAAAAAGCTCAGGAAAAGGATGTTAAAATTAAAATTCAACTCACTTTTTTTTTTTGTTTGTTTTTTTGGCAGATCCTTTCACAGGTAAAGAAAAGTAACTTTACAATAACTTAGTGAACAGATGAACCCAGGAGTTTGCCCATTTAAATTCAATGCCAAATTACTAGACACCAGAGTCCAATACTCACTCACCAGGTTCTTCAAGATATTCCACACATGGAGGGTATTTAATATCAAATTTACTTATTTGAAGATATTTGACACTACATAGAATTTTTGATTTAGCAGAGTGATACAGTGACATACTTAAATCAGAATAAAAGGGTAATTTACACTTAGTAAAGTATAGCAATTGTATTATACAGTTCAATTACAATATCATCGTGATCCCCATTACTGGTCTCTATAATACACTAACTGTCACAACACTGGGCATCCTCAGTTGCCAAAAAGGAATACATGGGTTGAAACCACCTCAAACCCATTCCTCTCCTTGAAATTCTTTTGTTGGTTGCTCAGTTTTTATACTCTATGTTGGGCTGCACTACTCCATGCTGGTCTGGCTATCTCAGGGGGACATTCATACTCTTTTGATGAACTTAGGGAGAAACATTTACACAACCACTTTACTCACTCACCTATGATATAGTCAGTTGATGCACTCAACTGATACAGCTCTTTATCTAAAACAAAGGCCATCTCCAGTCCTCTTTGTGTTGAGATAAATTCATCTTTGCAACAGCTGCAGTCAGTCACTCTGTATATTCTTCCCTGAGCTTCAAAGGTCCTTGACCTTGGTCGGTCACACTAGGTCTGCATTAAACTCTGTTTGAGTAAGATTTTAAGTTGTGGGCTAAATATTGTGCTTTTTGAGAACACTCGTGGAATTATTTGTACAGGGTAGCATTTGACACAAATTCACTGAATTCTGAACAAGACTACTAACTCCACCTTTTCAGGCTAGGTTAAATAAAATGTTGCTGAAAGACAAGGAGAAAAATCTAGTTAAAAGCTATGCTTATAATATCTGTGCTAACAGCAGTAGCTACCAACTCAGTGTTCTAGATATTCAGTGACTTTTTATCTCTACCTCCTTCATGATTTTAATTGCAATATACCAACATACTTGCATGCAGTATCTCAGTCATATGAGCCACCTCAGTCCTGTATATGTGGTATGATATGAGACGAGAGAGATATATGTGTATATATCACACACCCATATATACATATATATGTATACATACATATATACATACATATAGATGTGTATGGGAGGGTGACCAAGTCACAGTGGACAGTATCGTTTGCTTGGAAGACAACATAATAACCTTAAATTTGCAGCTACTTAGCATAACCTATCATTTCAGATTTTGGATAACACAATAGCAACTTTCTGAGTCTGGCTTATTGTGTTTAATAATAACAATAACTGTTTCACCTCACAGAATCACCGAATAGTTTGTCTTGCTAACTTGCTCAGGCAAGATCAGCTAGACCAGGTTGCCCAGGATCACGTCCAGATGGGTTTTGAATACCTCCAAGGATGGAGACTCCTTGGAGTCTCCTCTCTGGACAACCTGTTCCTGTGCTCAGTCACCCTTACAGAAAATAAGTGTTTTCTTATGTTCAAGTGGAATTTCCTGTATTTATGTTTGCGCCTAATGCCTCCCATCCTGGGCACCATGGAGAAGAGTCAGGCCTGTCCACTTTACACCCTCCCTTCACATGTTTAAACACATTGAGAAGACCGTTCTGAGACTTCTCTTCTCTAGGCTGAAGAGCCCCAGCTTTCGCTGACTCTTGTCATATGAGAAATGCTCCAGTCCCTTAAACATCTTTGTGATCCTTTGCTGGACTTTCTCCAATAGTTTCATGTCTCTCTTGTACTGCGGAGCCCAGAACTGGACACTGCACTCCATATGTGGCTTCACCAGTGCTGAGTAGAGGGAAGAATCACCTCCTTCAACCTGCTGGTAATGCTTTTTCTCATACAGCCCAGGATACCATTGGCCTTCTTTGCAACAAGGGTGCATTGCCGGCTCATGTTCAACTTGTTGCCCACCAGGACTTCCAGGTCCTTTCCTGCAGAGCTGGCCTCCAGCTGGTGTCCAGCCTGTTTTGGTGCCTGAGGTTGTTCCTCCACAGGTGCAAGACTCTGCACTTCCCTTGTTAAACTTCATGAGGTTGCTCTCTGCCCATTTTGCCAGCCTAACATGGTTCCTCTGAATAGCAGCACAACCACCTGCTGGATCAGCAACTCCTCACAGTTTTGTGTAATCAGCAAACTTGCTAAGGGTACATTTGGTCCCATCATTTACGTCATTAATGAAAATGTGAAATAGTACTGGACCCAGTATTGACTCCCGAGAAACACCATCAGTGACACCACCAGTCTCCAGCTGGATGCTGTGCCACTGATCACAATGCTCTGAGCCTGGCAGTTCAGCCAGCTTTCAGTCTATCTCACTGACCACTTATCTATTCTGTACTTCATCAACTTGCTTGTGAGAATATTATGGGACACAGTGTCAAAAACTTTACTGAAGTCAAGGTAGAAAACATCCACCACTGCCTACTCATCTACCTAGCCAGTCACCTTGTAGAAGGCTATCAGGTTGCTTAAGCATGATTTCCCCTTGGTGAATTCATGCTGACAAATCCTGATCACCCTCCCATTCTTCACATGTCTGAAAGAAGTATCCAGGTTTAGTTGCTCCATTGCCTTCCCAGGGATCTAGGTGAGGCTGACCTGTATTTCCCTGGATCCTTCTTCTTGCTCTTCTTGAAGATAGGAGTGATGTTTGCTTTCTTCCAGTCCTCAGAAACCTCTCCCAGTTGCCATAACCTTTCAAAGACAATGGAAAGTAGTTTTGCAATGACATCGGCCAGCTCCACCAGCAGTCATGGGTGAATCCTGTCGGGACCAATGGACTTGTGTATGTCCAGTATTCCCTGACCTGATCCTCCTCTATGAAATCTTCCTTAGTCCAGGCTTCCCTGCTCCAGACTTCTTCTCTGGTCTCAGGAGCCTCGGACTCCCGAGAGACAGTCTAGTGCATTCTGTACCTCTCCATTTTCAGAGTCCTTTGTCACCAGGGCTCTGGCCCCATTTAGTAGGAGGCCCACATTTTTCCTATTCTTTCTTTTGCTGCTTATGTACTTATAGAAACTTTTCTCGTTGCTTTTCTCATCCCTTGCCAGTCTGAACTCTAGGTGGGCTTTAGCTCTCCTAACCCCATTCCCACACGCCTGGACAGTGTCTCTACACTTCCCTCTTTTACTCAAAATGTCACCAGATAATTGTAAAATGGAGACTTGCCCATAAGTCTATAAGATCCCGGGGGGGGGGGGGGGGAAGTCCAGGGGAGGGGGAAGATTTTTTGATTATGAAGGGTCAAAACTGAAAAATAAGGGAGATACAGAAAGGAAGAAGAGTTTGTGAGAAGATTTTCAGGTTTCAGAATTAGTCCGATCATAATCAGCAGTTTTACATTTATTAATATATAAGGAAAAACATCCAAAATGATCTCTTTCTAAAAAACTATGGTTTTTTTAACAAGAACATTGTTCTGTAAAAAATGATTCGATCAGCTTCATTCACTGTACTAGGTGAATGAAATTGTATCTTAGCTGCAGAATGGCTGCTTTCAGCTAGTCCTGCAAAAGCAAAACTGTCAAAACATGACAAATCTCACTTTTGCTTGTTGGCTTTCATTTCCAGTTTCTCAGTTATTCAGTTCATTTCCAGTTATATACAAGTTCAAACACTACAGCAGGGAAACGAACATTATTGATAAAACAACTCTTGGCTTTGAGATGTATTTTATAGTATGATTGACTTTTTTGCCATTCTTCAATTTTACATTAAAAAATCTTGTTTTACAAAATTTAAGTTCTGAATTAAATTTGTTTACCTTTAAAAGGTTCTATTCATCAATTTAAGTTGACCAATTACACCCATTTGCTATTAAATGGGAGACAAAGTAAATGGTTTATGAATTGCCCATAAAATACCCTCTGCTTGCTGGCAAATGCAGAGCAATGCTAAACCACATTTGGAGAAATTAATGCCCTTCCCTCATGAAGTTAATGGAGCTTAACGCATGCTGCTCATGTGGGCCACAGCCTGTGAATCACCAGAAGCAGAGAAAAACGAGCCAGCTACTTCATGAATATAGTTTGCAATGAATAATTCAGCCAGCTATATTTACGACCACCCTTGTTGCAAATGTGCTACTAACTCCGATCAGCATTAAATTTCTTTTCCTCCCTACTCTCACCAATTCTCAAAGAATGTTCATGGAGTCATACACCACAGCATTTAATGCTTATTTAATTAGCAGGCACTTGACTTACTAATTGCAGGATTCCCTTTGTGAATAAAGGTAAGGCACCTGCTCCTGAAAGTCTTTCAGACAGACCGTGTAGCCTCATGTTCACTTCCAATGTGCATTCACCAAGGTTAGCTAACTCTATCCCAGCTGAGCTTTTTTTTTTCTTCTGAAAAACAGTTAAATGGGTAACATGATGAACAATGACAAGAGTCTATTGTAATACTTAAGTGTTTTTATGCACGAGTGTCATGTGTGAAGGGGACAGAAATGGGATGCAGTAAACTGCCAGATGGTTTTAGCATTAAATTCATAGTTCATGCTGCAGCAAGTAAAGAAGGAATCAAAAAGTGGAACAAAAGATCGCTGTAGTAACTATCAATGAGGAAATATATATTTGACAGGACCACATCAGATAGGGCATTATGAATGAATAATGGTCCAAAAATATGACTAGTGGCTTTTGGAGTTGAGAGATAGCAAAAAAAAAATCAAAGTTCCTGAAGTAAGTTTTACTTTCTGGACATCTATAAAATTCCCAAGAAACCACTAAACAAAAGTATGAGGTGCATAACTGGAATAATATTTGGGGAAAACTTCTTGTTTTTTGATTTAGTTAGGTTTTGGGAAGCTGAAAAAAGGATTTGCTTAGTTTTGCTACTAGGAAGTGTACTTTTTCTGAGTCTTCTGATGGGAAATGCGTCATCCCTTGACCAGAAAAATCCTGTAACCACCACAGAAGAAAAAGGTAAGCTTCCACGCGCTTCTTTGATTTTGTCACAAACCATACTTCAAAGACAGGGAACAAAAGATTCCAGAGCTGGTAACATTTCCTCTTGCTCCACAACAGGGATACTTAATTTCAGAGCACAAGAAGCATAAAATGCTGCCTGATCAAAACAGCTACAAATTGCATTACAAATGAACTGCTTTAAATGATTTTCTGGTGGGCCAAGACATCGACTGGAGGGCCCCAAGATGTCCTTCACATGTCAGCCCATGGTAGAAGGTTGTACTGCATTTAGGAGACCAGTAGGATATCAACCTATGTGTCAGCCTGTGTACATAAATTCAGCAAAGATTTATATGGCACATCAATGTATTTCAAACTCATCAAGACAAAAAACATTCACCTGTGTGGAAAATAAGTGACACTCTAAACATAGTTCTGCTTTGAGTAATGGCTGGAAGGGGCCACTAAAAGACTGTATATCTTAACAGACAATATGCCACAGACACATACCCTTGAACCTTTTTAATGTGGGACACAAGATAAACAAAATTTGTATCAAAATTTCTGAATTTCTCTTTTGGTGAATGGGACAAATAGGTTCAGATTCAGTGGTGACATGAGGATCTAAAACAAATTTCCCATGTGTTTACTGTGAAGCTCACTAATTTCTTTCATATGCAATCAAATCTCCCTCCTCTAGTCATTCCATCAACAAAAGAACCAGGCAAGTGAAGCAGTGTCGCAGTTAAATGCACTATAGGCTTTCCACAATAACATCCTGGCTGGCTGAACGCAAGCATAACTCATGAGCATTCAAGTCTTTTCCACTGATTACATTAGCTTTGCCAAAAGCAGCAAAAACCCAGTGTAACTCTACAAGCCAGAGAAAACCATGTTCTCTGCTCTTTGCTGTTACTTAAGTGACTATCTACAGTAAACAAATCAAAAAAAAAAAAAAAACAAACAAACAACCCCCCCCAAAAAAACAAAAAAACAGGGACTATTGCTTTCTTTCCCAGACAAAAGAAACAGACTTTTTCCATTTATCAAAAGACATCTTACCAGTGTTAGGTGGAGTGAAAAGAACAAATTTGAAATAATCACTTTCATTTTGGATTGCTTATGGGTACATTTGGCTACAAAGCATTCACTGGTCTCTCTTCACTCCTATATAGCAAGTATCCATCTCTCAAAAGAGAAAGGCAGGAGGTACATAAACTGGGATATTTTGAGAGAAAAGCTTCTAAAAGGAAATCAAATTCAGGAAATTACATCCCACTTGCAATAAAGGTGTATACACTACCAGTTCAGATGGAATCAATTTGCTTTCCTTACAAAATCCTCATGCAGTGAGACGACTTTACCACTCTGCATCTTCACTCAACACAGAGCAGTGTTCAGTAGCTCTTATGTAGCTTGATCTGGTGTTGTCACTCACTTGGGCCAATTTTTTCAAGTCCTGCCAGAAAGGTAGCATTTTCAAACTGACAGGACTAACTACAACTAACTACAAGTAGTTTACAAGGCAAGAAGAAATTTACAAAGGCTTATAAAATATTGTATTTTACACATGGGAAATTTTCTCTGTTCTCTAAATAATATCACCTTCCAAGTTTAGCATGTAATTCTAGGCACATAGCTATTAGAAGGATATGGATGAGCAGGAGGGTTAGAAGGAAAGAGTGATAACTGGGTGTTTGAAGAAACAGGAAAAAGAGATACAGGTAAATCCTTTAGATACATTTTTACTAAGTAAGAGGTAATAAGACTGCAGAGTCAAGAAATCAGTAAGGACTTTATATAATCACTGGTGTAAACAGCAAAAACAAAAAGAAATTGATTCAATGTACAGTGAACTGTACCTTAAGGATCAATATCAGATGCTAGGAGGCACCTACAAACCTCTAAAAACTCTTTTATAATGAATCCCAAAGATAATACACACACAGTTATAGGTGCAAACAGACACACAGACATGCATGCTAGCTTCTCCTCACAGGTCATGTGGACTTCCTCCACGCTGCGGTTGTCCCTGCTTGCTCAGCCCAGTGTGGGCGAAGGGATTCCCCAGCTGTACATGGCCCCATACTGGCCCTGCAGTCTCCTGCCCTGGTCTCAGGGGTGCACCCTGGAGTCCCTCCTCAGTGCCCCCCATGCTGACAGCCGCAGAAGGGTGCAGGCAGCCCATGGCACACCATGGTGGGGCTGTTCCATCTGCCCTGGCAGTTCTCGGCATGCCTGGGGGCCCCTGCTGATGACGCCAGATCCATTCTGTCTCTGTTGCCCTCTGTTCTCTTCTGTACTGATGCAAGCGCTCTTGCTTCTTTTATACTGCTTTTCATGCTGACTCGTCTTTGCTTCAAAAGCAGTAATTTTTTTCTAATTCCATGGTTACCACTTAACCTTCTGGTGGTCATCTTCCTCTTTGACATGATTATTTTGGAGCAAACCTTCTTTCTGACAGCTTAATGCATCTCCTTCAACCACGCTGTTTACAGCTACATTCCTATATTACCATATATGTGCATGCCTATGCTATGTGTTTTGCTAATGCTTCTTAAAATGAGACTGTGACTGCAAGGTGGGCAAGAGAGGGTTGGATACTGGTGAAGAAAGACGCTCAGAGCTCGTAAGGGGTTAAACAGAATAGATTTAATAAAGGACTTCTTACACTCCAAGCTGCACGGGGAGCCTCAGGAACTGCGCAGAGGGGTTACTGATGGGAGGCTGTTGGACATAGGGGTTGGACGCATGGGTTGGATGCCCAGGAGGGACTCCACTCATTGTATCCTAAAAGTCCTTTAAATCTACTAGAACTATTTCCTCATCTCAGCTGTGTTAACCTTGAGTAGCTACTGTGCAGGAAGCAGCTAGACATTGTTGGCAAAATGGAATAGGCATGTCTGGCCGTGACAGGAATTCAATTACGGTGTAGAGATCACACTCTGGGGCTGCTGTCACATACTCTGGCAGTCACTGAATCCTCGCCAGATCTTTTGCAGGTGTTCTCACTACAGCTAGGAGGAGAACTCCAAGAATTTCCTCATCAACAAATAAAAATGCACCAGGTCCGTCCTGACCACAGGAGCAAGCCAGACACAAGTATAGAGGAAACAGCAGGTATGTTGTTCTGCTCCAGACTGCTGTTATCAAGAACAACGCAGAGCATCAGACACTGATAACATGCCCTGGTACCTCTTCCATTCCCCTGTTCCCTTTGTAAGTTCTTCCTCTCTTCCACCCTTACCTCATTTCAGACAAACTGCCCATTCCTATTTACTCTTTCCCCACTGCACCTGATTTTGATGATTTTACACCCTTATTTTATACTTGTGATATAGTTGTCCTGCTCATTTCTACCCTAATCAGCAAATCAAATATGCTAGTACCCTCTTTGATATAGCAACAATATTTATCATTTCTGCCATCTCTCATGTTGCTATCTTCTTAGTGTGGCCAGTGGTTGGGGTTAGCCAGATGTATATATGTTATTCCCTCACACATTCTCTCTGACACATTGTACATTCTTACATAATTTTATTGACTGTGTAGCCACAGATCAGGGTTGGCATTTTGCCTACATACATAAGGAAATTACAAGCACAGGTTGATGAGAAAGAAAAATTTATCTGAGACTAAAAGAATTAGCACAAGGAAATCTACAAACAAATTCAGCAGAATGGCAACGTATAAGACAAAATTGCACAGAGCACTTAGAAGCATACTATAGAAAATTCATGGCCAAACATAGAGCTGTCATGACCTAGCTCCAAGCACTGGGGAAAAGTTTGAAGCTTCCTGCTGTTCTGAAGTTCTTTGATACTCTCAAATAAAAATTCAAAAGCATAGTTTTTCAAAAAATTGTCTTATTCATAAAATAGTTTTTTATGAATGTCTAAAATAAATGTCTTTATTCCTCAGAAAAGTATTCTTTAGCTGAGTGCCATTTTTCACTGAAAAAGTCTGATAGACACGTTAAATTCAGACCTTAGCCCTGCTCAACTGAGATTCTAGCACACTTCACATCTTGCAGATTTTACTCAAAATCTTGGTGCAAAGATGCAGCACTACCTCTCTTAATATAGTCACCAGTGCTAGTGCTTATTTCCTACTCTTCCCAGCATGGAGATGGAGGAATGTGTTCACTTAGGCCAGGCTTTAAAAAATATTAATGTTTATCTACTGTCCCTAAAGAAAGTGCAGGAATGTTATCATGACCAATAGCTGCAAGAACAGAGGTCAACTGAAACACATGACTGCTGTTTAGCTGCTCTGACCATTTATATATTTTATTCCAGACTATTCAGTATCCAGCCTTTATGTATTATTAATAAAAGCTGTATATATATGTGCATATACATGTATAGCTGTATATAACAGCTATATTATAGCTGCAATTCAGCTGTAATAGCCATAATTCAGCTAGATCTATCTTTCTTCCAGCATAAATTAGTCTGGTCATCCAGTAACACTATGAGCAAGCAAGCTGCTCATGATGCACCAATAGACGGGCATCCGGGATTCTTTCACATTCTGGGATTAGTCATGTTGAACTCAAGAGATCATCATTTGTCAAGTATAAGAGTTTATTGGAGATAAGTGATTCTACACATATAACAGACATTAGACAACACCAAACAATCTATCAACCACAAGTATAACAAAGTTAAAAGAATAACAAAGCTGGAAATATATCAAAGCCTTATGGTTAAGCCACAGATGCATGGTACAATGACTGTTCTCACCCTTTTCTTGTCATTTTGGGGCTAATCCTCCAGTATAGTTTCCCCAGATTGTTCTCACTATGCTCGAGCTGCGTTGGGATGATCCATATTTTCCCTGGCAGTTGGCATCAGGGGCATCCCCACTGATGAGTGGGTTGTTGGGTCTGCAGGCCAGCTGACGGTGAGTCCAAGTCCACATGAAGGTATGTGGCTTACTTTCTTTTATCCTTCCTGGGCTTAGCTCATTAAAACAGTGCCAGATCATGGTGACACAACAGAAGAGATGGCCTCAGCCGATAACAGTATGCATATCAACAGAGAACAATACAGATGTTCAACAGATAACAGTAAGCATATTCAACAGACAACAGTACACATGTCAGCCCAGTGCAAAATTCCACAGTACCTGGGTGCCTACGGTGTGAGTCTGCATTGTCACTTCCCTTTTGTTAGCTAGGTTTGCCCAGCACTCATGGGGTAATTGCAGGGCTGCGGCAACGCCACAGTATGGTGGCTCTGGCCATGGGGCATGCAGGGTTCATTAACTCTTGGGGAGCACCCCAGAGCAAATCCCTCTTCTATGGGCTGCACCATCCCGAGTTCCACACTTGCCTGTACAGTGACTATCATGTTATATACACATTTGATAACCAGCACAGTAGGGACACACATTTGGATAGCCACACACACAATAGGCAGTACTGTTAGCCCTTTCGCACTGACTAGCTCCTGAAACAACCTTTGCTCCCATTTGTATAAGCTCAAGTTGTAAAATAAGTGATTTAGCATTACAGATTCAAATTAGACTGTTGTTTCCACCTTCCTAATGGCTATATATTTTAAATTCTAATTTTCTGTAAAGTTTTTAGGTGCCAACATCAAAATGCTGATAAAATTTATGTATTACATAGTATACACTAGATTCTCTTGAAATACTCTGCTGCTTACTCATGAAGTGACAGTACTAGTTTCCATGGAATTAAGCAGTACTAAAATTCAGTGACACATATGAGAGCTAGGGAATCCTTACAATATTGTGTTCCCTTTCAGTAGGGAAATGTATGCAACCCAAGTCATAAATTGGAAGAAGAAATTTTTTCTCATGACACTTGAAAAAAAATACAATGGCTCTTTTCAGCTGAGTACTAGTTTCTGAAGGCGAGCGCTTTTCAGAATAAATAAATAAATAAATAAAATATCACTTTTGCCTATACACTATCTCCAGTTATTGCAACAGTCAAGCTTATAGCAGAGTGAATGAATCTATTTTGCTTTCTCTCTTCCATTTGCTCAGCTGGACTGTATCAAATTTGCTCTTTTATGCACAGTGTTGCCACACTTTATGACAGCTCCGTAGGTCCCTATACTGCAGTCTGAGTCGCATGCTTATGCAACCCAGCTAAGACTCAGGGATTTCAAGGAGACTTTGAAAGGACAACACTGGCCCCACTGAGCGATCACTGTAAATTATTGGAGACTTCGTTGTCATTCTCCTATAGCTTCCATGAATTTCTCAGCTGTCTGCAGGAATGCAAAAACATTTTTCAGAAGATGTAAAACCTGACTGCAAATTCATGGGGTGTTAAAAAAAAAAAAAAAGAGGAGGAAACTAGGGCTACTTGTAAAACCTGAAAATACTTTTTTTTTTTAAATAGACCAGATTTCAGTTTTAAAATGTTCCCTCATATACAGAAAGTGAATTTTGAAAAAAAAAAGTTGCATGAATTCTTAAAAATTTTGCAAAGCATTATCTGAAAAACAGCATTGCAGTGCTCAAGAGTAAAGTAACTGATGCAAAATGGTCACAGAGGCTGATTTCTGGTGGTTTCTCCCCAGTGTATGTAGGTCTCTGTAAGCCTGTTCAGAATGAGATTTTAGGTAGAGAGCATATTAAACAGTCTCTCAGTGCGACAGTCAAAGTTTTTCATGCCTTTCTGAAGCATCTGAGTACTCCAGAAATTAAAGGAATTCTGACCATGCAAATCCCCTAGGAGACCATCCAAATTGCTACATAAATGCTGCTACCAGCAAAGCAGTTGCAAGGGCATCTCAACTGCATTCTTAAGATACATCTTAGAAAAGTACAGAAGGGCAGGGGAATGTGGTTCTTTCTCCTGTCTTTCACTGCTAATTTGCATTTCCTTAGTATAAACATCATTACCTATATCATGCATTTCCTGTTTAAAACGTTGGACACTTGATGCAAATCAATTAAATTCAATACAAAACCAGTAACTGAGGTAGAACTCTTGGCACCACCTATGCCATCTCATGCTTGCTAAATCATCTCTCTGGCATCCACACCACAGATTATGTACCTGTTCTCCCCAGAAAAATCTCATCATAATTAGTTTTTGCTATATCAAATGCCAGTCTTAGCAAAATGTAATAATCATCTAAATGGCTCATAATGCTTTATTTAGTTGGCAATTATATTGATTAAAGAAAAGAAATAGCAACCCCCCTGACATTAAGCATTTTAATGGTTGCTTTAAGATCACTCATGATGGACTTTTCAGCCATCAGAAATGTTAAATACAATATTCACACTGCTGTCTGGTGTCCACAGAAGTCAAATACAATTCAAGGCACAAACCCACCATTTTTAAAGAATTATTCTGGATTACAGCTTGTTTGAACTGTTCCTTTCCACTTAGAGATATATGATTGTACAATCTTTGTGTGTTGACAAGACAACTTAATTTTGCCTGAGATAATCTATGACATGGAGAGTCCTGGAGTTTCACTGGGACATTAAATTTTCTGTATACTACTCTCTCAAACTGCAACTCTTGGAAGCTATCCATTCCCAAGACTGTAACAAGGGACACAAACGCAGTGCAATCTATGGCAATACCACCTGGGTCCACATAGTCTGAAATTGCACAGGACACATTCCAGATTCCTCAGCACAGGAGGTAAGTTACCACCCAGGCCAGTTAGCTCAGGAAGCTGAGAGAATGATTTGGACAGGATTCACACTTGCAGTTTCTTTGGCCAGATTCCTTGTTAGCAGATAATGCAGACTTTCTCCCATTCTGTTCAACAGCAATATGAAAATTTAAAAGAATATTTCTTACACTTTACTTCAGGTTTCCTCATGGTTTTGCAGTATAATCCTGTTCGGTATCACCACTGCAGCAAAGCAAAGTGTACTGTCTGTAGATCTAGCCCAGGCTTGATCAAGATCAGCTGCTGCATAAAGAACAACTGGGAAAGCAAGGACCTGGTGAGGTTAAATCAGCAGTGCCACAGGAGTTATGAGAAAAAAACACTCCAGATGACTTGCTGTCCTGATAAGAAATAAGAAAACTTTAACTTAAATTTTCTCTCCTTTGGCTATTCGAGCACAGAATCACAGAAACACAGAATCACAGAATGGTTGAGGTTGGAAGGGACCTTGGGAGATCATCTAGTCCAAACACCCTGCTCAAGCGGAGTCACCTACAGCATGTTGCACAGGTCCATGTCCAGACAGCTTTTGAGTATCTCCAAGGATGGAGACTCCACAACCTCTCTGGACAACCTGTTCCAGTGCTCTGTCACCCTCACAATAAAAAAGGTTTTCCTCATGTTCAGACAGAGCTTTCTGGGGTTTCAGTTTGTGCCTGTTGCTTCGCATCCTATCGCTGGGCACCACTGAAGAGTCTGGCTCCGTCCTCTCTACAGCCTCCCTTCAGATACTTCTACGCATTGATAAGATCCCCCCTCAGCCTTCTCTGCTCCAGGCTGAACGGTCCCAGCTCTCTCAGCCCTTCCTCATAGAAGAGATGCTCCAATGACTTCATCCCCTCAGCAGCCCTCCGCTGCACTTGCTCCACTGGCTCCATGTCTCTGTTGTATTGGGGAGCCCAGAATTGGACACAGTACTCCAGACGTGGCTTCACCAGGGCTGAGGAAAGGAAAAGGGTTGCTAAACTACATGAGGTTCCTCTTTGCCCATCTCTCCAGCCTGTCCAGGTCCCTCTCAATGGCAGCACAGCCCTCTGGTGTAGCAGCCACTCCTCCCAGTTTTATATCATCAACAAACTTGCGGAAGGTGCACTCTGCCCCTTCATCCAGGTCATTGCTGAAGAAGTGGAACAAGACTGGACCCTGTACTGACCCCTGGGGTGGAGGACACTGCTATCTACAGGCCTCCAAGTAGACTTTGCACCACTGAGCACAACCTGCTGAGCTCTGCCATTCAGCCAGTTCCCAATCCACCTCACTGTCTGCTTGTCTAGCCTACGCTTCCTGAGCTTGCCTCTGAGGACCATGTTATGGGAGAAAGTGTCCAAAGAGTGCCAGGGACTCTCCCTCTCCATTATTGCCTCGATCAGGAAATCGCTGGGGAAGCCCCGCTCAGACACAGGGGTAATAAACACTCAATATCAACCATAGTGTGCCTTGCGGTTGTGTATCTGTTCCTGCCGGGAGTCCAGGCGTCGCCCCCGCCAGACCCTTACAACTGGCGTAGTCGGCAGGATACACAAACGACAACGCTGTGGCCGAGGAGAGCGAAGGGGGAGGGCGAGAGCCACGGAGGGACTGCTCGCCTGCAGCTGCCAGGAGGGCCCCAGACTGAGCAGTGGGGGCCGGTAGCTGCATTGCTTGCCACTCTGGAAGTCCCCCAGCACTGGCCAGAGTTGGCACAGGGGGAAAACGTTACCCTGAAGGCAGCTGAATCCACTTTACAGGCTATGCCCTTCTGTGCCGCTTCGGAAGCAGCTCGGAAGCTTGCCGGACAATTAGGGTGGGCACTGTTGACGGGCATTCGAGCCTTAGATAAGGAGGTATCATCTTCGCAGCAACGAGTAAAAGATCTGGAGAAGGAGAATGGAGATTTGCATGATGCGAGGGTGGTAGCACAGGAGTTGATCATGAGCCAAGCTGAAAAGGGTCAGGAATTAACCCCTAGGGTAGAGTGATGAGCTTTACGAATGGCTAACAAACACCATGTGAGCTATGGTAAAGCCCCAGCTGCAGTTGCCCAGGTGAGAGCAATAATAACTAGACCCTCCTGGGACCCAGAGGAGTGGGATGGTAATATTTGGAGTACTTCATCTGACTCGGAGATTGACTTTGGATTAGAAGGAGAACCGGCTACTTCCCAGGTCCAACCTCTTGTGCAACTGAAGGGAGGAGAGGCAAGTAGACAGGAATACAGTGGAGCAATCTAGAACATATACCCCAAAGGAATTGCGTGAATTTTTAACTGCTTTCCAGCAGCCCCCGTGGGGAGTCTTTGTTAGCCTGGTTAGTGAGAGCATGGGATGCAGGTGCCGGATCGCTTAGTCTCAGAAGATAGGAGCTGAATTTAATGAGCCCCTTATCAACCAATGCTCAAGTATAATATTATCTTACCCAGTTAACCTCTGCATGGGATGGGGCAGGAAATGTTATTGTAGCTCCAACATTATCTCAGTGGTTACGCGCCACTGTGGTAGGTGCTTACCTGTCCACAGGTGAGTTAGCCGCTACAGTGGGAGCATGGTGTACTTTTGAGGAAGGGATCAATGTGTTGTGGCAGCTAGGGGTAGCAACTGGATTAGTAGATGGAGAAGGACCAGATGGTGTGGAAATAACTCGGCAGATGAAAACCCAGTTATTAAGAGGGGCTTCAAGTGCCCTAAAGCCCTTACTACTTGGCACGGTAATGCCTGCAACTGGAACAGTGGGGGCTTGGTAAACAATATAAGGGATTTGGCACTTGTTGGTGAACCAGGTACTAAGCAAGTGAGAGCAGTTTGGAATTCCAAGGCGAGAAAATTGGCAGGGACTACTAAATTGAGTGGAAAGGTAATGAGGCGAACGACCCTTTGCAACCTGGCAAGCAGATTATGTAGGCCCATTGCCCCCCTCACAGGAACAAAGGTATATATATTAACTGCTGCAGACACTTACACAGGCCTTATGCATGCATATCCTACCTCCCACACAAATCAGTCCTCTACTGTATGAAGCTTAGAGCAACTCACGTATACTTACGGTATACCAAAAGAAATACAGAGTGACCAAAGTACCCACTTTGCAGGCCATATAGTACAAGAATGGGCAAAGGACTTGGGGATCACCCGGGTCTTGCATGTACCATACCACCCTCAAGCTAGTGGATTAACAGAGAGAATGAATGGCCTGCTAAAAGAACAAATTCGAAAACTTACCACCACGCAAACCTTAAGGGGTGGGTGAGCATGCTCCCACAAGCGCTGTTCATGCTTAACAACAGGCGTGTTGGAATGCTTACTCCCTATGAGCGAGCGCAAGCCAAACTGACTCTAACAACCCCTGCCTGGATATCCGTAATGGAGGGGGGGATTGCCCCCCGCATGCTCGCCTCCGGTGAGGTAGAATTCTATACATCTGAACAACTCACAATTACTGAACAAAGGGTTATAAGCTTACATTTAAGACTTGACTGCCCTTCATAGTGTGCATGGCTGTTTACACCTTTGATACCCCTCCAAATAGCCCCACTCTTATTGACCTCTTCTCAAGATTTATCTTTCCAGGTAGCCCTATCCATGTCGGTGAATGTCTCACAGGGAGCACTGATACTGTGAGGAATTCTGATCCACAGTGCCGGAGTGCCTCAAGTTCAGCAAACACCCTCAATACACTCTTTAGCCAGTGTGTGGATACTAACTCCTCAAAAGGAAAAGTGGCCTGGCACTGTTCTAGCAGACAGTCCAGGAGCCACTGCTCTAGTTCTTCCTGATGACAATACTATGCCTTTCTATCTTCCCACCAACATGTTATCACACCGGCATCTGTAAGTTGAGATGTTGCCTCTTGCTGACCACAACAGATGCTGTTAATCTACAAGACCGTCCAGCTCCCCATGTAAATACATCGATTTGACTTGCACAACGATCAGCTAACCTCTCTGCTTTCTGTATTGCAGGAGGACGATCAGTGGATGATGTCTTAACTATGTGTTACATAGATGTACCAGTGCCACTCGCGGTATTGCAGAGTTATCCAACATATCCGGCAGAATGATGGAGATGCCTGGCTGTTTAACTTTTGCTTTGTATTATGTTATGTTTTGATTTCATAACTTTGTAAACTCCCTTGCCCTCATACCCCACACCATTCTGAAGACTGGAATGGCCTGTAACTAGCTTTCCATCGTGGGGTGGAGCATATGGGAAAGTGAAGAAGAATGTCAAGGAGATAGGCAATGGAAGCTAGCCAGACTGTTCTGTGGGAAAAGGAGCATCAACAGGGCATGTGGACCCATAACCATGTAGCTGGGCCTGTGCCAGTGTGGTGCTGCACCTGGGTCTTGAATCAAGATTAGTGATGAGCTCAATGTGCTTACTGTGCATGTATATAATACACAAAACCCATGTGTAGCGCCCCCCCGGTTTTCCTCGCCATGGACCAACGCTCAGAGGTGCCAAGGACTTTCCCACTCCATTATTGCCTCAATCGGGAATTGCTGGGGAAGCCCTGCTCAGACGCAGAGGTAATAAACACTCAGTATCGACCATAGTGTGCCCTGTGTTTGTGTATCTGTCCCTGCTGGGGGGCCAGGCATTGCCGCCACTGGACCCTTGCAACTCCCCATGTTGCATGCATTTGTGTGCAGGCACTTCAGAGATGTATTCGAGCATGCTGATTTCCCAGAAGGGGTGTTAGAGGTTTCTCCATAGTCTTGTCTTTTTTAGGTACTTCCTTAGCTGCATGCAATTGCTAGAGGTAATCCCACTTGAGCCCTGTTTTGCTGACTGCATGGTCTTAATCTGTACTCTTCCCCTATCTTTCCCAGTTTAAAGCCCTTCTTATCAGGTTGGTCAGCCTGTTGGCAAAGATGGATGTGCCCCGTTTAGTGAGGGGGATCCCATATTTCCCAGTCCATATAGTTTAGAAACTGTCTTCAGGATCACTTGACAGTTAAGCTCTGTGGATAACAAGATTATGATTACTTCCCTTCTTTCCTCTGGCAAATCTATTTGCATTCAGTCCAAAGCTGAGAAGACTCATGGTTGTAGAAGCTGCTGCTGTTTGTCTACTTCTTGACATATCTTCCATCGATCCGTCAACTAAGCAACTCCAGACACTGATCTCAAACCTTTTTTTAGTTAAAATTAGTTGAATTATCTTAAACTATTTAAATAAAAACTATTAGTCTATGCATTCATGATTATTGAGGCTCAGGTATTTTAATTTGCTTCATGCATGTATCGTGTTTAGAAAGATTCACCTCTTTAAAAAGGTTTCTAGGTAGCTCATAGCAAATTATTCAGGTGCTTTGGTTACTGCACTGGCTTTTGTTCTCATGCCTTTACTCAAGTCAAAAACTAACATATAGTCCAAAGTGTCTGAGGGGTTTCTACACATTAGCTTCTCATGACAGTTGTCGCTATGTTAGTTTTTCATGATAGCTGCAGGGACATCTGAACTATCCTTGCTACCAGCGGGATGTGGGTCTGCAAGAAGTATTTCATATGGCAGCTGACCATCAGTCTAGAATGACCAGAAGAGATTTGAATAATGAGAGAGTTCCACAGCTTCCGAGCTAAACGTGAACACTTTTCCAAAACACAGGACCCTCCCCCAATAAGCCTTATAAAGTAGAATGGAGTCTGATACTAGAAAATAAGAAGGTGGAAGAGTCATCAGGCAACTCCATCCTGAATATCCTTCTGTGAACAGAACTGAAAATAGTCTCCTACTTGTATATAAAAGCTAGAGTTTCCCTTTCAAAGAAAGCATTTAGCCTGAACTAAATCAGAGCCATTTTCATGAAATATCAGCCATCAAGAAGCAGTCAGCTGCAAATCCCAAAGCTAAGTACATTCTGCTTCTATCAGCTCAATGAGAGCTGCAAGTCCTGGACAGCATTAACCCCATGTCCAACAGTCATTTCAGTGCTCTTTGCACATACGCCTTCTGGCCAGAGAAAATGCCCAGAGCATCAGAGCTGGAAATCTTGAGCTACTGAACAACAACACTTAGAATAATAATTTACCTCATAATCACCAGCTCCATTGGCTGTAATTATCAATATATTCACAGAATCACAGAATCACAGAATCACTGAGGTTGGAAGGGACCTCTGGAGATCATCTAGTCCAACCCCCCTGCTCAAGCAGGGTCACCTAGAGCACATTGCACAGGATTGCATCCAGGCGCATTTTGAATATCTCCAGAGAAGGAGACTCCACCACCTCTCGGGGCAACCTGTTCCGGTGCTCTGTCACCCTCACAGTGAAAAAGTTTTTCCTCATGTTAAGATGGAAGTGTCTGTGTTTCAGTTTGTGCCCATTGCCTCGCGTCCTGTCGCTCGGCACCACTGAAAAGAGTCTGGCCCCATCCTCTCTACACCCTCCCTTCAGATACTTGTACACATTGATAAGATCTCCTCTCAGCCTTCTCTTCTCCAGGCTGAACAGGCCCAGCTCTCTCAGCCTTTCCTCATAAGAGAGATGCTCCAGTCCCCTAATCATCTTTGTGGCCCTTCGCTGGACTTGCTCCAGTAGTGCCACATCCCTCTTGTACTGGGGAGCCCAGAACTGGACGCAGTACTCTAGATGTGGCCTCACCAGGGTTGAGTAGAGGGGGAGAATCACCTCCCTCCACCTGCTGGCAATGCTCTCTGTTTCATGAGCTTCCATTGTCAGGAAATGAATGATTCCTATCTCCTAAAAAATGAAATAACTCCCTGGGTACAGTACAGGGATTATTTATATGGAGAAGAATAAATCATAAAGAAAGACAGAAAATAAATAAAAGGGAAGATCTGATGGCTGAATATCTAGAAATGAAATTTCTATTTGAAGCAGGTTTCAAGGAGCTTTTACACTATTTTATTTATTTTAAAATATTTTAATTCCAACTTTAATGGATATGGATATATGTTTGATTTAGATATGTAAAGTGCCAAGATATTTGTGCTATCAAAATGTGGCTATATAGCTAATTTGGAAAAGAGCAAATTAAGATAAATGAATCTGAAAACTGTTTCCTGATGGCACAATCTTCCAACACATTATAAGGCCACGAAGAAAAACTGTCTGATCATTCTGCACCAGCACAGTTGCCTGTTAGCTACACCATTCTGCCAGGGATGTAGTTACCAAGCCAACAGACCAAATATCTGACTGAAACTATCATTTATCTGCTGCTAGTGAGTAGTATTTACTTAAAAAATCAAATTAAAATCATCAAGTGAAGTGGCATGATGAGGCAAGAGATTCATTATAAAATAAGAGAGAAACTAAGGTCTGAACGTGAAACCACCGATAGAGCTGAATGAGGAAGTTTCTATGGAAAAAAGTTTGCTGCTTACATTAAAATAATTTCTTCTTTTCTTCTTCTTCTTCTTCTTTTTTTTTTCTTTTCTTTTCTTTTTTTTTTTTTTAAGGGATGAAATAGGCTTTTATTGCTAGGTTAAAGAACTGTCTGCAGTAAGAGATGAAAACCAAAATCAGTTTTCAATCCTGCTATGGAAACAGAATACTTCACTTTTGTTTGTTTGTTTGTTTGTTTGTTTGTTGTAGCTCTGTTCTGTGCAAAAATTTATTTCTGGAAATACACATTCCTAACCTCCCACCCTGATCTCAATAAGCAGCCTTACGGTCTGGAGGTGAAAAAGCAGTCTGTATAGTCCATACTACGTAACTACTCAGAGAGATATGCATGTTTGACGACTGGCAGTCTGCCTGCCTGCCTTTGTCTTCATAATTAAAGCATTATTATAAACTATATAGCACAAATTTGTCCTCATGTGTCCTCAGTTCCTCCTTATTTCTTTCCCCCATTTTACATTTAACACATTTTCTCCTTCTTTTTTGCCTTCACAGCTGAGAACTGAAATAATCATTTCACAGCCCTCCCTTCTGACTGCTTTCCTAATACATATGTGCATTATAAGCTCATCCATCATTATTTTCAGAGATTCACATTTTTAATCAGGTCTGTACGTATATTGTTTGAGTATGTGGCAGTTTAATTACCCTCTTGAATATGTGAAACACATCTTTGTCATATCTACTTATATCTGAAGAGATCCATCCTATAACACTAATTAAAGAGGGATGATGACATTTTTTCTGTACTCAAATTATATCCCATCTGTCTAGTCATCCTCATGTTCACTCATTGGATTAATTAGGCGTGGGGAAAGGTTGTTTCTCTGGAGTTTTGCCTAATGCAGGATGAAAAGTCCATTTTAATGAAAAAACGTACAAAATTCCTTTCTTCTCCTCCCAGAATAATACACATAATCAAACAGAACCAAGTCCTTTATTTTGCTGGTATCAAAGTAACTGGTCATATATTCCATGGCATCAAAAGTCATATATCTTCACTTGTTTACTGATGTTAGCAGCTGATCTGGAGGGACATGCAGTACTGCCAACAAATCACAAATATTCTCTGTGTCCTGAAATCTAGAGACAGAGTTAAAACCAATTGTGTACTAATAACATTATTAAAGACCAGAGTGACATTGAACCAAATGGGTACAATGATGAAAATACATCAGTTTTCACCATTGCTTTTTATCAGCCTGAGAGTATAGACACTTTCTTCGGGTAGCTGAGACATTTACGTGGAATGTAATGCCCTCCAGTCTTGTCTAGTTTTAAAAGTTTAAAAGAAGTTGCTCTTATTAATGATACCACTGGTTTCACTCAAAGTGAGCTACATTTCCTTTTCATTTTGAAACTATTGCAGATCCAAGCAGATCTCTTGTATGCCTAAACCATTTGCTTTTATTGAGATATCAAATCCAAAGGTTTTTAAAACAATAAGGAATGGAAAACCCTGAAGAGTTAGTATAGTGCACCACCAACAAGGAACAAGTTGGTTTCACACAGAATCACAGAAGGGTTAAGGTTGGAAGGGACCTCTGAAGATCGTCTAAGTCAAACCTCCCTGCTTAAGCAGGGTCACCTACAGCATGTTGCGCAGGATCGCGTCTAGGCAGGCTTTGAATATCTCCAAGGATGGAGACTCCACAGCCTCTCTGGGCAACCTGTTCCAGTGCTCTGTCACCCTCACAGTGAAGAAGGTTTTCCTCATGTTCAGATGGAGCTTCCTGTGTTTCAGTTTGCGCCCGCTGCCTCTTGTCCTGTCGCTGGGCACCACTGAAAAGAGTCTGGCTCCATCCTCTCTACACCCTCCCTTTAGACATTTGTACACATTGATAAGATCTCCTCTCAGCCTTCTCTTCTCCAGGCTGAACAGCCCCAGCTCTCTCAGCCTTTCCTCATAAGAGAGATGCTCCAGTCCCCTAATCATCTTTGTAGCCCTTCGCTGCACTTGCTCCAGTAGCTCCATGTCTCTCTTGTACTGGGGAGCCCAGAACTGGACACAGTACTCCAGATGTGGCCTCCCCAGGGCTGAGTAGAGGGGGAGAATCACCTCCCTCCACCTGCTGGCAATGCTCTCCCTAATGCAACCCAGGGAATACCATTGACCTTCTTGGCCACAAGGGCACATTGCTGCCTCATGCTTAACTTGGTGTCCACCAGCACTCCCAGGTCCTTCTCCACAGAGCTGTTTTCCAGCAGGTCAACCCCCAGCCTATACTGGTGCATGGGATTGTTCCTCCCAGGTGCAGGACCCTGCACTTCC
Source organism: Apteryx mantelli (assembly GCF_036417845.1). Taxonomy (NCBI): domain Eukaryota; kingdom Metazoa; phylum Chordata; class Aves; order Apterygiformes; family Apterygidae; genus Apteryx; species Apteryx mantelli. The sequence goes on from NC_090020.1 coordinate 4,863,149, forward strand.
CTTTGTTGAACTTCATGAGGTTCCTCTCCGCCCACCTCTCCAGCCTGTCCAGCTCTCTCTGAATGGCAGCACAGCCCTCTGCTGTATCAGCCACTCCTCCCAGTTTTGTATCATCAGCAAACTTGCTGAGGGTGCACTCTGTCCCTTCGTCCAGGTCATTGATGAAGAAGTTGAACAAGACTGGACCCAGTACTGACCCCTGGGGGACACCGCTAGCTACGGGCCTACAACTAGACTCTGTGCCACTGATCACAACTCTCTGAGCTCTGCCATTCAGCCAGTTCTCAATCCACCTCACTTTTCCTGTACCAGAAGCTATCATAATGGCAGAGTATTTACTGAGTAGAACAGAGGACATGAACCAGCTACAGTCACATGTTAAAAAAAATTAATAATAGGGAGGAGAAGCAGCATCAGCAAAGCCTGGATTTTCCTGCCTGTTGTTACACATACGGTCTGACTGTGAGAATTGTTTTGATCCACTCTAACCTTAAAATCTTTTCTACTGCTGCTGAAGCATCCCTTCAGGCTTTTTCTTCTTCCAGCTAAGCCATTTTCCATTTCCTGAGGCTAATCCCAGAATCTTTTACTCAGAAGACGGTACAGTGATTGAAGATTTTTTTTGCTCAGAGAGTGATGGTACTCAAATGAGTGATGGTACTGGTTTCCCCCCTTTTAAACAGGACACAGCAAATATACTATATAAAATTAATTATTTTATAGTATGTTCATAGTATTAATTTAGGGTCATCAACTACTGACAGTCTAGTCTGATCCTCTGGTTAGGCCAGAAGATAAAAATAGCTATAAATTTGCATCAAAAAGAGGCAGCTAACTGTTGAAACTATTAAAATTTATTTCTTTAATAACAGTCATTTTTCATTGTCACTGTTCATACACACTGTACCAAGCTAGTTTGCATTTCAATATTCTTCCTGCTTAGTACACATTTTTATATTTTTTTATTTCACTGGCCCAATACAAAGTTAAACAGGGTTCTTACACTTTAATTAGTAGATTATTTGCCACATGTTAATCCATTTTTCAAAATATTTTATAAGAAAAAAGTATTTTTCCATATATGAAAATTTATTAACATATATTTTCTTAACAAAAATTTGAAGCTCAACGTTTTAAAGCCTTTTTTTTTTGGATGTTAATTAGCACAAACTAAAATCCCTACCAAACCCAAAATGCAGCCTGTGGTGCAGTGTTTCAGCAGTTGGTATGGCACTAGGTTAAAGAAAGTCTTTTGTATTCTAGAAACTTCATTTTGGTGATTTTTTTTAACCTTTGGTTTTTAGTAGCACCACAAGAGCATAATTACTGAGGGCAGAGATAAAAATATTTCTCCCATTTTCCAGTGCTTTACTCTACATATTTGTCATTATTTTATTTTCACTCTTAAATTTCATATTTTTCTCAACATTTTCTCCTCAGAACACAACAATCACTAGTCATCACACAAAACCTATTTAATTTCCTATTTTGTCCTCATGTGGTCTCTCCATCTTTAATAAACATTTAGATCATTTTGTGTCTCGATCAAATCACCTTGGAAAGAATAAGCACTCTTCTATAAGTGAAATGACAAAGACTATCTCACACAGACATGCCAGCTAACTTCTGCAACAAAATCCTGGAAAGTATCAAATTTTTACTTCAGCCAGCCAAGGGAAATACTCCACATATTTCAGATAACTCTTCCAGACTTACTTAAAGTTGCTATATCTTTTATAAGCCTAAAATTTTGTGCCACTTCTGCAACAACTCTTACCTGCAGTTTGAGGTGCTGTTTTCTCTCACACCACTCTGCAAATATTCAACATCCTACATTTTGTTTTTTTATGCTTAAGTTGCACAATTAGACTGATGAGGAAAATTTATAAACTCCAAAGGATTTTGCAGCTTGGCATACCAAGTGAGACTATATTCTTTATGGCTTTAAAAAGTTCTGGCATCAAGGACACCTTAGTTTCAAAAGGAAATTGGTATTTGACTCCTCAAAGAAATATTCTCTGACTAAGTATTGTGAGGAGATAAGCTGATTTATTAAGGGATCCTACTTCTAATTCTACAGCATGAAAGGTCGGGTAGTGTGGGGTGGAAATCTGAAGAGGAAAGGAGAAAATAAATTATTTTCTTATTCCAGTATGAATATGAAAAAACAGGCTTTAAAACAGGCTTTGTATTTTAAAAATATGCTAGTATCTTTCCTATAAGCTTGTGATTTTAATGTCTAATTCCTCCCTTTCTCTTCCTCCCGCCAAGTTAGTTAATTTTTAGTCATATTCTTTACTTCCTTATTTTTGACTCCCTACAAGTGATGCTTACAAGAAATGTTTACAAGCTTTTACCTATAAAAACAAATAATGGCTCGCAAGTTACATTAAAATCCCAGCTTCTGCTTTGAAAGAAATAGCAGCATTGTACCAACAGTCAACACTGGAAGAGAAATATGAAAGGGAGTTGCTTCACTTACACACTGTGTTTTAACTACTATAACATTACAAGTATTTCCATTAATTTAATAGCAGCACTGATATCCAGTATTTTAAACTTAATGTAATAAATGAAAGGTGATCACATTACCCAGTTTAAAAACTTGTTTTACATAATCTAATCACTTACTTGCTGCAATTTAATTTCACTTTACATCATTTAATAAATGAATGTCAATCATTTGGCATAACTGAATAAGTAGTTCAACTCATTCTCTGTTCTTCTTACATCACAAAGCAGGCTGCTTTTTGTCATCTTCCAGAATGGTATTGTGAGATTTAGGAGTTGAGTTTCATTTCTCATCTCAGCTTCTTTATTACCAAGTGTAATTCCACCTGGGTAGGAAAAGAATTTAGCCTAATATTATAGTCTGAATTTTTCAAAATGATTACTTAGGTTAGTAATCTAAAGCCCAGAAATTCCAGATATTCTTCTGTTTTCTGTGAAGTCAGTGAATGCATATGACACAATGGCTTTCTCCATCTTCTCTCCAAGATGGACAGGGAAGTGCTTACATGCCTCTTTTGAACACCTTGGAAGAAACAGGAAGAAAACTACACCTCTTTAAGTCTCCTAGGCATTTGCCAAGATCAGCATGACTGTGCTACTAAACTTTCTTTGGAAGTACACCACTGTCCTCAGACCACCTTCAGCCCAAAGGACATTGAAAATCCCTGAGAAGTACAACAGAGCCCTAGGGTTCTGGGGAGGCAGGTAGGCTTTCAGGAGGATTTATGAAAAAGTCTGGAACTCAATGCAGGATTTTTACAAAGGAGGCCCCAAAGGCCAGATTTTCACTACTGCTATGCTTGTGAGTGACTGGCTGCTACCTGGCCTAGCTCAATTTGCACATCATCATGCAGGAAACCTGTGGAGAAAGAAGGAGTAGGCTCTTCCAGGCTAACAGCCTAAGGATATTGCTGTATTGTAAATGAAACATGTTATGCAGGTACACATTAACAAGAAAATCCTGTTTGTCTCCATACCAAAGGTCATCTGAAGATTTAAGCCAGTCGCATCTACTATAAGCTGCCACAGTTCTGCTAATATCAGAGAAGTTGAGGAACTTCTCTGCATATTTGTAGATACCCTTACCCAGCTACTCTGAAACAACTTTCCATGGGGACAGACTTAGTCCAAAGGAGATACGTGGGAAACTCCACCAAAAGAGAGATGTTTCAGAATAGGGACTACTTCTCCCAGCATAGCTTCCCAATGTACATAATTCCTAAATTCACTCCTGCTAGCCAGAGATTAGTTATGGTGTGCTTGTGGATCTAGTTAATAGCAATCTCAGACTCTTTCTATGTAAACTCCTGGCAGCTGTTAACATTTACTCAATGGCTTTTAAAAATGACAACATAGCAAAAAGTCTGGAGAACAGGATTAAAACATTGCATTGTTTGAATAGTTAGTTGAGTGAGTTCCTCACTCTTTAAAAGGTATTTTTTCAAACTGTGATTATTTTCTTCTTCTTTTTTTAACCTACAAGTCAACCAACCTTCAAAACTTGTTTTATTAATTTAGATGCAAACCTCATACCTTTAATTCACAAACAAAGCTGAATTCTGTCTAATCTCCTTATCACATAGATCATGGTAAGAAATTAACAGTCTCAAACCTAATAAAAAAGGTATGCTGTTGAACTGTTTTCAGAAGACACACTTGTTGACATAATTTAAAGGACAAAGAGACAGATGAGAGTTTCCTGTATGTCAGTCTCTTGGGCATTTTCAATGGTCTAGAGCTACCATTTGAAGCCTCTTTAATTAGAGAGAAACATTTTGGAAAGGAATCATAAAACTCTCATGCAGTGGCCAGTTTCAGTTTTTTCATCCGGTCCAAGCCTGTGCAAAACATAAAGGAACTCTGAAGTGTATTTTTTACGATTATTTGCATACTGCTAAAAGTTGAATAGCCATCCACAATAATATTGGAGCACAAACTCTGTGTAAATGTGTATACCTACACACATAAATCACTTATTCCGTTTTCAAATATTCTCTCTTTCTGAAGCACACATACATAGTTTTGGAAGAGATTTTCTCTACAAATGCATATAGAATAGAAGAATGACAAAAAGTGAAAGGAATACATGACTAAATTGATTTAAGGATTTCCTATTGTTCCTGGGTTTTCTCCATAGCTACAGTCTCCTGCCTTCATCTCTTATGCCTTAAACACAACATTAATTTTTCTTTTCCAGACCAGCAGTATAATTTCTCAAAAAACTTACTGTTAACTAAGCTCTAGCAACAGTATGGATGCAACTTGTGTTGACTTGTTTAGCTTGTGCCAACTTCTCCTCTTTCAGCATCCCCACCTGGATTTAAAGCTGGGTTCATACAAATTCTGTGCCAGACAAATTAAGCCATTTTGTTCCAATTTTAAGGTGTGGAACTGAAAAGATGTAGGTTCCTGAGTATCTTTACCAGTGTGAGTTTTACTGACAGAATCAAGTGAATCATATGCACAGCTGCTTTTAGAGTGGTCACTTTAGGTACTGAGTATTTCCCCATAAGATATTTAGCTTTTCCTCAGCAAAGAAAATAGATGACATCACTCCTCACTACAAAACAAATTTTTGTCATGTATCAGACCAACAATGAGTCAGTTAAACTCAGTATCAGAGCTTTCTGAATTCTTCAATAAAACTAACAGATCTAGACTGAAAACAGGGTTACGTTTCCATAGTGATTTACAGAATATAGCAAGCAATAGCAGAATGTTTATGTTCTTAAAGATATGATTATTTTCTTAAAAAAAAAAAAAAGGTAAAAGGGAACCTCAGGACAAAGTCTGATTTCTGGCACCTAAAAGTATTAATAACAGATGACACCAAACCTTTCTTCTTCAGTGCTTCAGATATCAACTAAATGTCTGTTTGGAAACTTGCTGCCTCTCAGAAATGTTCAGAAAACATTCCATTGCTGTGAAAGAGCCATGCTCTCAAGAAATAATTACACACAATGGGATTTCTCCCTGGTATTTGAAGTAGCAGCTGCCAGATATTAGCGAAAGCCTTCACTGTTGGTGTTGTTGTGCAGATAATACTCTATTTAGCAAAAACAAAACAAAACAAATATAACAAACAAAACAAACAAAAAAATTAGCTCTTACACAGAATCTTTTCTAGCTGGTGGTGCTCACCCAACTCAATTTCTAAAAAAAACATAAGGCATGACAGTATGACCTTCTGTTTCATTGCACAAGTATGGAAACTTGCCAGGACATCAGACTCATGACTTCTATTTAATTAAAATAAAGAATAACTTTAAGTGATTTAACAATGTCTATGGGAGGTAAGTCTGGGCATGAGTCTTCAATAGCCTTCTAAAAAAGTCCAGTGTTTTCTACTTTGTATATGTGACACTGAGAATTTAATTACCATTCACAGAATCACAGAATCACAGAATCGCTGAGGTTGGAAGGGACCTCTGGAGATCATCTAGTCCAACCCCCCTGCTCAAGCAGGGTCACCTAGAGCACGTTGCACAAAATCACGTCCAGGCGGGTTTTGAATATCTCCAGAGAAGGAGACTCCACCACCTCTCGGGGCAACCTGTTCCAGTGCTCTGTCACCCTCACAGTCAAGAAGTTTTTCCTCATGTTCAGGTGGAACTGTCTGTGTTTCAGTTTGTGCCCGTTGCCTCGCGTCCTGTCACTGGGCACCACTGAAAAGAGTCTGGTCCCATCCTCTTGACACCCTCCCTTCAGATATTTGTACACATTGATGAGATTCCCCCTCAGCCTTCTCTTCTCCAGGCCAAACAGGCCCAGCTCTCTCAGCCTTTCCTCATAAGAGAGGTGCTCCAGTCCCCTAATCATCTTTGTAGCCCTTCGCTGCACTTGCTCCAGTAGTGCCACATCCCTCTTGTACTGGGGAGCCCAGAACTGGACACAGTCCTCCAGATGTGGCCTCACCAGGGCTGAGTAGAGGGGGAGAATCACCTCCCTCCACCTGCTGGCAATGCTCTTCCTGATGCACCCCAGGATACCATTGGCCTTCATGGCCACAAGGGCACATTGCTGCCTCATGCTTAACTTGGTGTCCACCAGCACTCCCAGGTCCTTCTCAGCAGAGCTGCTTTCCAGCAGGTCAACCCCCAACCTGTACTGGTGCTTGGGGTTATTCCTCCCCAGAGGCAGGACCCTGCACTTCCCTTTGTTGAACTTCATGAGGTTCCTCTCTGCCCACCTCTCCAGCCTGTCCAGCTCTCTCTGAATGGCAGCACAGCCCTCTGGCGTATCAGCCACTCCTCCCAGTTTTGTATCATCAGCAAACTTGCTGAGGGTGCACTCTGTCCCTTCGTCCAGGTCATTGATGAAGAAGTTGAACAAGACTGGACCCAGTACTGACCCCTGGGGGACACTGCTAGCTACAGGCCTCCAACTAGACTGTGCCACTGATCACAACTCTCTGAGCTCTGCCATTCAGCCAGTTCTCAATCCACCTCACTGTCCACTCATCTAGCCCACACTTCCTCAGCTTGTCTATGCGGATGCTATGGGAGACAGTGTCAAAAGCCTTGCTGAAGTCTAGGTAGACAACATCCACTGCTCTCCCCTCATCTACCCAGACAGTCATTCCATCATAGAAGGCTACCAGATTGGTTAGGCATGATTTCCCCTTGGTGAAGCCATGCTGACTACTCCTGATCACCTTCTTTTTCTCCACATGCTTGGAGATGGCCTCCAGGATGAGCTGCTCCATCACCTTTCCAGGGATGGAGGTGAGGCTGACTGTTCTGTAGTTCCCTGGGTCCTCCTTCTTGCCCTTTTTGAAGACTGGGGTGACATTGGCTTTCTTCCAGTCTTCAGGCACCTCTCCTGGTCTCCATGACCTTTCAAAGATGATGGAGAGTGGCTTAGCAATAACATGCGCCAGCTCCCTCAGCACTCGTGGGTGCATCCCATCGGGGCCCATGGATTTGTGGGTGTCAAGTTTGCTTAAATGATCTCTAACCCACTCCTCCTCCACCAAGGGAAAGTCTTCCTCTCTCCAGACTTTCTCTCTTGCCTCCAGCATCTGGGGTTCCTGAGGGCTGGCCTGAGCAGGAAAGACTGAAGCAAAGAAGGCATTCAGTAACTCTGCCTTCTCTGCATCCTTCGTCACCAGGGCACCCACCCCATTCAGCAAAGGGCCCACATTTTCCCTAGTCTTCCTCTTGCTGCTGATGTATTTGAAGAAGCCCTTCTTGCTGTCCTTGACATCTCTCGCCAGATTTAATTTCAAATGGGCCTTCGCCTTCCTCGTCGCATCCCTGCATACTCTGACAACATTCCTATATTCCTCCCAAGTGGCCTGTCCCCCTTTCCACTTTCTGTATACTTCCTTCTTCTGGTTGAGTTTTGCCAGGAGCTCCTTGCTCATCCATGCAGGTCTCCTGCCTCCTTTGCTTGACTTCCTACTCATAGCGATGCTCCAATCTTGAGCCTGGAGGAAGTGATGTTTGAATATTAACCAGCTCTCTTGAACACTCCTTCCTTCTAGGGCCCTCACCCATGGGATTACTCCAAGTAGGTCCCTGAAGAGGACAAAGTTTGCTTTCCTGAAGTCCAGGGTTGCGATCCTACTTGGTGCCCTGCTGCCTCCTCGCAGGATCCTGAACTCCACCATCTCATGGTCACTGCAGCCAAGGCAGCCCCCAACCTTCACATCTTCCACCAGTCCTTCTTTGTTTGTTAGTAGGAGGTCCAGCAGCACACCTCTCCTTGTTGGCTCCTCCACCACCTGGGTCAAGAAGTTGTCACCAATGCTCTGCAGGAACCTCCAGGACTGTTTGTGCCTAGCTGTGTTGTCTTTCCAGCAGATATCGGGGTGGTTGAAGTCCCCCATGAGAACCAGGGCCTGTGATCCTGAGGCTACTTCCAGCTGTCTGTAGAAGGCCTCATCAACTTCCTCATCCTGATCAGGTGGCCTGTAGTAAACAGCCACAACAGTGTCACCTCTGTTAGCCTGCCCTTTGATCCTTACCCATTCCTGTACATATATTTCATAAACTGAAAAGAAAATAAACTTGATGAGGGACACCTTACATTTCAAGAATCTGGCTTATATACTGCTCAGTTAGAGTGTAAAACAAGCCATCATTCAGAACAAGGAAACAACTGAAAACAGTTCCTAATAGAAAAAAGATTAAAAAAAGACAAAAAAACAGAGAAAGAGACAAAGAAGGACAGAAAAGAAACATGGAGAAAGAGACAGAAAGAGGAAAGAAATGAGAGAGAAGGAGGGGAGAAAGAGAGCAAAAGAAAGAAGGGGAGAGAAAGAGGAAGGTGAAGGGTGGAAGAGAGAGAGGAGGCGGGAAGCAGAGAGAGGAAGGGAGAGGGAGACAGGAGGGGGGAAGGTGAGAAAGGGGAGGGGAAACCCAGAGGAGGGCGGATAAGGGGGGAAAAGGGCACGGGAGTGGGGAGAGGAAAAAACAGTAAAATTTCAACATGTTCACCATCTGGAAAGGTGAAGGAGTTAGAAAGCAGCAGTCATGTTCAAAATTGCCAGGTTGTAACACTGCAGCCAGTTCTCTCTGTCAGCTGTAGAGGTTCCATCCCAGAGAGATTTTCTGGAAAGATATTGTCTGCAATAATATATTTCACTTTTTAACATTAACTTTGCCTTTTTGACTGTTGTCTTCTAATAAAAAATTCATCACAGTGAAATCTCCATCAGTCTTTCAGTGCACTCTGTAAAATAATAATTATAGAATATCTTTTCAGCCTTTGCTCTGGACATCAATTCCTTGCCTTCAGACCTAGAGCAACACAGTTTCTAGAAATGTTGAGTGTCAGTCATCTGCTGCCTATCCTCACAGCTGTTTGTTTATACAGAGTAGGAAAAACATCTGGAGATCCCTTCAGAAAGAAGGGTGTAATATATACATTGCAGTGGTATCCAAGTATTTAGGTATCATATAACACAGCAGTACACTGCCATTGCTCACAATGAGTACCATTTACATTTCAGAAACTTAATCATTTTAAGTCCAGAAGTAAACGCTTAGCATCAAATTGCATAAGACAACACAAGTACAGAGGGTGACTAAAGCCTTTGGTATATTTATTGACTCTGCTACAGCCAACCTTTCCAAAGGCATAGTAGTTCTGTCTCATGCATCCTCACACATTCTGTTTTATTTTTACAAGGTTTGAGATCATCAGCCTGATATGCCAGGGGAACATCTAATAATGCATTCTATGTAGGAAAACAGAAAGAACTCCATACCAAAATTAATTCCTAAAAACATTTCTAACAAGGAAGTCCCAGAGGATTTTTTTTTTCTTCTTTATTTATTTTATTGTTTTCTTAGTAGAGTAAGAGAAGAGGGAGCTGTGAATGACCTGACCTTCTTTTAGTGAACTAGAGAGGAGGTGTGGACACCCACATTGGTAATTCTCTTCTTTAACCACCTTGAAATTGCTTCTTCTCCACTTGAGGGTGAAAAATACAAACATTCCCCTTCCTAAAGAGATTCTGACTCACAACCTGGTAAGAAAGTTGTAAGGGACAATAAACGATCTGAGGAGAAAGCAAAATGCCCTTAAAAAAGGCAGATGGTAAAAAGACATCATGTTCACTCCAATCTTATTCCTTTCTCTCCTCATCAACCTCAATTTCTTCTGGGCCCAGTCCTCATCATTCCAGTTTCATTGTGTCTTTGTAAAGCCATAACAAAACCTTTGTATCACAAAATATTTATGAGCCCAGGTTCTACAAAGCCACAAATCCCCAACTGTGGCAGTAAAGTAGGTAAAATTGTTTCACTGCCACATGCATTAGGTGCCAAGCAAACTGAAAGAAATGGTTTCTGCCATTGTATTACTCTAAGACATAGCTATTTGATGTTTTTCTTTGGAAAATTTCTTTTTTTCTGGGAAGAATGACTATACTTTGGCATCTGGAGATTTGGAGCTCTGAGTTTTGCTGTAAAATAGGTGCCATTTGCTAGAAAATTTAAAAGCAATAATGATTTAGCTGACTAACTGCAGGTGCTAAGGGAATTTCTGAATCCAATGGAATTTGGGACCCAGGGGGTTCCTCATTTCCAGCCTGGTAAAGTTGAAGGGAGTTCACTCTTCCATTGCAGGAGTTTTCTCCTACCCCAGGCCAGTTGTATGTGTCTGCTACTGTTTCCATTTGCAAGTCTAGCCAGTAGTGTGGCCAAGTGCATCCCAGAGAGACACATACACACAAGCATGCTCGTGTGCTGGCCACATATCCAACACAGACAGAACAGTGCCTTTACCAGCACCCTCCATAAACACTGCCAGCACTCACATAAACAAGAATATGGAAGCCCAGTCCTGTTCCTCCTCTCTGGCTGATGAAGATAGATGAACTACAGGTACCTAATTGCTTTTTGCCTGTTGGTCCCAATTTTACCAAATCTGTACCCAAATTTGATATTTCTGATACTGTTACCTAGTCATCTCAGTGTTATATGTTATTAATGCGGTTACTCAGCACTGCTGCCTTTGCACAGCTCTGCTCCCTGATTATCTGTGAAGATTACTGTCTTTCACACAGCTCCCTCTTACCTACCTGTGAAATCCAGCCACCCCTCACAACACTATTTGTAATTTTTGTCAGCTTCTCACTTTGTTTTCTATTAAGTTCAGCAATTACTATGTCATGTCCAGTAGTTTCTCATGGCCTTTTCAGTTAGGCAAACCTCAGGCCAGTGCTTAGTTAGCTGCCTGCATACCTTATGGAAAAGCAGCATACTGCTCCTGTCATTCAAGCATACATAAGACCCCACATTATTTTTTGGTAAAGGAGGATTGACTCATTCTTTGTCTTGCCACAGAAAATTACAGTCTTTCTTCCTCCTATTCATTAACATAGGAATATGCAAATTCCCCTTCCGTTCAGCTATTGTGATAAGTATACCTCCTGATGTATGTCTTATTACTCATTACTCTGCTGCCATTAACCATATCTTAATCATTAAGATAATATCTTTGTATCATTTAAAAAAAATACATGATTTACTGTGTAACCATTGCCAAGTTCATAATATATTCCAATATGTGTATATACATATACACATGTAGAGAGAGTGTGCATATTTGGTGTAATTGATAGCAAATACTGCAAAGTAAATTAGTTTGAAAAACAATATTTGAAGGGAAAAAAGTGTTAATCTAGTTCTGAGGGGCTTCTTACAGAAACATTAAGAGGTTAAACAGAAGCTTGAACATGAGGAGTCAGTTCTGTAATTTCTCTCCATGATTCTAGTAAAGTTAAGACCTGTTCCAACAGTTTAGGTCATGACCTTACACTATACTCCCATGCTTTTGGGCAAGACATGCCCTCTACTTACAGTTTTTTTTATTCACCTCAGAGGTTTCACATCTGCACGTATTGAAGACCCTCTCTTGACTGCTCAGACTCCCAGCAGTAAGACTATTTATAGGTTGCTTATTGAACAAGAACTGGATGAAGAACAATTATTCTAATATTAAAGAAAATAAAAACATCAGTGATTGAGTAGTTTGGTTTATATGCAAATATATTTAGAAAAGAAAAGGGTTTTTTTCAGTACAACTGTAAATGGTACAAAACAAAACAAACCCACATTGAGGTCAGCAATGTCACCAGCCTATGAAGGCCTATGAGAAGGTAGCCGAGTCCAGAATTCGAAAGTCTTGGAAAGGCTGATGCCTCATGAGGATGCCATTGCTGAAACCAGCCAACAGCTCCAAGATGCTTAGCACAGTACAGCACCAAAACACATAGAGCATAACAAAATGCATTTGGTCTTCCAGCTTCCTTAGACAGCCCTCCTGAAAAAGCTGCTCCAGCTGGCATAAGTCACCCCTGCAATGAGAATATTTCTCCTTACAACAGCTTTCAGGGACACATGCTTTCTCAGTTGGAAGATGCCAAGAAACAGTTGTTGCCATTAGCCAGTCCGTGTAGTTTTGGACCCCACAACACTGCAGATTCCTCTGGATTTTATCCACAGCCCTGCTGCCAGGATTCTCAGAATATGGCCCATTGTACTGATAGAAGAGGTGACCCATAGTGCTTTTCAGCTCAGAAGACATCCTAGTAGAGTAGATCTGTGCCAGAAGAGCTGAAGACATTTCTAGACAGAGAAGTATCAGCAGCAAGTACATGAGCACACCTTGCCGATAGCGGGAGCCCTTAGCAGAAATAGAAATTGCCAAAATACCAGTGGGCAGCAGGACAAATGCAGCTGCAATAGCCAGCCAGCCTGGAAGAGGCAAAAAAGACTCCTGAAGAAAACATTTGTAGTTCTTGTACATCAGGATCACAAAAGCTCCACCAAAGGCCAGAGCTGCAGCAGCCCCCCATAAAACAAGACCAAGGAACATTAACAGAGTTCGAGCAAAGGATCTGAGCCAGGAATCCTCATAGCAATGAAGGGACACCATAACAGCCCTAACAGTCTTCATCCTGCTCTCTCCCTTGAGATCCAAGGCTCACTACCACCATTTGAGAAGTCTCCACCCTACTCTTCAGGTGTAGCAGATAACACCCCCACCCAAAAACAGCTTGCAAGAGTACAAAGTCAATGAGACTCCCTCAGTACAAAGAGTACTTGCAAGCTCTTCTAAAAATTAACATTGGTGTTCAGATACCTGGAACCCTTGAAAAGAGTTGCAAAAGCTGATGAGCCCAGAAGCATTAGGCATTTGGTAAGGTCCTAGTGCTGTTATATGTCATATGCATACATGGATGTTGGGCTGATCCCCAATAAAATGTGTTTCTATGTGCTATACAAGCATGTCATTAAGGCTAATTATTTTGGAATGAGGTACATGGTTTATATTTTCAATCTTGTCATTAACAGTAATTAACACACAGTAATTGACTTGTTAAATCTTCTTTCAAAGCTGTTCTAGGATGTGTGGGTTTTTTTCTGAAATTCTTCTCTGAAATATGCATCCACTCTCATCCCTGTTCAGCTTCCTGCTCTCCCTAAACCTTGAGCTTTGGTGGTTTCCGTGCCATTCACATATTCTCTTGAATGCTATTTTCTGTGATCTCTGTGATCTGTATCTGGGAGTGGGAGAAGGGAGGAGCAGAAAGGATTTCCCCTGACAGCTACATACACAGGCAACTTCACAGATTTAATGTTTCCACAATGAAGAGGAGTTAAAAAGAAAGAAAGAAAGAAAGAAAAATATCAGAAAAGTATGAAAAAATATTGTGAGGAGTAATGGAAAGCTGGTTGCTTATGTCTAGTTTACAAGCTTTGTGAAAAGAGCACACAGACCTGCCTCTTTTACTTTCTGCATTCCCTCATGCTTATGAAACTTAATGAAATATTTAAGAATTGAGTTACAATACTATTTACTTTTAGTTTATTTTGAAAGTTTTGAAATACATTAGAAAGGCTCATACTGCGCACTTAGCCCCATGTGGAGAACCGTGAGACTGCTTGCAAGAGCAGGGAGCCATCCACACAGATCTTATTCCAGAAGTCAGGACTTTCATGGCAAAATAGACAGAAGTATCCATGTGCCTGCTTATCCTTCACAGGAGTCAGAAACACCAACATTAAAAATTAACTGAGAACCAGTTTCCAGCCAAGAGCTCTCAGCACCCAGTGCCACCTGGGAGTTAAAGCATACATTGCAGGATGTAAGAAGTTGCCACAGTGAAGATGAATATTGGCAGGGTTGTCCAAAATGCAGTAAGTAAAAGAGAGCTTCTGCTCAAAGTTTTTGCTGTTGTGTAAAATAGGCAAGATAAAAGAAGGGCAAGAAAAGTGATGAACTGAGCCCTGAGGTGCCCAAAAGACATAACGGGCACCTTTAATAACCCTGCATTTGTGTTAAGTAATTTTACCTGCATGTGCAGCCAAAGGGTTGACAAAAGCAATGAGTGGAGGTACCACAAAGAGAAGGTAACATGACAAAGAAAATATTCTTAGAGTAGAATAGGAATGCTCTTCTGTTTTCTTTCCAGTAAAACACGATAAATGCTGTCCTTGCTTTCTCTGAAGTTGTTTCTGCTTATGAACTGATAAGTATTGAAATTCAAATGCAAGTGTAACAGATAATGCACCTTAGATAAACTACTCTCTGATATGTTACTGAAAGTATAATCCTTCAAGTTAATAAAATGCCAAGTGTGTAGTTTTTTTGCATTCATTGTTCTAACAAACTAAGATTAATATTGAACTCTTCTGATGAGCCAAGAAATTCAAAGAGTTTTTTTCCACACAGGTCTGGCACCTGGGACCAGAGATCTGGCAAGTCAGCATTGTGTTTTTGTAAATGCAGTGTAGGCAGATGATTAGATTCATTTTAAATGACATGAAGTGTCATACAGATTGATCAGGGAGAACATCTGAGCTCTTGTGTGGGCAACAGTTCAAATTAGGATGGCGAGGTGGTCCCTTTGGATTTGTGTGAGCAAGAGGAGATCAAGAGGAAACCAAGAGGAAATTTACATGGGATCAGGGCACAGTTAGACAAACCCAACTAAATATAATATGAACTTCATAAAAAAAAAAAAGACAGAATCTCAAAGCCAGACCTCAACCATATGTTGTCACAGTAACAGAAAAAAGCCCTAAAGCTGCCTTAAAACAAATGGCATTGCTTCAGGAACCCATGCAGAGATGAAGTTATTGTATCTGCACCTTTTTTTGTCCATTTCACAATTGTCCATTTCACATTTCTTTGTCCATTCCACTAAGTTAAAGCACCCTTGAGCAGGCTGGGCTTGAGGTTTAGAACATGATTTCAAGCTCTTGTTAGATTAAATCATGTCAGTTTCTAATGCTATTGTACTTTATAATAAGCAAGGTTGGGGTGCTTTAATCCCAACTATCCAATGGGATTAGTGAATGAGAAGCCAGAAAGTAAATAGGAAATCAAATACAGTTTTTTTGTCAACCTCACCCAACTCAGTTTTTTATATTAAACTTCCCCTCCCATCCCCTAGCACTTCCCTTCTGTCTGGCAGCTGGAAGCTAGTGTGCAACTCAACAGGGACAGCAGATAAGAAAAAAGGGTTAGCACACTAGTAAAAAGTGTTGGCAGATCAGAAAAAAAAGTATTAAATTGTTATCCTTGGTATCATTTTCTCCTTCACTGACCCTGACCCCAACAGTGTATCTTTTTAGAACAGAATAGATTCTTTGCATTATTTATTATTATTTTCCAGTTTACAAGGAAAGCCCTGGTTGTGTATAAAAGTACAACAAATAAATCATAATATTCAAATTTAAAACCTTTGAATCTTCCAAATCAAATCATCTGAATTATTGACAGACAGTCAAAATGCCATATAACAGGAGAACTTGGTAACATGCAGAATATTTTTATAAAACCTGGTAACTCCAAAGAATTCTATTGGCTCTTTGGGAATAAAAACTTATGAGACATGCCATATTACAAGATCATTCTGACAGCTCCAATGTGAAGGGCTGAACAACTCTGATTCCAACCTGATTCTATAGTTTCTGCCATACACAAGCAGTTGCCTTAGCAACCAAGATCATATGATGATGCATTGCATGAGACTAATATCTTTCACAGAAGGTCCAAAGCGAGCAGAGAAGATATGATTGCAATCTCCTTTTTCTGCAGCAAATGTACTCTTCACAAGTACTGGTTTACCATTGTGCAGGTGTTTCAGCTACAGCCAGTCAGATGTTTACCCCTGCCTCTAATTTCCTGACCAAAGCTGGCCTTTTTTGTAATTGAAGAACATCATCAAATTCTTTCAGAGATTTTGTTTAGTTTTGCTTTTAATATTCCAGATTTCCACTGGTGTAGAAAATATTGAGAATCAAATGTCAAAGTTTTTTTTTCATATATTTCCTTCTTCCCTTTTTGAAATGAACACAACAGCAAAACCTTTCTTTTTTTTTCTTTTCTTTTTTTTTTTTTGCATTTTTCCAATCTGGAATTGTTATAACATTTCTTGGAACAGTGATGGATATGCCCGATTGAAAAATAATAAAAAAACCCAATAATCAAAACTTCTTTCCACATTTCCATAATTTTGGAACTGTAGAAGTTGGAGAAGATTTAAAAAGACACAGAATGGAAAAAGAAATTAAAATAAAAAGAGACATGGTTTTCTTGATAACTTTCATTTTATTGCGATTTGTAATGACAGGTTCAGGGAAAAAGTATTTGTAAAATTTTCAAAAATTAAAGAAAAGACAGAATACTGTAAAATTCAAGTCATTCTGACATTTAAAGTGTTTAGTGAGTTTTTTTATTGTTTTCGATGATCATTAGCAACAATATTTTTTATGTGAATGGAGTGTTATTTTTTGTGTTTTACACTGTATGCAAGATTTCTTGGCACTTTTTGAAGTTATAAAAAGATTCTTAGTAGAAAATAGAGACACCTTGGTTAATAACTCACAACAACAGCTTACATATTTCTCTGTAGGGAGAAAGTCAGAATTGTCTGAAAATATTACTTGGAAGTTAGCAAACTGTGTAAAGGCCTGACAAGAAGACTGTATTTGTCAGAACTTCCCCAGAACAAAGCTTCTTCTCTGTAAAATCTCCTCAGAGAAAGGAGTCCTTGTAGGATGCATTTTTCCCAAGAGAAGGCATTCATCCAAAACTTGGACTCCTGCTGGGCCAGCATTCTTGATGGTGCTACATAAGAAACCCCAGGCAAACCATGTCAACGCTGTGGGTGACAACCATGAAACCTCCTATTTGTGACCACTTTGATCGCATTGTGAATGAATCTAGTTGTACAGCCTAAAATCTTTGCCACAAAGCAGTCACTTGAGAATAAAAGTTTGGAAATGATTTTTTTTTAATATTGATACTCTAAAATCTACCTACAACATCTGCCATAAAGCTTTCAAATTATTTATGTCATGAATCTGAAAATCAGTTAATTTCAGGACTCTAAGTTATTTAGGTGTTTTTGCAAATGCTGCTTTTGGGTACTCCATTTCTAGGAAGAAGGAGGTCTTTGAATGCTCTTTGAGCTCCCAAAACTTCAGCCATAAGTCATCAAGATTTATGACAATATGGAAACCTGGATCCTATTATTGATTTTACAGTGTAAGTCAAGACTCAAAGTCTGTTTGTTATTTGGGTCATTTCAGCAGAGATGTATTTGTTCTGAGTGTTATGCTTGTAACTAGCTCTTCAAAACTAAGATGAAGAGAATCACAGAATCACAGAATCGCTGAGGTTGGAAGGGACCTCTGGAGATCATCTAGTCCAACCCCCCTGCTCAAGCAGGGTCACCTACAGCACGTTGCACGGGATCGCATCCAGGAGCGTTTTGAATATCTCCAGAGAAGGAGACTCCACAACCTCTCTGGGCAACCTGTGCCAGTGCTCTGTCACCCTCACAGTGAAAAAGTTTTTCCTCATGTTCAGATGGAACTGTCTGTGTTTCAGTTTGTGCCCGTTGCCTCGCGTCCTGTCACTGGGCACCACTGAAAAGAGTCTGGTCCCATCCTCTCGACACCCTCCCTTTAGACATTTGTACACATTGATAAGATCTCCTCTCAGCCTTCTCTTCTCCAGGCCAAACAGGCCCAGCTCTCTCAGCCTTTCCTCATAAGAGAGATGCTCCAGTCCCCTAATCATCTTTGCGGCCCTTCGCTGCACTTGCTCCAGTAGTGCCACATCCCTCTTGTACTGGGGAGCCCAGAACTGGACACAGTCCTCCAGATGTGGCCTCACCAGGGCTGAGGAGAGGGGGAGAATCACCTCCCTCCACCTGCTGGCAGCACTCTTCCTGATGCACCCCAGGATACCATTGGCCTTCTTGGCCACAAGGGCACATTGCTGCCTCATGCTTAACTTGGTGTCCACCAGCACTCCCAGGTCCTTCTCCACAGAGCTGCTTTCCAGCAGGTCAACCCCCAACCTGTACTGGTGCTTGGGGTTATTCCTCCCCAGAGGCAGGACCCTGCACTTGCCTTTGTTGAATTTCATGAGGTTCCTCTCTGCCCACCTCTCCAGCCTGTCCAAGTCTCTTTGAATGGCAGCACAGCCCTCTGCTGTATCAGCCACTCCTCCCAGTTTTGTATCATCAGCAAACTTGCTGAGTGTGCACTCTGTCCCTTCGTCCAGGTCATTGATGAAGAAGTTGAACAAGACTGGACCCAGTACTGACCCCTGGAGGACACCGCTAGCTACGGGCCTACAACTAGACTCTGTGCCACTGATCACAACTCTCTGAGCTCTGCCATTCAGCCAGTTCTCAATCCACCTCACTGTCCACTCATCTAGCCCACACTTCCTCAGCTTGTCTATGAGGATGTTATGGGAGACAGTGTCAAAAGCCTTGCTGAAGTCTAGGTAGACAACATCCACTGCTCTCCCCTCATCTACCAAGCCAGTCATTCCATCATAGAAGGCTATCAGGTTGGTTAAGCATGATTTCCCCTTGGTGAAGCCATGCTGACTACTCCTGATCACCTTCTTTTTCTCCACATGCTTGGAGATGGCCTCCAGGATGAGCTGCTCCATCACCTTTCCAGGGATGGAGGTGAGGCTGACTGTTCTGTAGTTCCCTGGGTCCTCCTTCTTGCCCTTTTTGAAGACTGGGGTGACATTGGCTTTCTTCCAGTCTTCAGGCACCTCTCCTGGTCTCCATGACCTTTCAAAGATGATGGAGAGTGGCTTAGCAATGACATCCGCCAGCTCCCTCAGCACTCATGGGTGCATCCCATCGGGGCCCATGGATTTGTGGGTGTCAAGTTTGCTTAAATGATCTCTAACCCACTCCTCCTCCACCAAGGGAAAGTCTTCCTCTCTCCAGACTTTCTCTCTTGCCTCCAGCATCTGGGGTTCCTGAGGGCTGGCCTGAGCAGGAAAGACTGAAGCAAAGAAGGCATTCAGTAACTCTGCCTTCTCTGCATCCTTCGTCACCAGGGCACCCACCCCATTCAGCAAAGGGCCCACATTTTCCCTAGTCTTCCTCTTGCTGCTGATGTATTTGAAGAAGCCCTTCTTGCTGTCCTTGACATCTCTCGCCAGATTTAATTTCAAATGGGCCTTCGCCTTCCTCATCGCATCCCTGCATACTCTGACAACATTCCTATATTCCTCCCAAGTGGCCTGTCCCCCTTTCCACTTTCTGTATACTTCCTCCTTCTGGTTGAGTTTTGCCAGGAGCTCCTTGCTCATCCATGCAGGTCTCCTGCCTCCTTTGCTTGACTTCCTACTCATAGCGATGCACCGCTCTTGAGCCTGGAGGAAGCGATGTTTGAATATTAACCAGCTCTCTTGAACACCCCTTCCTTCTAGGGCCCTCATCCATGGGATTCCTAGAAGATAACGAGGATATACAAAATTGTATTTATTTTGTTGATCTCTAGGGTAATGATCACATGCAAAAAAGTTCTTGATTAAACTGTTCACTTGAGCAGGCATTATAAAAAAAGAAAAGTTTTACAACAGTGATAATGGGATGAGCAGAGAAATATTTGAAATATTTGGTCTGGCCTGAGACAGATTCATCAATTTCCTTTAAGATGAACGCTTTGGATTACCTTGGTGCAAGCAGCTAGTCAGACCTCTTCAGACCTCTAATGGGCTCACCTGAATGAGTTTTACACAACTTATGCTTCATAAACACATCTATGAAGATGAAAGTTGACAAGTTTAGGTTCTTCTGGTGAATAACTGATTCCTTTTTCAGTTCACTGACTGAAGAAAAATCAGTAAATACATTCATTTTAGGTGTGTGTGACAATGGATAAAAAGTTCAGCTTCTCCACCAAGACAGATATTAGCAAAAAGAACGTTGTCAGCCTACAAGGCATCTGAAAATTTATCCAGGTGAAAGTAAAGGGAGTATTTAATATAGTCCCTTTCTCTTTTTACAGGCATAGTACTAAGTATTCCTGTATCACATGTGAGTTCCTATCATACCAGGTTTTGTAGTGACTTAGTACAGAATTTATTTTTATTATCTTACCTAAATCATGATAGGAGCATTTTAAATGGCAATCTTGTCAGAATTAGTCTTACAACACATTTGAAAGAAGTGGAATCAATTTTAATAGGATTTTACACGTTTTCATTCAGATGAAAGGTGGTTTTTTTTTTTTAAAAAAAAAAAGGAAGCAAAACCAAAGGTATTTGCAGTCTCTTTCTGGACTCTATTTCTATTTCTATCTACAGTCCCTGCACTGAATAATTGCCTTCAAGAGACATTTTGATTTTCAGTATAGATACTGTCACCAACATGGAAAGGGTCTCTTGGGTCTAAACTCATAACAGCATCTAAATGTAAAAAAAAAAGCAAGCAAATGAAAATGTATTTGAACATGGAATGTAACATCACCTTTAAGAGAGAAAATGTGCATGCTAGTAGAGGGGCACTAGCTTTCAGGCCTGGCAACAGGCATCATGGACTTACTTTTCCCTGGAAGGAGTTTTTAAGCCCAACTGCCTGGCACCAGAGAACTTTTTGGAAACCTTGGTGAGGTTCACCATTTAAGTCTAACTAAGACTTCCATACCACAATATCCTGGCAGTCCAGAAGCACTGTATTTTCTCCCACAACACTTTGACAGATGTGGTTATCATAACCTAAGTGCCTTCTTCAGCACCTTCCAGCAGAACTGAACTCCAGGATGTGCACAGCTTGAGAAAGCCTAGGATACACTGTGAGGAAGGAATAACCTGGAAGATACTGCTTTCTTGCCCGTGGCACAGTTTGGAGCACTTTTTGCTCAGCAAGAATTACAGTCATGACTGAAGTCCAGTTCAAGCATGAAGATCTGTGCTAGTATACACTTAGTCATATGAGCTGCAGTTACACAAGGATCAGGCTGAACATGGAGCTGACTGATCAGCCAGGACATTTGGAGGAAAAGCAATGTGGGTAGGTGTTACACAGATACTTACTTCCACTGAATGTAGCTGCTTATGAAACAGCCAGTGACAGAGAGTGTAGCTGCTGAATCAGGATAAAGCCTAGAAAAAAATACTGAGAGATAAAAAGCATTAACACACATTTTCTTTTTTAATATTACTTCAGAAAGTTTTGGGGGGGTTGCCTGTAACAAAAAAAAAAAAAAATCTGTTTTCCTGATCTGCACTGCTAGAACTACAATCACTCAGGACATGAACAGAAAAGAATTCCATAATTATGGAGTTAATTGTGGTCTTCTTCAGAGAACAAAATACCAAATTATTCAGGGTGCCATGAGGTTCCATCCAAAATAAAATATTTGTTTAGCCTGACTTCTTCTTCCACCTAACCTCTGCATTCATCCAACTAAGTACTATGATAAACTGCAGTGTGTGTGTGAATCAGGCAAGTGGGGGGATCCATAATCCATGCTAAACAAAGAGGCAACATTGTACTGCTTGTATAAATTTCTTGTTTCTCAGTATTCATTTGTGGATGAGCATAGGAGAAATCTTGAAGTGGAACAGGCATGAGAAGCAATAAAAGTTAGAAACTCATGATGTTTGTGAATAGTATATCCTTTTTAGATAGTCAGTTTATATCTAGTTAGGCAAAAATCTTCCTTGTGAAATCCTCTTGCATCAGTTTCGACATTTGTGTGAAATTTCATTGAAGCCTATTCTAGTCCAAAATCCAGAATGCATGGAACTGAGCATTCAAAATGAGGTGGCAGTTACAATTTTGTGCCTGCTAGAAGCCTGTTTGGCTTCCCCCAACACAAATTCAAATGGTGAGGAAATTATCTGCCTTTTAACAACAGTCCTTGGAGGTGCGCAGGAAGGACACCTGCAGCAGGAAAAAACATTGTACCATTCCTGTCAGCACTTTACCAGCAGTGGAGATAACCAGGCAGTTTCAGTTTCTCCATGTCACGCTGACATATTTCACCAGCACTGAATTCACTTTAGAAATAAATTTATATTTACAGACCTGTCACCAAGTGGAATACATAAGGAATTATTGTAGGCAAGCGATTAAAACTCCCGTCTCCATAAAATGTGGCGTTGACCGACAAGCAGCTTTGGTAGGGAATCATTTGTGCAATGCAGAGGAGGGGAGGAATGGTTACTTGAACTGCAGACCTTCGGAGATTTGTTTTGGCACAAACTGTTCTCTCAGCTTCTTCCTGTTCCATGTGCACTGGCAGAGGCTGTGCAAAATGCCAGAAGGAAAATAGGATGGACAGTAAGAGAAATGGGAACTAGAGTCCTTCATGTCCATTGCAGCTGTAATAGCAACAAATGCCCTCCAATTCAAACATTCAAGGTGTCTTTCCTCTGACTATTTGCATAATTTTTGCCAAGTGGCAGTCCCATTCATTTTAACAACAAAAATACAGCAATCCTCAACTTCAATTCATCAACAGGTGCCACTTTGACATATGACTTAAAAATACTGAAATACTGCACTGGAAAGATGATAGAACCCATGGTAAAAAACACTGTTGAAATCCACAGTGTTTCCTTACCCCTATAAGCCCAGGAAGAAATGCAAATCTCAGTAAATACACACACTTTCTGTGTTTGCATCAGTTCCTTTTAGCTAATTAGCTTGCTTTATCTGCTCCATGAGGTCGTCTGCAACAGTAAACTGTATGTTTAGACCAAATAATTTTTAATAATGTTTTTAGTGAAGTTATGCTGAATGGTTTGCTAGTAACTAGTAATTAAACTGTTAATAATAAAATACTATTTTTATAAATAAGTAGATCTCAGATATTTTGATGCATGTGTTTGCTTCACAGTGGGTTTTTGGACAAATTTACAGGTAGCAATAAAGCGTATTCACCAAATGAAAAATATGTCTTCCAGAAAAGATGAAAGCAGCAGGAACTGAAAGCCTTACTGTTTTCTTAATCATGTCCTCACACTGACAAGTGCTTCTGGGAAGGCAGATTCTAGAAAAAGAGGCAGGTGAAAAGTGGAAGTAAACTGGAACCCTTCCACTGATTTCACAGCTGACAGAAAAGTGTCCATGATAAGATCCCGAACCTCAAAAGTTCTTCTGAATGAAAAAAAAAAAAGAATTTCAGAATCATTGGGTAATAAAAATAATGAATATACAAAATGTTTCCTATAGAAAAATACAGATAGGTATTTTAATGAGTTTATCTAGGATCTGAAACTAAAACTAGAAATTGGAAGAGTCTAGAAAAATCAAAATGTTTTATTGTGTCCATCCCAATGAGCAAGAAGTAAACAAAGGGGTCAGGAGATGTGTATGGATGAACAAAGCGCTCCTGGCAAAACTCAAACATTAAAAGGAAGTATACAGAAGGTGGAAGAGGGGAAAAGGTAACTTGGGAGGAATAAAGCAATGTTGCCTGAGTATGCAGGGATGGGTCGAGGAAGGCCAAAGTCCATCTGGAGTTGAATCTGGCAAGGGATGTCAAGGACAACAAGAAGGACTTCTTTAAATACATCAGTTAAAAAAGGAAGACTAAGAGAAATGTGGGCCCGCTGCTGAATGGGGCAGGGGCTCTGGTGAAAGGAGGAACTTTCAGAGCAGCTCAAATGGCAGTCTGAGATTTGGCTTGTAGTCTGTCATTCCTAAAATTGACTTGTGCTTATCTTTTGTAGGCAATCCTCCTTTAATATGCCTTTGCATTGCTTATTTCTTCTGCATGCAGTCTCCTGTCCAGGTTACCAAGCCTCCATCTCACCTTCTCATGTTTGCATTAATCTGCAGACGTTACAAGGGATGAGACTGTTGATCCTTATTTACACCTTCTTCTTGGTCAACCTTGAAATTGTTGTTCCAATACTTCCCTGGGTTTATTTATATATTTAGTTTTTATTTAGTTATATATTTAAAGAGTTAGGTATATGTTTAAAGAGATACTTTTACCTTGAATTAATTTGCTCCCTGTTTAAATGTTGCATTAATTATATGGCAAGTACTACTTGCATTTACAAGATATTTAAGGGGTCAAACAACTGGATTTTCTTTTTCTCCTTTTCTCATTTGGTAACACTGTGCTTGCAGTAAACTATGCTGTATCACTTTCATTCTATTTCCATTAAAGGTAGCTTTTTTTTGGTCATCCACAAAATAATTTCAAAAAATATTAGAAAATGTGACTGCATATCTTCAGAAGACTGCTAAGGCTGTATACTCTGGATTACCTATTTTGCTTGATTAAATGCTGTTATTTTTATTGGTACTACTAACTTTATACTGTTTTTACTGTCTACTTGGTGGTCTACAAATTCGGAGAAGAAAATAAAGATTATTCCTAACCAAAGAGCATGCAACCTGAGCTAATGTACTGGGTAGAATGACTTTTAATTTATATATTTTCAAACTGCTTACACTTCATATTAATGGTTCCTTTATTTTCCAACCTTACATTTTACAAAGCAAAGCCTATTAAAGATGTCAGTATTTGCAGCTATTCAAATGTAAGTAAAATCCAGTCTAAGCAGTCTGCATTTATATGAGTTTATTGTTTCATTTGAAAAAGAGTGAAAATTAAATATGAAAGTGAACACCTATCTCCACCTGCTAATCTATTCACAAAAATATTATCTGCTACATGAATATGCAGTTCTTACATTCCTGCTGATAGACTAATGATTTAATATTGTTCAAGCATTTAGCTTCTTTTATGCTTTTCCCATCTTTGTCAGTGTGGGTCATTTACTAGTTTGGAATCTAAAATGGAATCTTAATTAGTTTGGAATCTAAAAATACACACACACACACACACACACACACACACACACACAAATATATATATATATATTTAAATTAGACAGTTTAACTTTACCAGATGTGAGGAGATTTTAATGCACATGTGCAGGCCAGGTCATATTCTGATCTCATAGGATTTTATCCTATTCCAGCTCCAGGATTCTAAACAGTGTTTCTTGAAGCTTTAATGTTATAAGTGAGCTCAGTACCAGCTCTGTCGTATTGTATATTAGAGCTCTGGAAAATTGTCCCTCCCCTTTCCTCAAGGCTTTACAATGGAATTATGTAGTCAAATACATAAGTAAATGAGCTTTTATTTAGCATTTTATTTTTCTTACATAGAATCACAGAATTACACAGAATGGTTGAGGTTGGAAAGGACCTCTGGAGATCATCTAGTCCAACCCCCCTGCTCAAGCAGGATAACCTACAGCACATTGCATGCGATCGCATCCAGGTGGGTTTTGAATATCTCCAGAGAAGGAGACTCCACCGCCTCTCTGGGCAACCTGTGCCAGTGCTCTGTCACCCTCACAGTGAAGAAGTTTTTCCTTGTGTTCAGATGGAGCTTCCTGTGTTTCGGTTTGTGCCCATTGCCTCGAGTCCTGTCGCTGGGCACCACTGAAACGAGTCTGGCTCCATCCTCTCGACACCCTCCCTTTAGACATTTGTACACATTAATAAGATCTCCTCTCAGCCTTCTCTTCTCCAGGCTGAACAGGCCCAGCTCTCTCAGCCTTTCCTCATAAGAGAGATGCTCCAGTCCCCTAATCATCTTTGTAGCCCTTCGCTGCACTTGCTCCAGTAGTGCCACATCCCTCTTGTACTGGGGAGCCCAGAACTGGACACAGTACTCCAGATGTGGCCTCCCCAGGGCTGAGTAGAGGGGGAGAATCACCTCCCTCCACCTGCTGGCAATGCTCTCCCTAATTTAACTCAGGGTATACCATTGGCCTTCTTGGCCACAAGGGCACATTGCTGGTTCATAGTCAGCTTGTTGTCCACCAGCACTCCCAGGTCCTTCTCTGCAGAGCTGCTTTCCAGCAGGTCAACCCCCAGCCAGTTCTGGTGCATGGAATTGTTCTTCCCTAGGTGCAGCACCCCGCACTTGCCTTTGTTGAACTTCATGAGGTTCCTCTCCACCCAGTTCTCCAGCCTGTCCAGCAGATATCAGGGTGGTTGAAGTCCCCCATGAGAATCAGGGCCTGGGATCATGATGCTACTTCCAGCTGTCTGTAGAAGGCCTCATCGACTACCTCTTCCTGATCAGGTGGCCTGTAGGAAGCACCCACAACAGTGTCACCCATGCTAGCCTGCCCTTTAATCCTTACGCATAAGCTCTCGACTTGCTCTTCATCCACCCCTAGGCACAGCTCCATACATTCCAGTTGCTCTCTCACATAAAGAGCAACTCCACCACCTCGCCTTCCTGGCCTGTCTTTCCTAAAGAGCACATAGCCATCCATGACAGCACTCCAGACATGCGAGCTATCCCACCACGTCTCTGTAACTGCAATGAGATCATGGCCCTGTGACTGCACACAGATCTCTAATTCTTCCTGTTTGTTCCCCATGCTGCATGCATTGGTGTACAGGCATTGCAGAGAGGTGATGAAGCATGCAGGTTTCCCAGGAGGGGTGCAAGAGGATCCTCCATAGCCACATCCCATGGGCATTTCCCTGGCTGCATTCACCTGATGGAGGCATCCTGATCTGAGCTGTCTTTTGCCAACTACCCTGTCACTATAACTCTCGCCTTCCCACATCTTTCCTAGTTTAAAGCCCTCCTTACCATATTGGCCAACCTGTTGGCAAAGACACGTGTGCCCCATTTAGTGGGGTGGATCCCATCTCTCCCCATCAGTTGTCGATCTTCAAACAGGGTCCCACGGTCACAGAAACCAAAACCCTGTTGCCAACACCAGCAGTGCAGCCAGTTGTTAACTTGGAAAGTCTGTCTCCTCCTCCTCTCATCCATCCCCCTCACTGGCAGGATTGAGGAGAACATGACCTGGCCTCCCAGACCCTTGACCACCATCCCCAGAGCTCTGAAATCCTGTTTGAGGGTCTCCAGTTTGCCCTTGGTGTCATTAGCGCCCACATGGAAAAGCAGCAGAGGATAATAGTCTGATGAGTGTACAAGCCTTGGCAGTCTTTCTATGACATCTCATTTTTGAGCCCCTGGCAGGCAACAAACCTCTCTGGACAAGAGGTCAGGTCGGCAGATAGATGCCTCCATCCCCTGCAGCAGGGAGTCCCCCACAACAACCACCCGCCGCTTCTTCTGGGCGTTCCTGCAAGTCACAGGGTCTGTTGTCCCAGTTGCTTCCCTTGCAGCCATGCCCAGCTCCTCCTCATCCTGGAGGGCACTAAACCTGTTCCTCAACTGCAAGTCTTCGGGAGGAGCAGGAGCCTTTCTCCTCCCACGAGCAGTGACCAGCTTCCAGTCGCCCTCTACAGTGTTATGACGTACCATTTCACACAGCACAGAGCCCT
The DNA here is from genome assembly GCF_036417845.1 of Apteryx mantelli. Classification (NCBI taxonomy): domain Eukaryota; kingdom Metazoa; phylum Chordata; class Aves; order Apterygiformes; family Apterygidae; genus Apteryx; species Apteryx mantelli. The sequence continues at coordinate 4,890,741 of NC_090020.1, forward strand.
CCAGCAACTCCACTGCTGTGGGGGGTTGGGACTCCTGAAGCTGTATGGTCTCCAAGAATACCCTGTCTATCTCCTGCTCATCCTCTTGGATGCTATGCAGCCTACCGACCTCCTCCCGTAACGCCCTTACTTGACGACACAACTCGTCAACAGCAGCCCACCTCCTGCAGGAGAGCTGACTGCCAGTCCAGGCCTCCTGGAGAGGCCCCAAGCACTCCCTGCAGCCTGAGACCTGGAGAGCTGCATCTGCTGTCAGAGGGTCATCTGGGTCCCAGCCTCTGACACAGCCAATGCAGCAACTCCAACAGCCACTGGGGAACGTGCTCTACAGCATGTCATGACCATATCTGAGGAAGCGTATACTGCTGGGAATGGAAACGAAGGTGCCTTCTTGCATCCTTCTGTGCGAACTGCTGCGCAAAGTGCTGTGTCCGTTCACTGCTTCTGTTAGCTGCACTCTGCAGCTAGTAGAAGACCACAGGGAAAAGACCTCCCTTTGTACTGGTTTGTGTAGCAGGATTATTGGCCATGAAGAGTAAATTCTAACTCATTAATGTGGATAACAGTTAGTTCTTTCATGCAAAAAGTCTGTGGGGAAGATTTATGATATTCTTTGTGCATATATCTATTCAAGAGAGATCAGAAAGCATTCGAAGCTCTCAGGTGCATTTCACTGGAAAATAAAGGCAATTTAATCAACAGTTGTAATGGACCTCTCCATTCTAAAAATATGCAGGAGCTTCTGCAGAAGTTGAGGCAGAGTCAGATCTATGTCAGAAGAGGGAAACATGTAAATCTCCTTTCTTCTCCTAAAATCATGGGGATTTTTGTAGCTTAAAAACTGTACTCTCCTTTCTGATTTTTGGAAAATCAGATTTCATTTTGGTTTGGAAAGATAAAATCAAAATACCATGAAAATGTCCACAGAAGAAAGTTGTTGGGAAAAAGCATTCAGCTCCTTGAAACGTATCATTTTGAATTATATCAGGATACATAATACCGTTAAAAAATTACTGCAAAATGAAAATCCATTCCTATTTTTTTCTTTTTTTTTCAGTAAAAAAAGATCAAAATAAAGAGTTTAGATATCCCTGGAGTTCCCCCTCTACATTAAGAAAAATCCAGCAAATGATACAGAATGGTTGAGGTTGGAAGGGACCTCGGGCGATCTTCTAAGTCCAACCCCCCTGCTCAAGCAGGGTCACCTACAGCACGTTGCACAAAATCACGTCCAGGCGCGTTTTGAATATCTCCAGAGAAGGAGACTCCACTACCTCTCTGGGCAACCTGTGCCAGTGCTCTGTCACCCTCACAGTCAAGAAGTTTTTCCTCATGTTCAGATGGAACTGTCTGTGTTTCAGTTTGTGCCTGTTGCCTCGCGTCCTGTCACTGGGCACCACTGAAAAGAGTCTGGTCCCATCCTCTTGACACCCTCCCTTCAGATACTTGTACACATTGATGAGATTCCCCCTCAGCCTTCTCTTCTCCAGGCTGAACAGCCCCAGCTCTCTCAGCCTTTCCTCATAAGAGAGATGCTCCAGTCCTTTCATCATCTTAGCAGCCCTCCTCTGAAGAACTACTCTTCTCTCCGGCAGCTCAGCCTCCAGACAGTTCTGGTGCATGGGGTTGTTCCTCCCTGGGTGCAGGACCCGGCACTTCCCCTTGTTGACCTTCAGGAGGTTCCCCTCTGCCCTTCTCTCTAGCTGGTTGAGGTCCCTCTCAATGGCAGTGCAGCTCTCTGGTGTAACAGCCACTCTTTCAAGTTTTGGATCATCAGCAAACTTGCTGAGGAGGCGTTCTGTTCCTTCATCCAGGTCATTGATGAATAAGTTGAACATATTGGACCCACTGTTGACCCCTGGGGGACACCACTATCTACGGGCCTTCAACTAGACTTTACACCACTGATCTCTGCCTTTCATCCAGTTTCCATCAGCTTATCTGTGATGATGTTTTGGGAGACAGTGTGAAAAGTCTTAATGAAGTCCACTTAGACAACATCCACTGCTCTCCCCTCATCTACCCAGCCAGTCATTCCATCATAGAAGGCTATCAGACTGCTTAAACATGATTTCCCCTTGGTGAAGCCATGCTGACTACTCCTGATCACCTTCTTTTTCTCCATATGCTTGGGGATGGCCTCCAGGATGAACTGCTTCATCACCTTTCCAGGGATGGAGGTGAGGCTGACTGGCCTGTAGTTCCCTGGGTCCTCCTTCTTGCCCTCTTTGGAGATTGTAATGACATTTCCTTTCTTTCAGTCCTCAGGATGACCTTCCAAAGATGATTGGGAACAGCCTTGCAAAGGCAACCTTCCTTCAGGTCCCTACCTTTCAGTGACTGACTGCTGCTCCAACACCAAGCAAACATCTCAAAATAAGCCACAGTTCTGCCATTCTCACTAGGAGCACCTTACTGTCTTCACCAGCCACTTCTGACTTTTGAAGGTAGATGTTTTGCAGGCATTATTGCTAGCCATAATTGCCATAGGAAAGCATTGATACCCGAGAGAAAATATATTGTTGAAAATTTCCTCTCAGCATGCTAAGTCTTACTGCAAGATTGGAAAACTTTCATGCAAGCAACAGGCAGATTTTACGTTGGCAGATTGATGGTAAATCTTCCTGAATTACCACCACCATGATTACACTGGCTGCAGTTCCTTCAGCCCCCTCCTGTCCCTTCAGTGAGAACTGGAGCAGTCCCATGCTTTGCACTGTGTTCCACTGCAAGGGGCTTCTCCTACAGTGAAATAACAGATTTTTTTCTTTAATAAATACCTTCTCTCCAAATTAAATACAATATGAGGGACTCAAAAAACAAAACAAACAAACAAAAAAAACAGAAGGTCTCACAGACAGTAGGATTAGGGTTTGAGGAAGCTATAAATTCAGGTCACTTTGAGTAATCAAAGTATTTTAAAGTCCAACCTCAATTACTTATAAAGGTAACTTTATTATTTTTTTGTTTCTTTCAAGTTAGGGTCTTTAATGAGAAGCAAACTGAAAAAGCACAAGGATAATATATGACAAAAATTAGGTACATCATTGAGACCTGTAGGGACATTTAAGAGATGAAAACAAAAAGTCCTGAAACAGGAAATAATTTAATTCTCCTTTTCTGCGTATCTGCACTCTCTTATTGCTCCTAAATCCTCTAGCTTTTCCTCAAGTCGTTTTAGCAATAGTGCTTTGGTCTTTCCAGAACATTGCAAGGAGCTAAAGAACAGAGTGCTACAGTTAGTGGAAGGGCTGACTCTGTGCCATACCAGTGCTTCTCTTAACACCAAACAAGCATGCTGCACATTTCATGTGCAATAGCTACAAATGAATTGGTTTCATCACATGCTTCATGCATTTCTATTTGAATACTGTCAAAGTCATACAAAGAATTTACTAATCTCCTTAAAATTTAATCTGTCACTTACTAAATTAAACCATGGTCACTAGATCTCAGCAAACTGGATAACTGCTATCTAGAAGTGTCAAAGTTTACCCAGTCAAGAAATACCTGCTGGAATTGGAAATGTGTGTATCAAAGTGCTTTTTGTCTTTGCAAGTTCTCTGGAGAATTAAACCTGAATTGTGAAGCATGTCTCAGATTCTTTGAGAAAATATTAAAATTCAGTAGTTTTTAAGATGATTTTGACCTGAAATTGAACTAAGCATTGCCAGGTCTGCTGATATTCCACGTGAGAGACAAATGACAGAATGAAGTTCTCAGATTTCATCTATCTGTAATTTTAAATGGAAACATGGCTTCCTTTATTCATCAAATTACAAAAGAGCTACAAACAGAGACTTTAGGAAGATTTTGTTTAACTACAATTTAACATGGCAAATGTTTGGAGTATATTTGTTTAAGGATCTTTGAGTTCTGTCGGGTCAGGTCAGCCTTTCATGTCAAGCCAGGAAATTTTCTCTCTTTAACTCTGATTTTTTTCACTTGGGAGCTTTGATGAAACTTTATATTTTAAATTTAAAAGAAATGCCAGATTTTCTCTCTGAAGGAAATCTTATGGAGGTGTGTTCAGCACACTGCTCACAGATATCAGTATCAAATGATGAATAGAGCCTGTATCACAAATGACAGAGCCATTCACTTTCATTCACTTTATGCTGGGAATATCTAACAGAATTCATATTTTCAAATTACTGTATTATTATTTGTTATTGATGTCACCTTATAAAACATAATGGTGCTCTGATTACCAGACAGGACAAAAGCATAAGTACTGTATTTTACATAAACCTGTACTTACATAATATTAGTGCAATTTTAATAAAAATATGCTATCACTTTTTGTGATAACCCGTGGATAAAAGTTTTCAGAAACTTCCTTTAGAGGTAGAACAATATCCTTCTGTAAGGAGGATATCTTTTCTTCCATTTTCTTGTTGGTTTGGGTTTTTTTAAAACTCCTTTGCTTCTTTTTGCAAAAGGGAATTCAGTGTGCGGATTCAGTGTGTAGGTTAACTTTGTATATCATACAACAATAGTTTACTGTAAACCAAGGAATATTTCCTTGCAATTTAAGTACAATAGAGTGCTGGAGGTGTACTCCATAAAACAATATTCAGTTCACATTAATAATGTAGAAGGGTGCCTAAGAATTATGATACAGTCAGTTACTTGCATGCACAGCACAGTACATTAAAAGACAGCCTCAAGCAGTCCCTTCCAGTTGCTAGCCTGGCAGCTGAGCAGGCACTTGGGAATTGTTGGCAGTTAATCAAACAAAGTGGAGAACTGAAGTAAGTATTGGACACCTTGGAAAGAACAGAATGGAGAAGCAGAGATTAAAGAAGCCTTGCATATTATTAATCTGCTTAGGTTACCATCTCATTCCTCACTCCAGTCACACTGCTGTTCTGCTCTCCTATATAATGAGGAGAAATTAGGACAATAACACTCCTTAATGAAGCAATTCCATTCCTGAAATGAAAGAGCAATGAGAAAAATTGAGAAGGCTAAAATCCCTTTTTCAGGTTTATGTTTCTCTCTGGTTTTGATTCTCAAAATTCAGTAAAAGCAAGGAGCAGGGATTCATGTATTAGAAAACCAGAAGAGACTATTGTAATTAGGTAATCTCATTACAGACTTTGCGGTGGGAGACACCTTCACAAAGAAAGGGGCCAGCAAATGTAATAAGAGACCTCCCAGCCTCACTGATCTTTAATTACTAGTATCCTGCTGCAGAGTTTAGAGAACCTAATCTAATTTGCCTACATTTCTGCACTGTGTAGAAGTATGGGACAGGGCAGTACACAAAGCAGAAAAGGAATTGTGAGGGCCCAATTATTAAGAACAGGAAAGATGTTAGACTGCAATAAATGGGAACTTCTCTTAGCATGCATCCAGGATGGAAAGGCTCACAGTTTTGCGTACAGTGGGAGTGGCAGCACTTTAATCATTCCTATGAGCCTGGACTCAATCCCTTCACAAAGTATCCCTGAAGGCCTAAATCAAAGTTGTAGACCAAACTGCTATACATCCAGGTTAGGGGGGGGTCCCACAGCCCACTATTAGAAAAATGGCCCAGATAACAACAGCTGATAAGGCAGAGATATCAGTGTAACAGTGCATGTGAGAGGGACATCTAAAACTGCCTGGGGAGTGTTTGCCCAAACTAGTCATGTCTAAGAGGAAGATTGCCATCAGCCAGGTTAAACAGTAACAAGGGAATTAGAAGAAAGGGTCATCCTGAAAAGCAGTATAAAAGAAACAAGAACATTTCTATCAGTGTGGAAGAGAGCAGAGGGCAGAAGAGACAACGGGTCTGGCATCACCAGCAGGGGCCCTCGGGGAAGCTGATTGCTGCTGGAGCAGCCTCAGCATGGGGTGCCGTGGGCTGCCTGCACCCTGCTGTGACTGTCAGCACGGGGGGTGCCGAGGAGGGACCTCAGGCTGCACCCCTAAGACCTCTCAGGGCCTTCCTCGCCAGGCTGCAGGGCCAGTGCAGCTGGGGAATCCCTTCGGTCACACGTGGGTGAAGAAACAGTGGCACCTGCACACCTGGGGGAAACTGGTAACCCCCACAGCCTTTGAGAAGAAGGCAGTGTGCATGCAACTGTGCAAGCGTGGAACTGTGTATGCATGCCTCTGTGTGGCTGGGAGGGTTACAGCTTCTTGGGGTTCATTGCTGATGGGTGTTGAGAAGTGTCTCCTAGCATTTTATAGTGTCTAGCATTGTAGTTTATCTGTTGTGTTGCTGATATTGATCCTCATTTGGTATTTTTAACAGAGTAGTTTTTTCATGTGATAATCTGGTGGAATTTTCTTCTTTCATCACACAGGCAGGGCTCATTATTTACCAGGAAGGACACTGAGAATTTCTGATCTCCATGCCTTTGCCAACTTCAGTACATGAAAAATAATTTTCTGATGAAATAAAAAACAATAACATCTATATAATAATTTACAAACAACATTTCTAGAAGTTGTTTGTGTAAATAAAACCCCAGTCATTAGCATAGGGACATTAATTTCAACAGAACAAACAGCAAGTCATTGCAAATCTGTTCTCACTAGCTTCAAAATGTTCTCAAGCCAACTGTATATTGATAGATGAGAAGGCTTTTTCCTCCCAACTAATATCATTGAATACTCATTACCTAAAAATGAGTAAATGTAATGCCGTATTATTCTTAGGGATTCATAATTACTTTTTCAGGAGATGAAAGTCCTCCTACTCTAAATTATGCTAGGAGGGTAGTGCTGTAAATCTCTTCTTTTGCTTTCTTCACAGAGAGAACAGTCCTTTCTAGATGTTTCATATAGTATAATAGATAAGGTTACTGCATGATAGTAGAAAAGCTGAGCTTTACCCCTAGAATGGAAAGTACTTATGCAAAATACTTCATCTCTGTTTTCTGTTGTTATATCTCTGTTACTAAAAAGAGTGGACTTTGTAAATTAGATTAGATTATTAACTTTTTGGAACCTATGATCATTTCTTGCCATATGTGCATATAGGATTTAATACAGTAGGGATCTTAAAGATTGCCTACTGTGTAAAATTGACTCTAAACATTTCACTACAATATTTCTCACTGTTTCTCAGATGAGAAAATCAGTGACCACAGGAAAAGCCTGTGCATTCACCACACATGTATGAGCATGATCTCCCAGCTGTGTTTCACCGTCAAACATAATCTTGCTGACCTAGCCTGTAGAATGTATATTTGTGATAAAACATAATCACGCAGACTCACGGAAAAGAAAAACAGCTGATCCCATGTGATTTCTGTACCCATGTCATTAGAGTTTTTCTTCTCATTAGTGCTTAGGAATCTATATTCAGTTCTCAGCAATCATTTAAAAACATTCACTATCTATCTGCCATGTGTGTAGCAAATCGTTTCCAAATAAAGATTTCCAGGCCACTGTTTCTGAGGCTTGCACAGTCAGACCTAAACTGTGTCTCTCCAGACATGTCTAGAGGATCACAAAAGCCCATGAAGGATAGACTTAAAAAGAGTGACATAAAAATTGACAGCAGCAACAGAAGGTCAAGATGGAAATGAATGTGAGGTCACAAACATAGCACTGTAATCTGTATCTGGCTAATATTCAAGGATCGCTTCCTCCAGGCTCAAGAGCAGTGCATTCTGATGAGCAAGAAGTCGAGAAATGGCAGCAGGAGACCTGCATGGATGAAGAAGCTGCTCCTGGCAAAACTCAAATAGAAGAAAGAAGTGCACAGAAGATGGAAGCAGGGACAGGCCACTTGGGAGGAATAGAGGAATATTGTCCGAGTATGCAGGGATGGGACGAGGAAGACCAAGGCCCGTTTGGAATTGAATCTGGCAAGAGATGTCAAGGACAACAAGAAGGGCTTCTTCAAACACATCAGTAGCAAGAGGAAGACTAGGGAAAATGTGGGCCCTTTGCTGAATGGGCAGGGGCCCTGGTGATGAAGGATGCAGAGAAGGCAGAGTTACTGAATGTCGCCTTTGCTTCAGTCTTTCCTGCTCAGGCCAGCCCTCAGGAGCCCCAGACCCTGGAGGCAAGAGAGAAAGTCTGGAGAGAGGAAGACTTTCCCTTGGTGGAGGAGGAGTGGGTTAGAGATCATTTAAGCAAACTTGACACCCACAACTCCATGGGCCCTGATGGGATGCACCCACGAGTGCTGAGGGAGCTGGCGGATGTCATTGCTAAGCCACTCTCCATCATCTTTGAAAGGTCATGGAGACCAGGAGAGGTCCCTGAAGAATGGAAGAAAGCCAATGTCACCCCAGTCTTCAAAAAGGGCAAGAAGGAGCACCCAGAGAACTACAAGCCACTCAGCCTCCCCTCCATCCCTGGAAAGGTGATGGAGCAGCTCATCCTGGAGGCCATCCCCAAGCATATGGAGAAAAAGAAGGTGATCAGGAGTAGTCAGCATGGCTTCACCAAGAGGAAATCATGCTTAACCAATCTGATAGCCTTCTATGATGGAATGACTGGCTTGGTAGATGAGGGGAGAGCAGTGGATGTTGTCTACCTCGATTTCAGCAAGGCTTTCAACACTGTCTCCCATAACATCTTCATAGACAAGCTCAGGAAGTGTGGCTTAAATGAGTGGACAGTGAGATGGATTGAGAACTGGCTGAATGGCAAAGCTCAGAGGGTTGTGATCAGCGATGCAGAGTCTAGTTGGAGGCCTGTAGATAGTGGCGTCCCCCAGGGGTCAGTACTGGGTCATCTTGTTCAGCTTATTCATCAATGACGTGGATGAAGGAACAGAATGCCACCTCAGCAAGTTTGCTGATGATCCAAAACTGGGAGGAGTGGCTGATACCCCAGAAGGCTGTGCTGCCACTGAGAGGGACTTCAACAGGCTGGAGAGGTGGGCGGAGAGGAACCTCATGAAGTTCAGCGACCCTTCCCCTCTCCTCAGCCCTGGTGAAGCCACATTTGGAGTACTCTGTCCAGTTCTGGACTCCCCTATGCAAGAGAGACATGGAGCTACTGGGGCGAGTGCAGCAAAGGGCTGCTAAGATGATGAAGGGACTGGAGCATCTCTCTTATGAGGAAAGGCTGAGAGAGCTGGGGCTGCTCAGCCTGGAGAAGAGAAGGCTGAGAGGAGATCTTATTAATGTGTACAAATGTCTAAAGGGAGGGTGTCGAGAGGATGGAGCCAGACTCGTTTCAGTGGTGCCCAGCGACAGGACTCGAGGCAATGGGCACAAACTGAAACACAGGAAGCTCCATCTGAACACGAGGAAAAACTTCTTCACTGTGAGGGTGACAGAGCACTGGCACAGGTTGCCCAGAGAGGTAGTGGAGTCTCCATCCTTGGAGATATTCAAAACGCGCCTGGACGTGATCTTGTGCAACGTGCTGTAGGTGACCCTGCTTGAGCAGGGGGTTGGACTAGATGATCTCCAGAGGTCCCTTCCAACCTCAACCATTCTGTGATTCCGTGATTTTTTTTTTTTGATCCAATGTCAAAGAAATAACTTCAATAGCTATACCAGCCTGGTATTTGTTGCCTGACCAGGCAATGGTTTGGGAAGTAAGTTTTAAACAAACAACTAAACTGACATTCCTTAAAATAATACAGTAACACAAAGAGAAAAACTGTGAAAACCTGGTGGGCCTTCCCCAAGTCTACTTTGTTTTAAAATTTTCCCACAGTAAGCAAATCCTCATTTGAAGGTACTGCAGTGTATGCAGTACTTTGAGGAAGATGTTAAAGCCTGCTAATTGATGAGACCATCTCTCTGCTGTTCTCTAAACCTTCTGGTATTTCATAAAATAGACATAGACAGAATAATCAGCAAAGTAGAGGGACAGGTGTGTTAAAATCCTTGCAAATTTTGTTTAAATCAGCAGCTTTTGAAACAATTCCACGTAGCACATTCTGTACCCATTTTCTCTGAAAATTATTTGTATTCTGAGCAGTGTAAAGTTCACTTTCATAATTAAAAAAAAATTGACCTATCCAAACACTTTGGGTAGTTTCTGACTTCATCCTCATAACTCTTACACTAGCCTAGCCTTCTCTGGGCCTTCATAGGTTTCAGCGAGATTATAATAGAGTAGCAAGAAGGAAATGAAGCACTTGTTTTTATTTCTGCTGTGAGGCTAGTGGAGGCTGAAGCAAACATGATTAGCTTGTACAAAACATGACCTATCTTGAAGTGACCTCTGGAGTTCTGGATAAGAAAAAGCAAAAGAAAAACTTTTCTCTAATAACTTACTGATACTTTGTCATGGGTTCTTGCAGTAGGAACTTAATAGCCTCCATCATGAACTGCCAAACACCACTGCAATTGATACTGAGAAGCTTATTTCATTCATGTAACTCATTAATTCCCCCAGCTCAAGAGCTTGAGCTGTGGTGCACAGACTTTTGAGAGAGACAATTAGTCTAATGGGGAAGCTGCATTTATTTGGTCCATTTTTCTGTTTTTTTCCCTTTTAAATTCCCATATTTTGGTAAACGAACTTTCTTCTAAGTATCACCCCCAGGCAAAATCTACTTGTAAATGCAACTTTTCTTCGGAGCATCCCAACATTAAGAACATAAAACTAAACATTGACTAACAATCAGGAAGTAGATATATGTTCATTTTAAAGAGACTTTAGATGGAAAGAATTTTAAAATATTGCATTTATATTATTTCAGTTAAAACCAAACTTAAGAACTCTGACAGGTGTAATCACACCAGTAAAAATAAAAATAAGAAATACAGATTGACTTATAGCAACCAGAAAGTCCTGGATGGGTGATTTTATTTGGGGACCATACATAAATAACTCTAGCAAAAGAATTCTACATCAAAAATTTTATATTGGGATCTTTTGCCATTGTGACACTAACTATAATTAGGTCACATTCCTGCCCAGGTTTTCCACATGCACAGATGCTCAGTGTGTATGCAGTATAAGATGCTTCTGGGGCATACTGGATCTGTTTTTCAGGTGCACTTCAACTAAAGTGCATCTGTACAATAAGTCTAATATTTCCAAGAAGCGTCATATGTCCTGCATGCGAATAATATAGCTGATTGGAGCACTCACTGTAGAAATATAAATTTTCAGAGGGTTTGTCACACAGTGAGAGGCAAGGGGAAGAAGTATTGTTCAGTGGCTTCCTCAGAGTTTCAGACAACCAGAAATTTCTTACCCAAACATGTGGTGGCACTAACTACATATATGCTGCTAATCTTTGCAAAGTCACAAATCAGTGTCAGTTACCAGAAGTTCTAATTTCTAATTCTGGATCTTGTCCTTAGAGAACAGAAGTTTTTCCATAAAAATTTGTTAATTTCACTCCAGTTCAACACTATTTGCACATCGGGAGGAGAAAGCTTTAGGACTATATGTTCATATCAACACGGTGATCAATCCTTGATGCTAACAGCATCTATGATTGCCTTTAATTCAACACCCCTGGCAAAAGAAAAAAGTCATACTAACATATGTCTTTTGATTTGGTGAATTGCCATGTTTTCTCGTACATGACTGAACAGCTTGAATATGCTAGAGTGAAGAGCTGTCTCAGTTCTGCAATTCTCTCTCTCAGTAAACGTGGGCATTAGGCTCACTCTCTTCAGAGGGAGAGACACAGGCCTCAATTTTGTCGGTTGCAAAGAAAATTATATCTAGGTCTCCCTCAGCCTGAATGAGAGCTACGGGAAGGAAACTGCTGTCTTCCATGTTGACATCACCACACACACAGCAGCTTAAAGGGTGGCTTTTGCCATTACTTTTTCAGCAAAGTACCAAGGGTCATGTCAGCAACAATTTCAGAGCCCACTGGTTTGTGCTTTCATTAGTTGGTGCCACACTCTAATCCCCAAATGTGCTCCATTTTAAAGGTCAGGTGGTTACAGTGATTTGTTTCACATCCCCTGGGCATATTCTATCTTCCCCAGGATAACAGATACCCATTCCCACTCTGAAAGGTAGATGACCATTCATATATAGTTCAGATTCACACGTACAAAGATGGAACAAGATTTGGGAGGCCAAACTCTATTACGTACTCTAAAGCAGAGTTCCTAACAGCATATCAATTACTTTTAGATATTCATAAAGTGTGTTCTTGGGCTTTCAGTTTTGTCTGGGTTTTACACAGTTTTGAAACCTTTGCTTACTCAAACTACAGACTCCTGTCACTTACAGATAAGATCTGAGTTATGGGATCCTTGATGTATTACACCTCTTTGTTTCTCAGTTCCTCCTGTTTTGCAAATTCAGCAGAACAACCGGTCTGTCAGAAGATCAGCCAGGGCTCCGCTGGAGAACCACCACCTCTTTGGCCCTGTGGCTTCTCAGACAACTTGTCTCAGAGAGCTTGCCTGTATTATTCTTACGTTTTTACAGTACTCTGAGTACGCCCTCAGTTCTTTTCCCCTTCTTCACCCTTTTCTCCTGGGAACTATATGCATTCATTCCTATCAGGTTTGGGGGGTTATTTTTATTTATTTTAACTCCTTATCAAGCAAGATGGTCAGAGAAACACTTGTGTGGGTATCCCAGTGGAAATACTGCCTGGGTTTTGGGCACTGACAAGACTTCAGCATTTCCAGGCATTCCCAGAAATCACAATTTAAGTTCTGGGGAAATCTTAATACAAAAACCTTAGGACTTCAGTCAGCAGAATAACTAAGGCATTTTTATGTTCTAAATTTTGGGCTACATTCTGTCAAGGTCTCACTGATTAGTGGGATGTGTGCCACACCTTTTGCATAACTATCCCTTAAGCTTAAAAAGGGACAGTTATGTGTTAAAAGGAACACAAGATACTAAATTCCTTCATACTCCACTGACATGAATGTGAAGGGCAGAAACCTGTCTGAAATTCAAAAGAAGTGTTCAAGGAAGCCTGTTTTGCACTTTGTCAATACTGCTTTAAAATGACAAATCAAGCAAAGAGGAAGAAAATTCAGACTCTTTTTCAGCAGGAGTAGTAAAAGCACATGAAAATTCTCTCTTATTCCCACTTCTGCTACAGACACAATTACTGTGCTGTGGAGAAGACACTGTGCTCTGGCCATTGTAGAAAATTGATAGCACATACAGAAGATAATCTTCCAAAAAAATTGAGCTTTGTGATTTTTTAGTACTACCTGAAGAGAGGTATGTGGGACTGAAGGTTATTATTTGTCTTGCTTGCTTTTGGAGAGAATGTTTGCTTGTTAATACTTGGGAATATATTGCTGAGGTTACTGCAAGTTTGAAAGATTTTTGCAAAGGAAAAGTTGTGGGGTTTTTTTTCTCTCTCTCTTTCTAGAAGTCCAAATGTGTTCTTCTACTATTGATAAGATTAGTATCCCTGATGGTACAATGCAGATAAAAATGCACAGCCCTTCAGGGAATCTTTACATTGGTCTGTTGTTTTGCTATGCAAATTCATATTAGACTGACAAAAAATCATTAAATGAAAGAGAGGGCTTTATTTATTTGCTATGGCTAAAGTACCCCACTGCAGAGGAGAAGGTTAAATTTCAGTTTTGATAAGGAATTTGGTAAAGTACAATGTCATACCAATAGGAATACAAAGATCAGAATGAGGTATTCTTACCCACAGAGAGCAGCAGCTTCTGATGAGACAGTCAGTCATGTATTGCTAAGTCCAGAGAGTGTATGCCAATATTCAGTACTATTAAAAGTATCTTAAACTGAGTCTAACTGATCTGAGAAGTTTAAGAGAGGGGGAATAAAGATTAAGACAGTAGAGCTGGAAGTAACGACAACTAGACAACAAAGATCAGTTCAGAGACACTAATCATCTTTCAACAGAATAACGAAAATTAGAACTCTACTTATGGAGAGCAAGATTCTGTCTTGTTTTATGCATGCGTGCAGTGGACAGATTTGGTGAAAATATATTTTATTATTGGCTGATTGCATTGCAATGTGTACAAGACTACTGTGTAGTTTTTTGGGTTTTCTTCCTGAGAGACAAAGGAATTGAAAATCATGATGGACTGTTTCGATCATGTATTCCAGCATTTAAATTACTCAGTGAATTCAAAACTATGGTGATATTTAGTGTTTTAGTTCAGTATTGTTAACGCTGTGCTAAGTGAAGCACTTCTGACAATAAACATTAGAATTAATGGCAGTTTTTTTAATGATGGATCTACTGGCTCATTTGTCAGCATAGATACTGTCTTGGATGACTTGGCAGCTTCCTTGAACATTCAGAAAAGGGAAGACTATGCAGGCAGCTATGTAATTAAGACTAATGATCTTATATTGTGGAAGGGCTACTCTTCTAGCTATTCTGGTAAAGCCTGGTCTGTGAGAATGGTTCTGAGTTTGTTTACATGGTGAATATCTGCATAGAATTCTGATATCGTGGTTTGCCAGTTTTTTTTCTGGAAGGGAGCTAAAATATCGATCAATTTGATCAGTCTGTTTTTTGCCCCAGGGAGGATATGAAATTGTGTCAGCTAGAGTTCTCATATATCCTTATTTAGGCACTGCTTTGGCAATTCAGACAAACTCATACATAGCTTAAATGAGACCTTGTGAACTTGCTTAAAGTTTACGAAAGCTTAAGATCTTACCTGCTCGTAAGGTTCCTTAGAACAAGCCTCTTTTCACAGAAGCAACAGGAAACCAAATTCAATCACTACATAAATGAGTACTACCTTTGGAGGTTTATATTCCTGCATTTTTATGTTATATGGACCAATAATATTTGTTTGTGGTTTAAGTCACTGAGGAGGGCCTTCATACACCAAAAAGTGGCTTGCTTTTTCAAATCCATGTGTATCTTCTGTGGATGAATCCTAAAGAAACACTAATTTTGGCTTTCTTCTCTCACTTAGAGGAAAAAAGGAATAAATTGAACCTCTCCTTCCAAATTTCCTGTGAGTAGCTTCACTGAAAGGTTGACTGGAAAGTCACTGTATTCAGATGAAGTCTCAGGAAGAAATCTGTAAACAGAGAGGTAGTGTGGCTCTACCCAATGCCACCACAAAAAAGTTGTTGTCAGTGAAATGCTTGGTTTGTGACTGGATCTACTCCTACTTGGATACTGGTGATCTCATGCTGATTCAGGTCTATGTTCAAGGATGACCTCAGCCAGAAGAGCCACACTAGCTAGTAACCATAGGAAAGAAGTAATGCCGAGAGAACCTTGCATCTTTGATGCAAAAAGGCATCCTTTCAAACTGTTTAGTGGTTTTCAAATCAAAGCGAGGTATTTCAGTGCATGTGAACAATGCCTGCTGTTACAGGCATTCAACAAACATCACTTTTTTGTGTAATGGAAGATCCTTGACTGAAGTCAGTTTATGATCATGTATAATATTGCATGTTACTGAGCAGAATAAGGTTTATGCTTTCCTATGTGGCTGTGGTGAACAAGGTGAAACTGTATTTTATGGGTATCTTGATGCAGATATAGCTCTTCTCTTAATTTCTCCAGGTTTGTGTAGATGTAACAGCTCAAACTTCAGTTGCATAACTTTGGACTTACTCTGATTTAGTATGACTCCTCCCTTGTTCAAAATAATTCATAGGTTTGAACAGATTTCTGTGTAAGTTGATAATTGGATGTGTTACCTACACAGCAGAGAGAGCACGTGGTTTTGTTTTGAAAAAGAGTCAACTCCCTTTCCTTGCCATGCTGTAGTCAAAAACAAACACACTGGAGGACCTGAAAGTGGAGTCCAGATCTTGTGAGCAAATTTGGATGCACTGAAGTCTATTTAAGACATCCATCTACAGCCTTTAGTGACAGCCTAATGTTATTAGTTTCTATAATCAGAACCTTGCCTAGGATCATAAGGATGTTCCACCTATGCTGTAGAAGCAGTGGCTCTTTTATTCATTTCCCAACAGGAATCTTTCAGTTTCCTGGACAGGTCAGCAGCCATCAGAATGAGAAATTACAATCCTTCTGTTTTCAACAAAGAGAGCAGTATCCATAATCTACTTTTCTCTTTAAATGCACAAACATAAAAGTTAATGGGAAGATGAAGATGAAATTCCCCTCTCGTTTACAGCACACTATTATATCTGGAAATGTCTTTTGCTCTTTATGAGCTTTTTTATTAAAGATTGTAATTACTCTCAAGCTACAAAGGTGAATCTACTATTACAAAACACAGAGATAATGTTCAGAGGAAAGAGCAATGGGGTAAAATATTTGCATTTTGCTGTTCATCACACTTTTTTCCCACATCCCTTGAAGTCATTTCTTTCCATCCTGGATCACCACAGTATTAAAAACAATCAATCAATCAATCAATCAAACAAACAAACAAAACTGTGAAGCTGGTAAAAGCAATCCTTAGAAATCATCCCCCAAATGCACAGTGGTATACGACTTACACAACCCTTCTCTGCATCCTTATTCAGGAAAAGAAACATGGCCAGTATGCAATGTCTTTATGCCATTCTCATACATGGAGAGTTTGGGAAATTCTGTGTAAACTCTAGATAATCTAAAGTAGTCAAGAAGCTGGCCAGAACCAGACTATCGCACATGCAAAGATTGCTTGAAAACCTTTATTGCTGTCTACATATCTAAATGAATAAAGAAAGATGGCTCCTTCAGACCTCATAGATGGCTGGGTACACAAGCTCCCAGCAGAGATTCAACCTGTATTCACCTGTATTTGCATATTCTTACTGAATTGCTAGTATACATTTTCCACTTTTGGATATGAATATGACCTCTCGGTACATTCTTCTACATGTTAAATATAAACCTTCATTAATGCCATAGAATGCATATTAATTTCATTTTATTTTTCAAAATTACAAAATATGCCTAATGGACATAGCAGATTTCTGAACAGCTTTAGAATTTAGAAACCTCTAGCTCTAAAATCAGATGTTTTTACCGAGAGAGGCAAGGATGTCTCTGTACAATTTCTCACTGGCTTAAGCACATAAAATCATCATGAACTCATGTGTTTCTATCTAAGTGCATTAACCACTACCACAGTATAAGACTGAGCAACATGCATTTGTGATGTTCCTTTTTAATACTGGACTTCTCCTCTCTCTGAGAGATTTGTCATTGTGATTGCTGTGTAAGGCAGTGCAGGCCTACTGCTCTGCTTTGCTACCAACTTTGGATCTGGCCCAGGGATTAATGTTTGGACTTGATCAGGGAAGTGAGAGAAACATACATCAAACTATTTTGGAAAGCGCTTTATCTCCTGACGATGCAATAATCTTCAGTTATTCAACCCACTACTTGGAAAACATCTGTAATTGTGTAGGATTTCAGCACAAACCGAGTATTTGTTATGTCCCTCAAGTGTAATGTCGTTTAGCAAGTCTAGGTGTCTCTTTTCTGATACCAATCAACCCACACAAATACACACGATACAATCAGTTGGAAAAGGGAGGGGGATCATGCTGGAAAGTACAAATACTTACAGCTCCTATGCCCCATGAATAGAAGAGGAGAATTTCAAGTTTCCACACTGGCTGGAAAACCCCTACCATCACTATCGCCAAATCTCACAGAAGAAGTGATCGCAGTTAAGTCCACGTTGGACAGAAGCCATGTGAAACTTTAAAATAGAAAGATGGATTCCAGAGCCTCTCCTGGTATAAATTAATGTAATTCTGATTTTATCTGGCTGAGCATTCTATCCTAGACAAATCTTGATAATTATTACAAAATTTATGCAAAGGGAAATTAAAAAAAAAAAAAGACCTCACCACAGACTTTATTTCTAAGTTTAAACCAAACATTTCATCAACATGGGAAAATAAGCCCCATGGAGGGTTTCTGTGTTATCAGAGCAAGACATCAACCCAACAAATTTGAATAGTCATCACTAGAACACAGTCCATCAGGTAACTTGCGTGATTAGCTATAGTATTTAACTATTTGGTACAGTTTTGTCACATTTCAGAGACATTTCCTCTTTCAAATTATCTCTCTGGTTTACAATAATGAACTCTATATAGTGGGATTGCAAGGTAGAGACCAGAGGGAAGATAGTGCCACCCAGAAGAGATAAGACACAGCTTTAATCAGCAGGCTGTGCCATTCCATGGGAGGTCTGTGCTGACCCACATGCATCTCAAATACCTCTGAGGCTTTCCAAACCACTGGAATGTTAGAGCCTTATGAGAAATTAAAAGATCCCATCCTGACATTTCATCTTGATTCTGACATTCATTTTAAATTACTTTGTCTCTTGTGACCTGTTAAATTGATTCGTTATGCTAAATTTGTGCCAAATAAATAATGAGCTTCCTAATTAGCTTATGCTGAAGCAAGGCAAGGATGAAATTACATCCAATAGTCTTAGTGTCTGGGGCCCCATAGAAAAACAAACTGAAGATACTAGAAAATGTGCAACTCCTCAACACATTAGATGCTACCATGTTGATTTCCAGCACTTTGATGCTGTAGTGAAGTCATTTGCTTTGAACACTTTTGAGAGCAGAGTTTAGTTCTCATCACAGTAGTCTCACAAATAGATGCAAAATAAAGGTGAAAATTATGCCAATTAGCAAAGGAAAAATATACTTTTGTGAGTATCTCAAAACATATACCTGAAACACCCCTCTGAATTAATGATTATTATTTTATTTTATTTTCACTCTAAGCAATCTATAACTTAAGCCAGCATGCAGACATAACTTAGGAACACTGACACCTTTTGCTTTCCAAGGGGACCTAAGAACCTAATCTAGTTCTGAAATAAGGCCTTGGTCTTCTATAACACTGAAATGCGTTGGAAAATTTTGTCTGAAAAATCAAGAGGGAATCTCTGCCTCCACCTAACTTAAGGTCAAAGTCGCTGTTGACCACAGTCAACTCAGCTCTTAAGCTGAAGGTCATGTAAATCACCTGACAGAGGAAAGAACCAAAACCACATCTCTGGTATGTCTGTCTATTGTCCTAGGCAAAAGAATATCTCTCCTCACTATATTATTATTATTACGGTTACAATTGTTACTATTACTACTATTATTAACTTTATAATGAATTGCTAGTCTGCCCAGAGAATTTTTGGTATTTTTATTTGATGATATTTCTAACCAGATGTACATATATGTTGTGCTGCTCTTTCTAAACATTGCTTTTAATTAGAACTTTATGAACAACATAGTTTTTTTTCAGTAGTTATAAATGGTGAAAATATTGCAGATGAAGCAGAATAAGGACCAGAAAGTTTAATAACTAACCACAGAACACACCTAATCTATCAGCCCTGACAAGTAATTTCTTCCTGCATGGGAGAAGTCTCATAGAAACACACTATGAGATACAATTAGACAAATGTATTAACTTTTTTGTCAAGAAAGAGAAATACTTCATAGCTATTAGTGCCCACTATGAGATAGATAACCATATGGCATAGTTAGTGACAGAATGAATCACAAAAAAGCGGAATTATTCTCCAGATCTTTCTAGAAGCTAGTAATATTTCACTAGTAAAGGGTAGCCCATATATTTAAAGGAACATCTTTATTTACTTCACATGAGATGAAGAGAGAAGCATGAATTGTTTGCCAAGATAGGTCATAAATAATTTAGAATAAGACTATAAGCTTAAGATTCAATAATTGCCTTACTAGGTGGATGAGTCAGGTGGAAAGAACACCTGTTCCCCGTCATACTGAGGCCCGATGCCTTGAAATATGCAATCCTGTCTAGGAGCTGGTCTTCGATAAAACCTGCCTGAGGCTGTTTATCATTAAGTGGGATCAAAGAAGTTCTTTTAAATATATGTTTCTTATAAGTAGCACCTAAAATTAACAGGACATGATGGAAGCATGCATTGAAATGTAATTATACAGATCCATTGTCTGCTTTGTCAAAATGGAAAAATGCTACAGAGCATTATCACGACATAAAGTGTGTAATGGCAAACTGTAAAAAGTTTAAGTAAATATTTGTGACCACAAGGTGGGCAAGAGAAGGTTGGATACTGGTAAAGAGAGGCGCTCAAGGTTCATAAGGGGTTAAACGGGATAGATTTAATAAAGAACTTACACTCCAAGCTGCACGGGGAGCCCTGGGAACCGCACAAAGGGGGGTTGCCAATGGGAGGCTGCTGCACACATGGGTCGGATGCACAGGTCAGATGCCCAGGCAGGACTCCACTCATTGCATCCCAAGGGCCCTTAAATCTGCTAGAACTTGTCTCAGCTGTGCTAACCTTGAGAAACTACTGTCCGGGAAGCAGCTAGACATTGTTGATAAAATGGAATATGCATGCCTGGCCCTGACGGGAATTTGGTCAATATGTAGTTTCACACTTTAGGACTGTGATCATATATTCCACCAGTCACTGACTCCTCACCAGATCTTCTGCAGATGTTCTCACTACAATATTAATGCTTTAACACAAAGAAGTTTACAGAGGAGCTAGTTTCCCTAATGGATTTATTATTTATAACAGAAAAAAAGAAGCAACTACATGATTAGATGTTCAAATTAGTGTTCTCAGAACAAAAGTGTAAGAGGTCTCTTCAGAAAAAAGGAATTACCTTGCAATAATGACATATATACAACAGCTGATGCTGAGAAATGAAATCATTCCAAGAACATTGACCAAGGCCTTGTGTTCAGCTGAAAAAAGATGACCTTTAAATCCATATAAAGTAATCCATGTTAACTCTCACATGTGAGTAAGTTTGCTGTAATATTAGTATATAATGTGATTCATAAACAAAATATGTACTATTTACAAGTGGATGTTAACTCACATAGGCTTCTTTGTTTTAACCAGCCTGAAGTAAGACTACTTTTTTTTTTTTTTTTCACAGAATTTGGTCACAGTCATGTCAGATTTTGAATTACATTTGAATTTTATTTTTCAGGACATAATTTGGACAATGACTGGGTGTAGGGACGAAGAGGTGCAATAGAGAAGTTATCAATGATTGCAAAAGCAAGCACACAGATATTAGAGTATATCAGAATAAGGCCATCTGCAAAGATTTCATTCCCTAGTGTACAGAGATATTTGCCATTACAGAGACATGGTGGGATAGCTCGCATGACTGGAGTGCTGTCATGGATGGCTACGTACTTTTTAGGAAAGACAGGCCAGGAAAGCGAGGTGGTGGAGTTGCTCTTTATGTGAGAGAGCAACTGGAATGTATTGAGCTGTGCCTAGGGGTGGATGAAGAGCGAGTCGAGAGCTTATGGGTAAGGATCAAAGGGCAGGCTAATAGAGGTGACACTGTTGTGGGTGTTTACTACAGGCCACCTGATCAGGATGAGGAAGTGGATGAGGCCTTCTACAGACAGCTGGAAGTAGCCTCACAATCACAGGCCCTGGTTCTCATGGGGGACTTCAACCACCCCGATATCTGCTGGAAAGACAACACAGCTAGGCACAAACAGTCCTGGAGATTCCTGCAGAGCATTGGTGACAACTTCTTGACCCAGGTGGTGGAGGAGCCAACAAGGAGAGGTGTGCTGCTGGACCTCCTACTAACAAACAAAGAAGGACTGGTGGAAGATGTGAAGGTTGGGGGCTGCCTTGGCTGCAGTGACCATGAGATGGTGGAGTTCAGGATCCTGCGAGGAGGCAGCAGGGCACCAAGTAGGATCGCAACCCTGGACTTCAGGAAAGCAAACTTTGTCCTCTTCAGGGACCTACTTGGAGTAATCCCATGGGTGAGGGCCCTAGAAGGAAGGAGTGTTCAAGAGAGCTGGTTAATATTCAAACATCACTTCCTCCAGGCTCAAGAGCGGTGCATCGCTATGAGTAGGAAGTCAAGCAAAGGAGGCAGGAGACCTGCATGGATGAGCAAGGAGCTCCTGGCAAAACTCAACCAGAAGAAGGAAGTCTACAGAAAGTGGAAAGGGGGACAGGCCACTTGGGATGAATATAGGAATGTTGTCAGAGTATGCAGGGATGCGACGAGGAAGGCGAAGGCCCATTTGGAATTAAATCTGGCTAGAGATGTCAAGGACAACAAGAAGGGCTTCTTCAAATACATCAGCAGCAAGAGGAAGACTAGGGAAAATGTGGGCCCTTTGCTGAATGGAGTGGGTGCCCTGGTGACGAAGGATGCAGAGAAGGCAGAGTTACTGAATGCCTTCTTTGCTTCAGTCTTTACTGCTCAGGCCAGCCCTCAGGAGCCCCAGACCCTGGAGGCAAGAGAGAAAGTCTGGAGAGAGGAAGACTTTCCCTTGGTGGAGGAGGAGTGGGTTAGAGATCATTTAAGCAAACTTGACACCCACAAATCCATGGGCCCTGATGGGATGCACCCACGAGTGCTGAGGGAGCTGGCGGATGTTATTGCTAAGCCACTCTCCATCATCTTTGAAAGGTCATGGAGACCAGGAGAGGTGCCCGAGGACTGGAAGAAAGCCAATGTCACCCCAGTCTTCAAAAGGGGCAAGAAGGAGGACCCAGGGAACTACAGGTCAGTCAGCCTCACCTCCTTCCCTGGAAAGGTGATGGAGCAGCTCATCCTGGAAGCCATCTCCACGCATGTGGAGGAAAAGAAGGTGATCAGGAGTAGTCAGCATGGCTTCACCAAGGGGAAATCATGTTTAAGCAGTCTGATAGCCTTCTATGATGGAATGACTGGCTGGGTAGATGAGGGGAGAGCAGTGGATGTTGTCTGCCTTGACTTCAGCAAGGCTTTTGACACTGTCTCCCATAGCATCCTCATAGACAAGCTGAGGAAGTGTGGGTTAGATGAGTGGACAGTGAGGTGGATTGAGACCTGGCTGAATGGCAGAGCTCAGAGAGTTGTGATCAGTGGTACAGAGTCTAGTTGGAGGCCTGTAGCTAGCGGTGTCCCCCAGGGGTCAGTCCTGGGTCCAGTCTTGTTCAACTTCTTCATCAATGACCTGGATGAAGGCACAGAGTGCACACTCAGCAAGTTTGCTGATGATACAAAACTGGGAGGAGTGGCCGATACGCCAGAGGGCTGTGCTGCCATTCAAAGAGACTTGGACAGGCTGGAGAGGTGGGCAGAGAGGAACCTCATGAAATTCAACAAAGGCAAGTGCAGGGTCCTGCACCTGGGGAGGAATAACCCCATGCAGCAGTACAGGTTGGGGGTTGACCTGCTGGAAAGCAGCTCTGCTGAGAAGGACCTTGGAGTGCTGGTGGACACCAAGTTAAGCATGAGGCAGCAAGGTGCCCTTGTGGCCAAGAAGGCCAATGGTATCCTGGGGTGCATCAGGAAGAGCATTGCCAGCAGGTGGAGGGAGGTGATTCTCCCCCTCTACTCAGCCCTGGTGAGGCCACATCTGGAGGACTGTGTCCAGTTCTGGGCTCCCCAGTACAAGAGGGATGTGGCACTACTGGAGCAAGTGCAGCGAAGGGCCACAAAGATGATTAGGGGACTGGAGCATCTCTCTTATGAGGAAAGGCTGAGAGAGCTTGGCCTGTTTAGCTTGGAGAAGAGAAGGCTGAGAGGAGATCTTATCAATGTGTACAAGTATCTGAAGGGAGGGTGTTGAGAGGATGGGGCCAGACTCTTTTCAGTGGTGCCGAGCGACAGGACGCGAGGCAATGGGCACAAACTGAAACACAGACACTTCCATCTTAACATGAGGAAAAACTTTTTCACTGTGAGGGTGACAGAGCACCGGAACAGGTTGCCCCGAGAGGTGGTGGAGTCTCCTTCTCTGGAGATATTCAAAATGCGCCTGGATGCAATCCTGTGCAATGTGCTCTAGGTGACCCTGCTTGAGCAGGGGGGTTGGACTAGATGATCTCCAGAGGTCCCTTCCAACCTCAGTGATTCTGTGATTCTGTGATTTGGCCAAAAATGAGGGTTATGTAATAAGATGGATGACTGGGAGTATAACAGGGAGATTCTTCATTTAGACAATTAAATACTACCCTGCTGAGTTGGATCTTAATCCTGGTATCTATCTCAGAGTTCCTCTGTAACAGTAGACAAGCTGCTTCTATTACTTACAGATCACTAACTGATGAAGTATTTTCCAAGTGCCTGGCTTAAAAGCAAGTGAATTTGCAGAAAAGCTGCAAGAGAAAGGAAGGAAATTACAACCGCTCTTTGACATTTTCAGGTGACACATAATAATAAGCCACTTTGTTTCACCAAACCTTTTAGCTGTGATATTTTGCTAGTTCCTCTGGACATCATCCCTCCATCAATGAGACGTGAATAAATACTCCTTTTAATTCATAGAGATACACAAAGCTTACATTTTAAGGCACTCAGGCACTACAGTAATAAACTGCTTGCAAATGCATATGAAGAAGTTAATTATTCTATCTTCACAATAAGGCTTGAAGAATGTATGGTAAAGAGTGAAATAACTGCTCGTACAGCTAAGCAGTAAATGGTGCATAGGTCATTCAGAAGAAAAAAAGTGTGCATGTAATTCCAGTATCAAAAGATATAAGGTAAGGGCTGAAATGATATTGGAAATATAATTCTAAAACTTTCTAACTTTTAAATATTTGGCTTTGTAAGCTCAAATTATGTTCTTTATCACAAGGGTGCAGTGAGTTCATTTTTTAAATCAACAGAAAGCCACTATTCAGTGGCTACTCTTACTAGGTCTAAAACTACCTTCCTCTCAGGTCAGATTCATGAAGCACTTCATATGCATTATAGATAATCTTGAAACACTTAATAGCAACATCAGGGTGACTAAGCACAAAATCACTTTCCCCCAGTTCAAGAGGTGAGTTTTGCTAAGAAAACATTGCAAATGTTCCTGCTCTCCTAGCAAGGTGCTTATATTTCTTTTGTGAATATGTGGAGACTTTTGCCTGTACAAAGATGCCCTTGGAAGCATTGTGTGTCATGCCCAGGGTCATATTCTGGAATAAAATGCTATAAAACTGGCTACACTCTGTAGAAAGCTGAAGGTGTTTGTTTCTGATATACAGTTTAGATTAGGACATATTAGCTGATGACAAAAGACACTCCACTCTCTTTTTAAAGGTAGATCCTTTTTTCTTTCCCATTTCCAGTTTTTTCAGAAGAGGCAAGCAACACAAAAGCTTCATTTTCAGTATCTAGAAATGAAATGCATGCTTTGTAGAAGTTGCATGCAAAGTAAGGTTGTTGACATTAGCTCAGGTGGGCCTGTGCCTCTGGGCATGAAGAGAGAGAATTTTGTAGAAATCTTTAGATTAGCGACCGAGAGAACTGTCTCCAGACACTAGCCATTGTTCTTAGCTAAGGAGTCACTACAGAACTGGACTCTGCCATGGCTGTCCTTCAACTGCCTTCATCACTTCTATCCCACCAAAAAATGCTCCTACTGTTAGCTGAGAAAGAATCACGGGCCCATATCATCTGAGAGCACAGGGCCTGTCTGCGGATGAGGATGTTGGTTTAAAAGAACAGTGGATGCTTTTGTTTCATTGCAGTTTTTTCAGCAACAGAGGTCTTTGTAAGAAAAGTGGCTCATTTTCTTGGAGTGTGGCTAAATTGCAACAATAATTGGCCTACAGAACTTAACTCAGATATTTTCTCCCTCCCCCTCGCCCCCCATTTCTTATAAAATTCCCACCATCAGGAAAACATTTGGTTTTACTTTCTCTAATAAACAAACTACAGAAAAATCTTAGTTATGAAGTACATCAGAAAAATAAATAAATAAGTAGATAGATAGATAAACAAACAGTCCTTTGTAGAAGAAGCCTTGTAATTTCTTTCATTACCTGCACCAGTTTGGAAAACATTCTCATATCAGGAAAGATGTGATGTCTGAAAGGACTGGAACTAGGTTAAGGTACAAAAAAAGAAGACTCAAACCCGAGGACTGTTGCAGAGACACTCACAGACAGAGTGTCTGTTGAAAAAGAAAAGTAATTTATTGGGATCTTGGCACAGAGTAAAGCTCACAACAGAAGTCAAATATCTAGAATAGGATGGCTGGTCATTGTCTGAAAGGTGATGGAAGTCCCTTTTGCAAGGGTCTTCAGCTAGACTGGGTGAGACTCCTAAAACTACTTCACTGCTTAGTTCTCATAACCCAGCTGGCCACAGTCTTCATGATCACTCCACCTGCTGGAGGATATGGATTATCTTAACTAGATACAAAATATCCATTAAATATCTTTATATCTAGATATATCTAGATATATATAGTCTTTCCTGCTCAGGCCAGCCCTCAGGAACCCCAGATCCTGGAGGCAAGAGAGAAAGTCTGGAGAGAGGAAGACTTTCCCTTGGTCGAGGAGGATCGGGTTAGAGATCATTTAAGCAAACTTGACACCCACAACTCCATGGGCCCCGATGGGATGCACCCACGAGTGCTGAGGGAGCTGGCGGATGTCATTGCTAAGCCACTCTCCATCATCTTTGAAAGGTCATGGAGACCAGGAGAGGTGCCTGAGGACTGGAAGAAAGCCAATGTCACCCCAGTCTTCAAAAGGGGCAAGAAGGAGGACCCAGGGAACTACAGGTCAGTCAGCCTCCCCTCCATCCCTGGAAAGGTGATGGAGCAGCTCATCCTGGAGGCCATCCCCAAGCATGTGGAGGAAAAGAAGGTGATCAGGAGTAGTCAGCATGGCTTCACCAAGGGGAAATCATGCTTAACCAATCTGGTAGCCTTCTATGATGGAATGACTGGCTGGGTAGATGAGGGGAGAGCAGTGGATGTTGTCTGCCTTGACTTCAGCAAGGCTTTTGACACTGTCTCCCAGAACATCCTCATAGACAAGCTGAGGAAGTGTGGGCTAGATGAGTGGACAGTGAGGTGGATTGAGAACTGGTTGAATGGCAGAGCTCAGAGAGATGTGATCAGTGGCACAGAGTCTAGTTGGAGGCCTGTAGCTAGCGGTGTCCCCCAGGGGTCAGTCCTGGGTCCAGGCTTGTTCAACTTCTTCATCCATGACCTGGATGAAGGGACAGAGTGCACCCTCAGCAAGTTTGCCGACGATCCAAAACTGGGAGGAGTGGCTGATACAGCAGAGGGCTGTGCTGCCTTTCAGAGAGAGCTGGACAGGCTGGAGAGGTGTGTGGAGAGGAAGCTCATGAAGTTCAACAAAGGCAAGTGCAGCGTCCTGCACCTAGGGAGGAATAACCCCAGGCACCAGTTGGGGGTTGACCTGCTGGAAAGCAGCTCTGCCGAGAAGGACCTGGGAGTGCTGGTGGACACCAAGTTAAGCATGAGGCAGCAATGTGCCCTTGTGGCCAAGAAGGCCAATGGTATCCTGGGGTGCATCAGGAAGAGTGTTGCCAGCAGGTCGAGGGAGGTGATTCTCCCCCTCTCCTCAGCCCTGGGGAGGCCACATCTGGAGTACTGCATCCAGTTCTGGGCTCCCCAGTACAAGAGGGATGTGGCACTACTGGAGCAAGTCCAGCGAAGGGCTACAAAGATGATTAGGGGATTGGAGCATCTCTCTTATGAGGAAAGGCTGAGAGAGCCGGGGCTGTTTAGCCTGGAGAAGAGAAGGCTGAGAGGAGATCTTATCAACGTGTACAAATATCTGAAGGGAGGGTGTCAGGAGGATGGGGCCAGACTCTTTTCAGTGGTGCCCAGTGACAGGATGCGAGGCAACGGGCACAAAATGAAACACAGACAGTTCCATCTGAACATGAGGAAAAACTTCTTGACTGTGAGGGTGACAGAGCACTGGCACAGGTTGCCCAGAGAGGTTGTGGAGTCTCCATCCTTGGAGATATTCAAAACCTGTCTGGGCATGATCCTGTGCAATGTGCTCTAGGTGACCCTGCTTGAGCAGGGGGGTTGGACTAGATGATCTCCAGAGGTCCCTTCCAACCTCAGCGATTCTGTGATTCTGTGATCTTAACTATCTATAAAAGACTGTACTACAACACCATTTCTGCATCTGCAGTAGCAGTTTCAAAGGACTATTTGTAAGTGGCATGCCAAGAGAGAATCTTTGCAAAAATACCAGGGGAAGAGATAACTTTTCAAATCCCTATTTCTCTTAACTATTTATGAGACAGTCTGCCTTCCAGACAAACGCCTGGATTTTCCATGAATAGCATTCACATACAACAGCAGTAGTTAAAAAGGTCCAGTCATTGTTCTGACTGTCTGTACTCAAAAAGCTGCAATATTTACCTATTCCTGGAAAGCTTCTTCTCCAGTGATTCCCTTTTTTCTTTTCATTAAGTGCTGCTATTATTTGATTTTCTCAATCCCAGAAAAAAGGTGTACAGAACTAAAGTATTAGACGAAAAGCTTTCATTCTGGTAAATGCTTAAGGAGAAGCTCATATAAACATCAAGAGAAAATGTAAATAACTCACTTCCATGCCTTTATTTCTGTGGAGTACCTGATTTCTCTGTCAACAGCTTAACAAGGTGGACCAGAACTTGCTCCTCAAGAGAATAATAAGGAGAAAAACAATGTAATTTGAGGTGACTATTTAATTTTGCTTTAGATCAAGTAGGTTTTACACCTAAGAAAACAAATGCTTGGCCCAAACAAGTCTGTGGAAAAGCCCTCCTTAATTTTTATTGGTTTTGGGTCAGGCCTTCAGAGGTCCATTTTCCTGGGATGTGAAAAAGAGAGTGCTGCTTTCTTTCTGTCTGATTATGTCTTCTTATAATCTCTATTTTCACTGTAAATTTTTCTTCTAAAGACCTCCAATGTAGCATCTGCAGCATACAAATATACAAATATGCAAACCAGACAATGTTACTGAGAAGATGTATTTTCTATTTTAAAATCACCACCATTTCACCTCAAAGAGGCCTCTTCGGGTTACAGGCTGTCAGTAAGGAGCTGCAACTCTGCTTATAAATCAGCATAGAAATTAGTAACAATATGTAATATTAGAACTGATATGAATGCAGCATGTATGGAAATCTCTGTGTATAGGAACCAGAAGAAACTGCAGAACAAATGGTTAAAAGAGTGCCCTGGACTCATACTCCATTCCCAAGACACTGCTCCTAGGACACACCTCCCAGAAGAAAAATTGAGGAAACTGCTGTTTACGTCACAACCACCAGGCTGGCACTCTTGATGACTCTGCAGCCCAGATGACTCGTTGGCAGAAGACCCTGAAATTCTTACTACTTCATCTTACTGGATGAATATCACTTTTCCCAGGATCCTTTCTGGATTAAACCTTAAGCACAGCTGTCAGTTAACCGCAGCACACACAGCATTATGTACAAACATAACAGTTTTAACTTGGGTTACTCATGTCACTTCTTCCGTACTTGTTTATGAGTATACCCTGAGGTTCTGGACCCATCAAATAAAATCAGTTTTATAGCACATGCTTGTTTTTGATAATGGAAAACTGTATTACTCACAGGTCATCCATGATGTGAGTGTTGAAAGGAACAGGCAGTTCGAAAGTGACACTTCCAGCCACCTGCTTCTTAACACACAGTGTTGCCTCAGCTCAGCTCTAACCAAGAACAGATTTTCAGCGGGAGGGAGTGGTGCTAGAGGGATAGAAGGTTCCCCTCTTCTCTGGCCTCCTTGTGTCACTTTTGACATGGTAGTCACATATCTGCACAGCCTCTCACACCAAATTGTTGGCTGCAAGGTGTAATGGATCCAGGTGATCCGTGATGCTCCTGTCATTCCCACAGTTCTTTTCCAAAGTTTATCATTCATTCCCTTTTGCATCTCTGCTGAAGAGATTTTTTTTCCGCCCAAGACAAAGATATTTGCTCTCTCACTCTACTAGAAGCACCCTCACATGGAGTCTGGACATGTGGAGAGGAAGGGTTGGTATTTCACACTGGAGTCAATTTCACTTTTGCTGAACTCTTTATCTTAGAGCCAGCTATTCTATACATTACTCACAGGGTAGTCATTTTGCATCTCTTTTTTCTGGTGGTTCTTTGTACTTCACATCTTCCCAGAATGTGATTACATTCTGTTCTCTATTAACTTATATCCCACAAGGGAACCAGAATTATTTTCTATAGAAAAATTCAATTTTTTTTAGACCTTTCTCCAAACCATGTGTCTCTTCTGCTCTTTCTGCAGGTGTGCCCAGAGGTTTCCTTTTTCCCATTCTCCTCCCCTTCATCTCAGTCAGAGAAAATATAAGGCTATCTCTTCTTGAAATCTTGCAGAGCTATTGTTATGCAAATTATCATGCACTCAAAGAATCCCAGCAGCCTACTTAAAAATTGTAATCTTAAATAAAAAAAAATTATCATAGTTCATACATTTTAAACAATTATGATCACTTTTGATTTAAATAGATTTTATTTTCTTTATATATTCCAAGATCATAAGCTTGAATATGGGTACCTTAAAATATCAGACTTATTATTTAGCAGTCAAAGTAAAGATTAGACCCAAGCTGTTAAAAAAAAAAAAAAAAAGGTACTGATGCCTCCAGTCAGATTCCTAAACCCAAATTTCAACATCCAGATAATGTGAATGCAGTTAGAGGCATGACACATCCAAAGTTTCTACTGACATCAGTGCCTAAAACTTTTGAGAGTCTGATCACTTTTCTTTTGATACCTGAAATGACTATTATTTTCATATCTGTATTCTCATGTCTGTATTTTCATGTCATATTTTCTCCCACTCTCCCATGTCTTTTGAAAATAATTACAAAAGACAAAAAAGCAAACATTTCAGCCCTGATATGCACACCAGTAAATTCCCAAGTTGTCTAAAGTCAAAGTAAGGTAGAACAGTACATTTTTAAGAGAGGTCTCCTTTCAGACAGGGATTTCTATTGTTTTAGATCTTGTGCATTTGTACCATGATAGATAGCCCTGATTCTTACTGTCTGTAGCAACAGAAAGAGCAAAGGCTGGAAGAGGGGAGGGGATCCGAAGAAAGGCTGATGCCTGTGACACCTGTCAAGAGCTGCAAATTGCCAGTGATCGTCTTCAAATTAGTCTACTGGAATAAACAGATAATTGTCTCAGATGGATATAGTGAGGCTCCTCCTTAAATCAAGTCTCACAGAAAGCAGGAATAATCCTTTCAGAAAGTGTTCAGGCACATCTTTAAGAAGAAAAATGATAACAATTCTAGGTTGGACTGTGAAATTAGAAATCAGACATAGCTCAGTTTCCTTTCACAAACTCTCCACTATTCTTCTTCATCCCTCACCACTACTGTTCTCCTTTGCCCCAGCACTCTCCTCCTTATTCGCATTGGAGGAGAATGCCCCCACTCCACACTGCTTTCCTGCTCTATCACCAGCTGCTGCTACCTCTATTCTCCTCTGCCCAGAAAAAATCCTGCAGGAGGTGATGTTATTAGCCTGCCTACCTTCTCCTCCAGCTCCTCATCTTGTCTGCTGCTCAATGACATGTGAGAAAGGGACACAGAGAGGCCATCTGGGTAACAAAATGAATTGTTTATCTCCTCAAAGCTTTTAAGAGAAGGCAAGCCAGTGCCTGGACAGTTGACTCTAAACTTGCCATGTAATTTCTCCAATATTTATTTTTTACATCTTCTCATATTTAAATTATTCTTTCTAGGTAGGGATGTCCTTATGCTTTCTGCTTGTCAGTTGCTAGGCACCACTCCGACGCTGTGTGAATTAATAATGATGTCATTTTAAAATTTTCATGTTACGTTCTCTGTACAAGTCATTTTTTGGAGTGATGTTATACATTTTAAAGAAATATATTTAGGTACTTTTTCACAAAAAATGCTCATTTTAACCATCCCAGAATAAAATGAAACAAATGAGGAATACACAAGTAGTTACACTCAGTTAGCTGAACGTTATTAGAGATTAACTGAAATGTATACGTATTGGCATGCTGGGCTGATTTGGATATTCTGAAGTGTTTCTGACATCCATACAGAGCAGGCAGGTAGGCACAGGACCTTGCCTTTCTGAAGGCCAGGCATGGTAAACAGGTGCTGGCAGAGTCACTCATCCTTTGCCCAGTGAGGACTGATCTGCATCAGCACGCCACCTTCCTCTCCCTTTTAGTAAGTGTTTGAGAGAGGTGAAGAATCACTCCTACATGTGTAGGGGCATCCCAGCTTCTGCTGAGCTCCTCAGTCCCAACTATCCAGCTGCCTTGGAGATCCCTGCAACTTGGCTCCTGAGCCTGTCCCTGCAGCCATGTTCAAACCCCTAAAATACCCCCAATGGTGCCACCTGTGAAAGGTCTTATTTTCCCTGAAGACAAGCCCATTTGGTCACCAGTGCCTAAGGAAATAAAAGATAGGGCTCAGGAAGTCAGACCAGGTAAGAGCTGCTTTAGTCAGTATTCAGTCTGTAAAGGGAGAGGCTTAGGCAGGGTGGGAAGGAGGGTTGCTTTTTTCAAGATGGAAAAAAATGGTTTTGATTTAAAAAGAATAAGTCTTTGGAATATTTCTGTTTCTGATTCAACAGTGAGCATTTTGTTTGGAATTTTTATTGGTTGGTTTATTTTGGGGGGGTGGTTGTGTTTTTTTTAATTTGAAAGTCACAGACTAAATTTGGGGAAACTGGTGTTAATGAAACCAAATATGCTCAGCAGAACCTAAAAATATTTCCTTTTTTTTTGCCAATTACAAAGATTTTTAGAGGTTAGTTTTCAATATTTCCTATCCCCTATAAAGTCCTGCAAATTTTTGAAGACAACCAGCTCTCAGCCAGCTTTAAAAACAATGTTCATCACAATTTTTCACTGCTTCCTGCTTCCTATATTCATTTCCATTGAGTCAGACAATTTAACACCTATTTTGGACTAACATAAATGACTACATGAGACCTCAAGGAAGGGAAAATGCAATCAGTCTTCTTGGCTCTTGTTATTTCCAATAATACGTGGGAAACTTACTATTTTAAGTAAAGGACATTGTTGCTTGATACACTCGTCAGATAAAAGCCACTGAGAGCTGTTTGTCTCCTAGCAGCGTATTGAATAACAACAGAGAAAAATGAGGTTTAGAGATAATTAATTTCCAGGGATAGCATACTCTTTATCAATAACAGAATTTACCCCATCACTCTCAGGCAGGATTGATTTACATTACTCAGGTTTTTTTGAAGAAAAGCTTGTAGTATTTTTTCAGTGGGAAAACTAGTAATTTCTTCAAAGTAATCATTCATCAGAATAAAATCTCTGCTTTGATGTTTCACCATTTTAGTTTAAATAGATTTCTGATGACTATTATAGCAGAATAAAATAATATGACTGCTATGTGGTATTAGTTTATTGTCTAGAAAGAAAATGTTCTGGTTGATGGATGGTGGCAATAGAACCTCCTCATCTCACTGGAGCAGAAACCTAACTAAGGAAGTGAGGCAGGAAAAAAATATTTAAGAGAGATCACCCCTAGCATGGGAAGTGGCATAAAGAAGAGATGGGTGAAAGAAGAGATTGAGATCATCAGTGCAAAGAAAAATAGAACTCTGTGGCCAGATATCCTACATATTGCCTCAATGGAAATTTTAGAGTGTTATTAACAAAATGATTTGAACAATAGAGTCTTTGTTTTGGGATTTTGATTTTTTTGAGGAGTGTCAAAAGAGTTGAGAGAAACAAAAGAGAATGAACAACTGTCAATCACACTGTTTATTCACTAGGAGCTGGCACACTCTATATTCCTTGTCAGTTGACTTGAGAGACTGGATTTGAGAGGCCATTCTGGGACAGACCATCTGTGCACATAATTCACAAGTTCGTCTGGAGCCCGTGGGCCAAACTGGCTAAATGAGGAGACAATATAGGACAACATGATTCCTTACTAAGAGTAGAGAGGTATGCTAAGACTAGAGAGTTAAATCATAAATTAAAATGGGATGTTCATCCATCTATGTCTTTTAATTGAATATATATTTCTTTTCAAGATTTATTATGCTTTTCATGCCTGAAATGTTTTGGCAGCTATACCCAATGTTTCTCCATTCCCATAAGCCTGTAGTTCCCACTTCGGCAAAATTTTCTATTTAATGAGTGTGAAGGCCATGTAATAACTGACCTAGTGTAAATAAGTGAAGACAAACTTCCAAGTGTTCAGAGGTCGGAAAGTCTTTCTAAGCTTTTCCAAAATATTACTGAGGCCCAAAACAGCCTAAAGTTGTCACATTGTCACTAGAAGACTGTCATTGCTGTGTTGTGAAGGAGATGGAAGCAGTACACTAATTATCAACTACCTGTGACGGGAGCTAGAGACTCTCTCTCTCTCTCTCTCTCTTTTCCCTTTCTGCCTTTATACTTAGCCAGATTCACATCAGAATCCCTTGAGCATCAACTAAAGGATAAAAGCACATGCAGAAAGTTCCTGCTGTAATCTCATATGATGTGTGCCACAAGTGAACAGCAGAACAGGATCAGCTAATCATCAATTTTCTTTTGACCATTAAGGACAGCAAAAGAGCAAAAGCCTTCCTGGCTGATCATATGCAGCTTACACTGAGCAAGTGGTGCCAGTTAAAGGCTGTGTACCCAACTCTTAAGCTGTGCAGCACTAAAACCCACTTTTCTTCTGTGGGAACCCAAGACACAAGGCTACAGACTTCTTGACACCTCCAGGCACTGGGGTAACTGTGGACTAATCAGTCCAAGCTTGCAGATGTTGTTGAAGTCCTATGTAGTCTGGGATGGGAGGAGTGTGGTTTTGTCATTTAGATAGCCCATGTTGCCAAAGCCAAGGCTGCTCTTCCTAGTAGGTGGACAGAAACCAGGAGGAAGCCAGTAGAACTGAGGATGTTCCTGAAAGAACGGATGAATGTTCCTAGCAACAGCAACATCCCTTTGCCAGACATTGTCCTACCTGTGACCTCTTAAACTGTGCAGTTACACAATATAAAAATTGCCCTGGACTCATAGGTCACACACTGAACATTACTGCACAGAAAACCTAAATAAAAAATTACCAGGAAAAGGTCAGTCTTTTAGTCCATAGGATTACATGATGATATTTCAGCATCTGCAGTCTTTAGGAGAACTACTCTCATCTAAGAATCCTCTCCCTCCCTCCCCCACAAGCCTGTATGAGTAACTGAACTGACTTTTTTTAGATTATTACCAATGAAGCTCAAAAGCAATTGCATTTATTGCAAAACTGACTGTGAAGTGCTCAGCAACCCTCTCTTTTTCTTTTCCAGACTAAACAAGCTGAAAATAAATGCTTCTACAAGGTAGGAATTAGAGTGATTGCTACAAGAAAATATTTCCAAACTATAATTTAGTTAAATTCCAAAATTCTTAAGCAAGCACTTATGTTTTCCTGGAAAATAAAAAGCATTGGGGAAGCACAATTTTAGGAAATAAGAATGGTGAGAGAAGAAATGGGAGAGAGATAACAAAAAAGGGTAAAATAATTATCTGATTTTTTTTTTTCTCCAGGAAAAAGAAGCCTGAAAAATCATCAATGAAATAATAAAGGATTTTTTTTCCAGAGAGGAGTTTGGGGATAGTTCTTTTTGGCTCAGCTTATTTTCAAGTTCATTGGGAATAGTTTTTCCAGTGCAGATTTACCAAAAGATGTAGGGAACATTAGGGCACCGCTGTCCACTTGTTCCTCTATCAGCATGAACTATCACAAGAAAGATTTCTCTGCCTTGTGGTGATAAATCAACACACACACACAAACACATGCTTCTTTCTGCTTCATTGGCTTCTATTGGAGCACTAAATCCTACTGGAATCAGTCAGAATTTTACTTGAAAAATATGTAAGGTCAAGTCCACTGTGTTTCTGCATAGCAAGTGGAACATTGGGCTCCAGAACATCAGATTTCAGCATTATGCTGCTGAACAAAATCAAGGAATAGGAATAAGTGGAAACAGAAAAAAACAAGCAAACTCTGAGTCTTTGGAACCTGAAAATAGTCTCTTTTGGAACAGTGAGGGTTGAAAAGAGATAGAGATCTTCTCTAACTTTTTCTAAGCTGATTCTCTCCTCAATGGCTTAAGTTGTCTTGGGATGGGCAGTTGCTATCTCTTAAATAGATCTTACTGCAGTTATAAGACGAAAGTTTAACTTGCTTCTAAAAAACATATTTAGAAGAAGGAATGCAGTGAGCAGCCTGAGATTACAAACTAGTAATGACATTTCTCCTCCCTACCCCACTGCTATAAATCAGGGTTAATGCCATGAAAAACAGTACAAATCCACTGCCATAAAAAAAAACAGAACAGTGTTAGGATCACTGCAGTTTGAAAATACTGCCATTACTGGGTGCTTGACTTTAATGTAGTGTTTATCTTCTGTATTCATTTTCCATTTGATGTTTTTTGTTCCAGAATGAAATTGTTTCCCACAAGAAGCAGAATTAATGGAAAGCTACAAGCCGTTCTTTTTCATGCTTGTCTTAGGCACACCATCCCACCTGGGCTTGTCCAGAGTCCTGTGGAGCCAAACTTACAATTTACCCTGAGGAGATGGCTCATGCTAAGACCATGGTCGGCTGTAAAAGTCTGGGTTTGCCGCAGAGAATTCCACCTCTTGGTATAAGGCAAGTCATAGCTGTAAAAAAAAGCTTTGAATTAAAAGAAGACAAAAAACAGAGATTCCAAAGCATACTAAAGAAAACTCAGCCTAACTTCATTCAACATCTTCTGTGTGTAAACATTGCCCTTCTTTCTGATAAATTCTGATAAATCAATGAAGAAAGAAAAAATTCTCCACAACTTTTGCATTAAGCTCTTCCTCCTCCACAATGCAGGCACCAGCTCAGAATTATTTTCATTGCTGACTTTCTTTTATTTTTGTTTCTTGTAGCTGTCTCCTGTGTTCCCCTACTGAAATTTCATCACCTAGACTATTTTCTGTAGAACAATCCTATCCAACAGAGGTGAGGCCAGTGTTCTGTAACATGACTAATGATTTTATCAACCCTGAACCAAAATATTGGAGACTGGACATCAAGGTGGGAAAGATGAGTCCTGTTCCTGCCATTACCTACCAGACAGCTTTACAGAGGTCAGTTCACTCTCCTGATCTCTCTTAGCTTTCTGTTTGTAAAACAAGAATAAAAACATGTTCTTACTATGATAAGATCCTGATTTTTGAAATAATTTCTGAAAATTGTGCCCTTTTCAGATATTCAAGGCTGACAAACAATTAACAGAGGCATTCAAAAACTATAAGATGATTTGCCTGGAAAAAAACATAGTAAACCTCAAAAAAAAAAAGAGCTGATTGACTGAGTTAGTATTTGTCCAGGTCTACACCACTGAAGTCAGTAGCAGTTCTGTCATAGCTTCAATACTAGCATGTCTTGAGATGATGTTCCTCATAAGAACAGCAACATACTGTTGAGATCTTCATGTGACCCTTGATAGGACACTGGAAAAATGTTTGAATACTCAGAATACTAGGAATGACAATATTTTATGATGCAGAGTATTTCTGCAACATTTTTTTGGGCACGAAGTCCCCTTAAATTTTTGAAATGTCCATCCCCTTTGAACCTTTTAAAGAAATGTTTTAAAACATGAAAATTTAGAAACCTTTTAGGAAATCTGTCCAACAACCTCTTTTCTGTGCTGCACACACTTAGCTCCCAGTCTTCCAAATGAAAGAAGAATGCAAAGCTGCATTGCCCACAGTAGGAGCAATGTCGTCCTCTTCTACTTGGAATGTGCCAACCTGAATTAACCCAGTTTTGCAACCCAAGTACCTTTACTAGGGCCACTTTCACCAGGCAGTGAAACACAGCACAGACACCCCGAGCAAGCTAGACTGCAGAAGAGGAAAGCACAAACCAGCGTGAGCATACCTGCTTCCAGGGTGAATGAGACAGCAGTCCCTCTGGCCACCTGGTATGCTAGGAATGTGACAGGTGTGATTTTCTGGGGAGGGAAAAACACTGCTCCTGTGAAACACCCTGCAGTCTGCTCTCTGAGAGCCGTACCTGTCAGATCTAACCAAAGTCACTCTCCACCATGAGATACAATCATGCTTGACTTCTCATGCAGAAAAGCTATAAAAATTTAACGGGGAAGCCTGAGGAAAGGTAACAGAACTGTTAACACAATTTAATTGCAGGAAATTCTACCCTGCATCCCCTACATGCCTTTCCACACCACTGTTAATCTGACATGTCAGAACCAAGGCTTTAAATACACATATATTTATACATATAGCTTTATATAGCTTTATATTATATATATTTGTGTATGTGTATATAAAATTATTATTATTATTATTAAAAAATGCAACCACATTCCTACATGGAGAGGTTCAGCACATCTAATTTCTGTTCAGAGCAAATACACACAGTCACAGAGCAATGAACATCCCTTTCTGTTAGCAGTTTTGAAAAAATTGCCACTTTGCTTTTCAGACACTTATTCCTCACAGCAGTATTGACCTGTAATTTCAAGTGACAAAACTAACACTGACAGCAAACTACAGTGAATACAGCTGAAGCACTTTCATAGTGTGTCCCTTCCCCACCCCGTCACTCGCTCTCTATGTCTTTCTGGAGTGAGGCTCTTTCTAAGGGTCCCCCATGCAAGCTTCCAGCTGTCTCCATGCTGCCCAAAGGAGCTGCAGTATTATTTTCCTTGGGCAAGGTCAAGGCAGGTTCAGAAGAGCTGGTGTATTACTTACATTGTTGGTTTCCAACTTGTGTCACCTGGATTTGTAAATTAAAAAGACTGTGGCAACATCCTTATTAAATGATACAGTCACACCAAAAGCTTTTGGAGAATTAGGAAGTAAGGTTAAAATTAAGGAGGTGGGAGGAAAGAATCTGTCAAGTTTGCTGGAGGGACTATATGAGCACTTTTTTAAAGGGTCTGACGTGAAACCCAGGGAAGCCAATGCAAAGGAAAAAGCTGCATATTCTCCACATAACCTTACTTTAAAGAACATGGAGGAAAGGGGGAGTACTGGAGCCTTGCAGAGGCAAGAGTCTGTTTTTTAACTCTGGTTCAGACTGTTAATACAGCACTAAGGCAGAGAGAAAGGATTCTTTGCCTGATTCTAATTCTGCGAACATCTGGGGAGGAGAACAAAGGAAATGACAATATAAGAGGGACCGTGACTTTACAAATTCTCCTATAGAGAACAAGCTGCTGAATCAGAAGGGACTGAGCAACTTCCACGTCTACCCTAAATGAGTGAGTATAAGTGGTGTTGTTACATATGCCACACCTGAATGGTCACAGTAACACAGCATCAGCTGGATGCTTATGACCAGTGTCACAGGCATCCCCATAACAAGTGGTCCAAGTGATCTGAGAAGGATGATATGCCTTCAAGCCTCACCCAAAAGTGGCAGTTGTTTGCTCTCCAGCTTGCACCAGAGTCTGTGCAAGAGGTTATACAGACCTCCAGAGGTCTCTTTCCACCACCATTTCTATGATTTTATGAAAAAACACTGCAGGCTTTTCCCTGAAGAAGACTGACTGAACATACTAAAATCCTATGGATTTGAGAATATTCAACCCTCCTGATATCAGATATGAAATACAATACCTATTTAGCATAACTTACTCAAACTGTGCCTGCTAGCAATGCTACCTTTCTCTCCCAACTGCATTAAGCAAAAATCTATTAAAACCAACTATGTCAGCTTGTTTTCCAGAAGCAAAAAAGTGACTTGTGTGGTGATTCCCTTAAATGAATACCGGTGAGATGGTCTGTTCAACAGGAAGTGAAGGAACACCTTTTAAAATGGACAATTATTTCTGCAATTAATAGCTGTCAGTAACAGCTTGAGCATTTTCTAAATGCATAATTTAATTTCAGAGTCCTCTAACTTTCCCCCTTTTGAGCCTTTCACTGCATTGGTGTTATGTTGCAATCTTTACTCCAGTGAGAGAGTATTTCAAATTTTAAACTTTAATTTTTTTTTTTAACCATTTCTTACCAGATAGCTTATGTTCTCTGTATTTAAATAAAACGAACTTGAAAATTTTCAGATTAATTTATTCTTTCTGATTGACAATGGCTATGGAACCAGAAAATAACTGAAGATTGATAACAAGAAGAAAAAATCCAATATCAATGCCTAAAAATCTCACAGAACGACTGTAAATAGGTTATAGTTCATAGACTCATAAGAACATAAAAATTATCATAATGGCTCTCTCTAACATCCTACACCCAGTAAGAACCAAAATATGACATTTCAGAGGGAAAGAAACATTACATTATAATGAATTACGTGATTATATGTACTATTATGAGGAACAAACTAGTTTTTCACCTAACCAATGGTCAGCATATGCTTCCATAAAACAAGAACAATAAAAAATGCAAACAAATAAAAACAAGCATTTACAAATCAGTGTTTTTTAAAAAGAGATTGTAAAAAGTAAAAAAGGATTTAACAACTTATCTTTGTCTCCTTCTTTCTCAGCTATTATTCCCCTCAACAAATTTGTCTCACATAGAAAAGGATGTTACTGTTGGGTGATGGCATGCCTGTCCATCTCAGCACAGAATCTGGTTTTCTATTCTTAGTCACAAGGGTGGTCAGCATTGCTCTGAACCACACATTGAAGCTATGCAGTGGATGTCAACTAAAAATTCTGCAATTTTTTATTGCTTTCGAACTTTGGATCCTTCTCTGATTTTTGTTCAGGGATTCACCTTTTTCTGTTCTTAGGAGGAGGATGAGAGGGGTCAAAAATAGAGCTGTACCCCAAGCAGCAGTGCTCCATTCACAAAATCCACAGCACAGAATATTGCTGCTATGGTCTACCCTAGTCTCATTTTAAAGATGTTCAGCAGCTTATTAATTTCTGACTGATGCTGCAAATTGAGCATACATCTTCATTAAACTTTCACAATGCAGCCCATAGCTATTTTTTTCCCTGAGAGGTGACAACTAATTTGGAAGCCATCAATGTATATAAGTAGATTAATTTGTTCCTTGTAATTTGTATTCCCTTGAAGCCATCAACAATGAATGTAATTTACTGTCATGTTGCCCAACTTGTCTTGAGTTACCTTCAATAGTCTTTTCACCAGCAAGTTTGGCCACTTTGCTATTCAGGCTCCTTTTCACTCAATAATAGTATGAACCATACTGCTCATATGTGAATTTAAGGAAGAGAATTTCCCTCCAGGCATATTAATCCAGAGCTCCTGGTACCAGCCAGTATGTGAAGCAGGACACAGAAGCAGATAGCTCTTTAGGTGGGTTACTTAAATATTTATGCACATAAAATTAATTCTAAGTCGCCTTCTATCATCCTAGCAGCACCCCTTCAAGCGTGCTGCTGTTCATGCAGCTATTATCCGTTTCTTATTGTTGGGTGAACAGACAGATTAAGGACTCTGATAACTGAACCTGTATCATGCTGCTGCTATTCTGTGGTGTTCACAAGTTGACTGTCTGCTTTTAGACTATGGAAACCAGGAGGCCTTTCAGGTTCAACTAGCCCTCAGTGGAGAAGAATCAATCTCATTCAAATTGCCTCACATTCACCACCAGCCAAGAGTAAATAAAATTATTGTGGATAGGCATATGTCCCATAATTTATTGATGAATTGTGTGATCTGCCCAACGTCAAACAGAAGTCAGCAATGGAGTTGGTAGCATGACTCAGATCTACATTAATTCACTAAGT
Source organism: Apteryx mantelli (assembly GCF_036417845.1). Classification (NCBI taxonomy): domain Eukaryota; kingdom Metazoa; phylum Chordata; class Aves; order Apterygiformes; family Apterygidae; genus Apteryx; species Apteryx mantelli. The sequence goes on from NC_090020.1 coordinate 4,932,029, forward strand.
GTTTTTCTGCTTATGAAGGGAACAAGTAGGGCCACTAGTCTGCAAAGTGTATGATACGAAATATTCCAGGTGTCTTTTGCAATCTGTGTTTCATGTATATTCTTCCTTTCAGAAGGTTTACCCCATCCTTAAGGATCTGAACTGCACTAATACAATCCACAAAGAGTCACTCTTCAGTATTATGCTGGTACCACAGTCAGTGCTACAGTGATAGGTAGTTTCCAAAGGCATGCAGATCATGATAGATTGGCCTGTTAGAATTAGAGAGGAAAAAAAGAGTTAAGCAAACTCTAATATGGCACTCCTGAAAAGAAAAGAAATCTTCTGTGAGCATGACTTTAAGTAATATATTGTGATTATGTCAAGATATATACCAACCTGCCAATTTCATTTCAGAAAGTCAGTTCAGAACTTCGTAATGCTCTTAATACCAACTTCCCTCTGCTTATCTCCAGCTTTCTTTCAGCTTTTAACATGCTGCAGTCCAAGTCACAGTGTAAGAAAACAGAGTGAATCAGGTAGCAAAGGTCTCTTGTGATAGACTCCAGCAACCAGAGGAGAACAGATAGGCCCCCAGGAGGAGTCTGTACTCGCACTAGTAACAAGAGTGTAAGTAAGAGAAAGAGCAAGGGTCAATGGACTGTTGTTGGGAGGTACTAGTGTAGGCTGGAGAAAGCATAAAAAAACAGTATCTGTGATTCTAAACAACTTTAGGACAATAGCATCTCACCACTTAAAAAGCGAATTTCATATTCATGAAAGGTGTCAAATAATTCACAGCTGGAAATGTACATCCAGATACCTGTGTCACAGGCTAGTAACTACAAGGCCATGCAGCATTTCCTACAGATCTTGCCAGTGTGTCTCAGTGCTGACCTGTGTTACCTTTAGGTTTGAGAAAGTCATCTATTGCGCAATAATAATTGCTCATCTGCAATGTCTGCTTCAAGGACAGCCCTCTCAAGCAAGAGGCAGAGCAGCAGTTACGGAAGCACCAACCACTTTGGCTTAAAATGAGAGTATGAGCCAACAGAGGAGCTGTCTAGGACCTCTCCATAGTTTTTCTGACTAAAGGAAAAAGGCACTATTGCCCACTATGTTTTGATGACTGATAGATCAGCAAGGCTGAAACCAGCTCTGGTTCTGTCATGTTCCCATGCAATGATTCTGAGGCAAAAGCCACTGATCCTGAGAATTCATCAATCTACTTGGAGAGGCAAAAGGAGCACAAGGAGGACTAGATGCAAGATAAGATTCTTAAATTTGCAAGGACTGAATGAAGACTTGCCATGAGCTTACCTTTTCCACCTCCAGCATTCTCATGCACCAAGGGAATCATGTCACTTTATAATAAAGTTTATCATAAAGTATATCAAAACATTAACTATATTCAAAGCGTCTTCTGTGTATGAAAAAAAACCAGCAAAAAAATCCCCATGTGTAGTACTCTTTTTGAGAAATTTAGCACCAGACATGCATATGACAGTCAAGAAGCAAAAGAGAAGTCAACAGAGAAGGAGGCTTTCACGGTCTGTGGGATCTCTGGCTTTTATAGTCAGTATCAGCTTTGGTTTACCTGGATCAGCAACAGACAATGAGTGGTAGCAAGGCAAAGCTCTCTGGCCATAAGCAAGTTATCCAAGTTATCCATTAATAAGGAAGAGACAGAAAAACAATTTCCCAAATCTTAAAAGGAACAAAGTCATTGTAGGGAGTAAGTCAGGGTGATGAGGAATAGAATGAGAAGCACAATTGCGTATACCATAGCACACCACCACTCCCTCAGGGATTAGCAGCACAGCTAGGATGTAGAAACAACCTGACAGCTGGCAAAGTACAAACAATAATCATACAAAGGTAAGTGTAGGACCAAATAAAATTTACTGTAGAGAATAAGAACAGACTGAAATAGAAACCTGCTCACTAATCATCTTGGGGAAATCATTTAATTCCAAAGAGGTCTCCAGAGTTTTTTCACAGTACTCCAAAGTCATTAGTTTAAGGCTTCTAGCTTTGTAAAATCACAAATGCCTGCAGGCAAGACAGAAGAAGGCGCTGCAGTGATGGACAGCATTCTAAAGTACATGCTTTGACTTCCTTTTAAGGAGAGGACACAAGGTTAAGACAGTAAACAGGAATTGTCTGTGAGGATTTATGAATGTCATAACCGTGAATGAAATCACTTCATGAAGAAATCCAAAATAGCAAAGCAGACCACCAGATAAACTAAAAATCTAAGGTTCCTGTATGGCATGAGAGGGTTTCATGGAGAGAGGAATTCAGCAACCATAGCTGTTGTCTTACCAAGCTGCTTGGGCTGTAGCCAGGAAGGACAAATACTCTGTGAATATTCCAGATGACACAAGACTGAGACTCATTCCTCTTCCAGAAGATACAGGGATCTAACAGATACATTTTCCATATCTCCATTGCACCAGATTCACCACTGGCCTTTAGTTTGTACAGTTCCTTTGTCAAGGGTCTATGTGTTCATATTTGCATTGTACTACTGCAGTGCAGTCACAAAGCAAAGAGTATCAAGTCTGAGGTCTCTAAAGGAAATGAAGAGGAATTTTGTTCCATGAAAAAAAGGTGTAAGGTAAAAACATAAGGTAAAAAACAAACTATGTTTTTTGGTGAATATAAGGAATTATTATTTAACAACCGGCAGAGTACAAGCAAACTGCACTGAGGTCTGGGAGCCTGGTATATCCGTGCAAACACAATGTGTTTGCTTGTTCACAAACCCTTGTAATATTTGCTGTCTATAATGTCTACGTCCTAATTAGGTGAAAAACACACTTATATAGAGACAGACTTTCATCAGAAGACATATGCATCACTTAGGTTTCACTTAGGTAAAACGTCAAAATAAATTTTTTCATTATACCTGCCAAACCAAAATAATGTAATTAAAGGTGAATTTGTTTTGGACTGAGGTGAATATACATCTTCCAGGGGCTAAAGGCTGTTCACAGGTATCTAATATACACCAGTCATTCAATTTATTTTTGATACTGGCAAGGAAAATCCAGTGCTATGAACGGTTAAATGCGCAGTTCTGTTCTCTTATTTGAGAATGTCAGGATGTTCCTTTTCTTTTTGTATGCAAGAGTATTTTCCACCCTGATCAGTACAAGTCAATTGATTTCAGCATGCTTTTTCTCATTCCAGGTTAAGCCATGTTAAAATAATAACAGTATACACCCTTCTACACACCCATGCCCTGAAATGTTTTATGCAGAAGGATACACAATATCATTATTGAAAAAAATGAAATTTTACATTTTTTCATGAATCATTTCAAAACCAACTGCTTCAGTTGTAAATCTGTCTTAATTTTGTGGATAAATCTTATTCTTGTAATACAACTGCCATCCCATGACCCATATGCAGGTTATTAACACTTGCATTGTCTGAACACTACAGTTAGAATTGTAAACTAGAATATATAATTAATTGGCTAGACCAATGTCAGGCAAATTACATAGTGTGGTTTAGGTTTTAGTGCCTTAAGTGTAAATACAACAAGTAAAAAGGATAAACATCCGATTTTGAGATAAAATTGATTTTCAGGCTATACCATTCCTGCCCCTTTACATAGCTAAAATGATTAGGAAAATTTTCCCTGTAACTTTCTGGATTGTAACTGCAAAATTTCATAAAGTGTAGCAGATCTGTAAGAACCAGGGATGGATTTTTTTCCTTATTTTTGATTTTTGATAAAGATATTTTTGATAATGATTTTTCATTATTTTGGTGTCTCATAGAACCTTCCTATCTGTATCAATGACACCGGGAAAAAGTATCTGCATTCTGTGCAGTGAAAATTTGCTGTTGAATTAACCACTGTGGGAGAAAATCATTCCCCTGAGGAGGAGGAAAAATTCCATGGATGGCAGGGTTATGTCTGTTGACACTGAATTACGCCATAGCTATTCTCTGAAGTGAATGTAATCAGTAACTTGAGATTAATATGAAGCTAATGATATTATTAACATGAGAAAGAAAGAAACAGTTTTCTGTATTTCCAGTCCATAAAGACTATGTTCAAAGGTATCATTCAGTATGGAAATGTAAACAGCAGCCACTGCAAGTGGCAATGCTGATGTGTGCCAATGGGTTTTAAACAACCTCATGAAAAAACAGAAAACTTAGCAAATCTATGTTGTGAAGTCTGCTAATATTTGTGCATAAGACTAGCTGTCTAGGTCTTCTTTTTGTATTTTTTTCTTTTTTTGTTACAAAAGGGACCTCAGTTTTTTGGTTTTGGTTTTGTTTCAGTTCAAATATTTTTGAAATCCATTTCAAAGGGCTTTCCTAGGGACTATGGGTAATGTGGGTTTTAGTGCACATTTCAGTCTTAACAAAGCGAGGTCCTATTGTTTCATAAGCCCCCTAAAGTCCCTATCACAAATTTCCAAAAACACTTAAGAAGATGGCCATCTCTTTATGACTGGCTCCAGCATAATCATCCCTTTACATTACAGATCAAAGACTGTCCCTCCTGTTGCTTTCTGCTAACACTACTCACTTGATCTCAATTGCTTCAACCCGAATCTGGTCATATGAAACATCAACAGTCCCAGTATCTGCAGAGTGAAAGTGTCCTGTTTCTTTCATGAATAGCTCAGTGACATTACTAGACTGTGTGATGAGGGGAATGGAGAGAATTCACCAGTACTGGGTTCACGGTGCGGTGGCCATTTCCCACTGGCTTCCTTTGTCTGTTGAGAGCTCACCAGATACCTGAGATTACTATTCTTTTGTTAGCAGTAATAATAATACAGCTCATGTTTTGAGTCTCTCTCTGCACACTGTTCCCAGGAGCTCTCCCTATCTGAAAAAAAATCTGTAGTTTCAGATATAGCATTCCTTTTCAGTCACAGCTGGAAGACTGGCTGCTACAATACCTCATGTCTCAGTGGCATCAACATCCTCACTGCTACACAGCATAAAAACATCTTGCTGATGCTTTGTGACCATCTCCACCTCTCCCAGCTTTCTTCCCAGTATTCCCAGTCCAGTTCAGAACTCAAGAACCATAAAGACATTTTCAACACAGAATCATAGAACCATGAAATAATTTAGGTTAGAAAGGACAGGAACAGGAACCAGGATGTGTCTTTCATCTCAAATTAAGTCCTTAATGTTTTCAAAAGTGGTAGGGGACAGGAAGATCAAAGAATGGACAAATATATGAGCAAACAGCTCTTTATACTTATTTCCATAAGGTACTAGACCAAAAGCTTTTAACTTAACACATTTGGTGTAAGAATTAGTTCAATAAAATGTAGTACTGAGTAAATGTGTTACTAAAAGAGCTGCCTAAGAGTAAACTTAATCAAGTTTATATAATATATAATGGTCATAATATAATATTATGACTATTCAAAATGAAGGACTTTTCATCAATGTATTACTGATGCTATTACTTTCTTGGAGTGATATTGGGAAGAGTGGTCTCACTCATAGATTGTTTTACATCTAATCAGCTAGAATATGAATATTATTTGTAGCTCTTTCTAGCTCACCATGAAGTCCCCAGGCCCAGATGGGACCAATAATTTACAGATAAATCATATGATAAAACTCTTCATTAATTATGTTAACTGAAGTTTCTGCGGAGAACACATCTGTAGAAATGTAATGTTTAATTTGATCATTTTGGACAGGTCTACCAATGTCCGAACAGAACATGTCTAGGGAAAGCCAGTTTTCTTCCTTGCCCAGCTATTCTTGCAATTCCTAAGTTAAAGCAGAGCCTGCATGTGATCTAAATTCATCTGGAGATCTCTTTCAGTGTGAAAGGCTTTCAAAGGTGAAAGCAGGTGGTTGTACTTTAAGTATAGGGGCATTTGGTAGTTTGTAAGACAAAGAAATTGGTTTTCATTCCCCCAAGTACTAAAAAGTATTAAGTAAAAGAAAATACAAAATGTAAAAAAATGTATTTGCAAAAAATGCAAAAATCCAAGCTTCTTGGGAATCTCTTTTAAATTTCATTTTCCTAGTTTTAGTTAAAAAAAATCTTCTAAATAAAACCAAAGAAATGAAATTAATTTTACATGTTTGGATATCCAAAGCTGTTCTCCTTCTAAAGGGTAATTCTTTTGATAGGAGACATTAGAAACAGTGAGATAACAGAGATCTCAGAGAAAGGTTGGGAATTAATTACTCTTCCTTCCCCTCTTACATGAATAAATGTTAGCCATCCAGTAACATTCCTTTCAGTATATTTCACTCACTGCTGTTCATAACCAGACACCAATTAAAATATAAAGTCAATGGGAGACAAAAATCACTCTGTTGCTATGACTGTGAGAGGGTGCAGAATCACCAATGTATTCTGGGTTTTGCAGATCTGATAGAGCTAAATGCTCGGCCAGATCAGATAAGATAATTAAAAAACATTCAGAGAAGGGCTTCCTGTTTTTTGCCTTTTGCAAGAAGCTTTAATGACATAGCATTAGAATGTAAGGTGTATCTTGTTGAGAGAATAAGAACAAGGTGCTACAACAAAATAATTGTTTGATTAGAATGTGAGGAGGGAGATGGAGGTTTAAGATTCACTTTGCTTTGTCTGAATTGCCTAGAGGGTTATAATTTAATTAGGTCCATATGTATTTGTGAGAGACACTTGGTTCATAGTTAAAGAAGAAAATGTCAGTATTCTCAGTAAATGAAGAGAGAAGAGGGCTGACCCTCAGTGTGATTTCACCAAAAGAAATAAAAAGGCACATATAACTGATTTCCTAAAGGCAGTTGAGCTCAATCTAAATAAATTATATGGTGACTAGCAGCTGCAAATGCAAAATAGTGAGAAGATAACATCCTGGTGTTAAAAAATGTACAGACAATGGGCATGGGGAAATTGATTATACTGGCTCAAATGCCTTGCAATAACACTCAGATGTGGGACTTCTTTTAGGAATTTTTACAAAGTTTCAAAATCTATTTGTATGCATTTGTATGTAGATAATTATCTTCAAATAAGCACTTAGGGTCTGGTCTAGGAGTAGCTGATAGCCCTGGCAATCTTTTTCTCACACCAGTAGGACAGCTCCATGGAACTAGCAAGAGAATAATGTTAAGCACAAGGCAGAGTGTTAATAAGATCACAACCTTACAGAGAGCAAGAAAGAAGGGCGTGAAGGGTCAAAGTTAGAAATCCATGGACACATGCCCCCAGTGGATACAGCTATGCAAACTGAAGTTGTTAATGCCTTCAGGGGTTTCCCCAGTGGTTAGCATGAATGCCTCTATAGCTGTTCAAAGAAGCAAATCAGGCCAACAGAGCTATGGGACAGACCTTGGCTCATCTTGATTGAAACAAGACGCTCTGAGAGGGAGATATCTTCCTCTGGAAAAGTGATGATAAGGATCTAGGAAAACCATAGAAGATTGCTTATCGAAGAAGAAAGGGAGGATGCCCAGGAAAACTGATTTTTATTTAAAAGCATTTATATGCATGCACATATGTACATGTGCTGAAAAGCAGAACAAGAGTGAGCTGGGAAGAGAGTGACACAAAGATAATAATCACATATTTGCACAGAAGGCTGTGGTAGAAAGACCAACGAGTGTGTATCTTCTCAATATATTTTTAAGGACATAAACTGCTGTGGTGAAAGGCTAGGTCTGCTTTACTGGGTTTGTAGAACACAGATTACTAAATAATAAGCTGGAAACTAGGAAAAGGTCTCCTTTTTGATTTCCTTGAAATTTGAAACAAATGATTGTTTTTCTTTTACCACTTTATTATGGATATATTTCAACAAGATAGTTAGGTGGCTTGTTTAGTTTTGCTCACTTTGCAACAATTTATAAATAAGCGCTTCTTTATGAAACTGAAGGTCAAGATTAAAAAAAACACCTCCCTGTAGTGCTTGGTCTAAGGATGATGGTTCTCAGCCAAGTTCCCTACCCCGTCAAATACCTTAGTAGCTGTTATGGCTTTTGGGGCATTTTGGAAAACCCACCATACAATACAAACTGAAAATGGACAAAACGTTCAGCTTCTTTTACGTCAGTAGCCAAAGCTAATTCTCTGTAGATTGCTGTCCCATGCACTTGTATACCTTGATGTATGCTTATTAAATGCTTGGACTCAACAACATAGGTTACCAAGACGAACCACTACCACTACCTATCTGTGTTAGCTGGTGAGAAAATTAGTGGGATTTCCAAACCCCTCGCAGCCTGCTTTCATAGATGATCCTTCCCTCATTGCCAGCCTTTCCTTCTATTTCCAGAGTAGCAGAGAGAAGGACTGGCTTTATGGATAGTTGGATCTTGATAGGAATAACACAAATATACATGGTCTGTCAGAAAGAACCAATGACATTTCCTAACCCTGGCAGCAATTTGAACTACAAATTCACACAAAGCAACCTGTTGTCTCTTGTTTAGTCTTTTATTTGCACTGAAGTGATTATGATGCTAGTAAATATACAAAACTGTCAATTCTACACTGTTTTGCCTTAGTATATGTTTGCCTAGAAACATCAGGCTTCTGCAACATATTGCCTTACTGTAATGATAGCTCACTAAGCTGCCTCAGCTCCACCAGCTTGGCACAAGGTCCGTTAGCTCCATGCTGGCAGTTGTCAGAAGCTCTGGCTCTAGCTCCCTTGGCCTGTCCTAGGAGCTCCTGGAGATGCACAACGCAGGGTTAAGAGTGTGTAGCACACTCACTGCAGGCTGCAGGTGACAATCTGATAAATAAGTATTTTCACAAGTTTTTTTTCCCCACAAGTATTTCACAAATATTGTTATTCCCACTTCTCTCAAAATTTGGGAAAGTTTTTTTGTTTTTTTTTTGTTTGTTTGTTTTATATATGAATTCTTTCAAATCACTCCTTTAAGAGAGAAGAGAAAAGCATCAGGAAAAACAGAGCGGATTTTTTTGGCTCTTGGCACAGTCTCTTTCTCACACCAGGTAGTGAAAGAAATGGCAAAGAACCCTCCACATGGGCAGAACAAAAGCTGTCATTTTGATTTCTCCCAGATGTGAAACTCAAAACTCTCAAAAGAAAGGAAGAATTTCCCTGAGGCAAATCCCCCCCAGCACTCCCTACCACTGAATAAAAGCTTCTGACATCTTCCTTGATGGTGACGATTTTCTGGCCAAGAGAGAGAGATTGGTTACAGCCTCCCAGCTACCGTGGGAACTGAGATAGCAACTCCAACAGAGCCTTTAGTGTTCCCGCTGTGAAGAGAGAGGGAATTCTCTTTCCTCCTTCAGCCCACCACAGCTAGTCTAACTTTGTAGGGTGGCAGAATAAAAGTGACTTCATTAGGGCTGCTAAATCCTGCTACATCCTCTGCTATTCCAGGCCATCTGGGTTTAGGAAAAACAGACAGCAATATAATCCCATAAGAAGGCAGAGACAAGCAAACAAGACTAATTATTTCACCTTCGTCTATGCCCACCCAAGCTGCTTTGGTGCTCCTGATTGTTTCACAGCCATTAGATTGGAAGCCAGTGAGCCAACCCCAGTGAGCTCATCCGTTAAGGCAAAGCATGAGACCATGGTAACCTGAGGTCCTTTAATTCCTCTGTGCTCAACGCATTGAAAATCCAGCAAATATTGGATCCATGGCTCATTTCCTATCTGTGCAGCTGGCCAGGAAGATGTCTCTCACAGTTGTCATTGTGCAACCTGTGGCTGCACAACAGGATCTCCTTTCAAATATACACCTAATCCTCACTACAGACAGATGAGTAGAGTACTAGCCAAAAAAGACAGTTACAAGAGGACAATGAAGCTTTATTTATTTAGGGGATTAATCTATGGAATACACTTCACACAGGAAGAATTACATCCCACACACACATTACATTCGCTTTCCTGCACAGAACCGCCTCTGATATAAAATATCAAGATATTATTGTCCAGATTTCCCTGGAGATGGTGGGTTTCCAAATAAATTGGATGCTACATTACATCTCCTTTCATTGGGGAAGAGGAGGAGAAAATAAATTTAAAAACAAACAAACCAAGAATGAGTCAGTGCACAAAAGAAAATGAAATCAGAGGGAGAGGCAGGAAAGGCTCATAATAAAAGCATATCCCTTTGAAACCACCTTCACACATATCTTTTTCCCTCTGGCTGCAGCCATTTTGCAGAGCTTTATTAAAATAGCATCTCTGCAGAGGAATTACTTGAAAGAGAGAAGTAATAGATTTTTCAGAACCAATGAAAACAAACCCCCTAGAAACAGGAGAGGGTTTTTTGTTGTTGTTGTTGTTGTTGTTTTCCCCAGACAGAAGCTCTTTTATTCTTCTGTCATCTTCATCCATCACAAGGATAGCATGGATCAAACCACAGCAGAGATCTGTAATGGTGCTGCCAGGTGCCTTGGGAATGCACTGGCTGGTCAACAAACTAGGTAAATAACCAAAGCCACTGCTACTAATGCCCCGGCAGTCCAAACAATGAGACAACAAATATCCTTTTTGATGTGGGTAATGGGACTGCCCTGAAAAAAAAAAAACAAGGTCAATTTTTTGTTGTTGGTTTTGGGCAGCACTTCAGCAATTTCTATGAGGAGTGGGAGGAGGTGCAGTGTCTGGAGGCACCTTGTTGTATGCAGGAGTAAAGCAGAGCAGATGCAGCCCTTGTATGCAGCTGAATACATTTCCTGGCATGTTGAGATATTTGAATTGCAGATTTATAGCTCTTCTTAGTTTTGTTTTGTTTTGTTTTTTAATTGAAGTGTCATTTTTGAGGTGATTTTTTTTGTTTTGTTTTATGTAAACCATATAACAGGAAGGAATGAGACTCAGTTATAACGTAGAAAACAGGAATACTTGCTTTGCTTTTAACATTTGTGAAAAATACAGCTAGTACCTTGTAGCCTAAGTTTTGCAGGTTTTTGTGCTATATGAGGCTGTACGTGAAGGAATTTTACCTTGTTTCTCCATTGACGAAGTGTTCCACCAGTTTTTAATAGCTATAACCTTGGCTATCACAAAACTAAATTTCTTCAAGACCTCTAGGAATGATGAAAAGAACTCAGCAACAGCAAAAGCGGGCCTAATTGACTGTCTTTCAGTGTTCATGGACTTCCTCTCAAAAATTGTTATTTCACTTAGCTAACAGCGCTTCCTCTCAGCTTAACATCTGGTTCTCAGACATCAAGACTATCTTCCTTTCTCAATACCAAAGCAAAGTCCAAATGTTTCCATTGACAGTGTCAATAAAACTATATCATTGAGAACTGGATTGAGTCCTGTATACTGTGTTATCTCTGAGTGACAAGTCATGGAGTTTCCTCTAATGCAGCTATACATGGCAACATAAAAGTCTGTTTGCTGTTCAGTGGTTTCTTTTTAATACCTTCACAATTAAAAAGCACAGTACATGATACCAGTTCCAATGACGCATTTGGACAGAGATTAAGTCCTTGAGTTTTCCTTCCCAAGAGTTTCTAGTCATAAGCAATATGAATAACAAGAAAATATCTTTTTTTTTTAATATTTCACAGTTGACATTTCAGGATAGGCTTCTGGGAACAGAAGCCTGGATATCTGAGTATGAAAAGTACTGTTGCTAAAGACCATCATAGTCTGCTCACTTAGAACTATCACTGCGGGTTGCCCCATGAATCTTAATAGGCCAAAAGGGGTGACAGAAAAAATACAAAACAGCCTGGCTTCTGGTTAGCCACCTAATTTAATAGATCAGATACTTTCCAAAGGGAAAGCAATGAGAACTGCTGGCACATGATTTGAGCCCAGTTCTAGTCCATTAGTCTGGCACCTCAGGGAACCCCAGGAAACAATACTGAAAGGGGCAGGCTGTGCCCAGAAGACACATTCCTGAGCAGATCTCAGAAAGCACCTCAAAGACCTTTTGCAGCATTGTTTGGACAAGCGAAGCGAATAACCTTGGTGTGAGTCTAGGTCCCATACACGTGTGCCACACATATCACCTGAGGCACTGGAATGGAGAAGATCCAAAAGGAAGAAAGTGATTTGATAAGGCAATTCAGAATTACATTTAGTGTCATCCAGAATTGACTGACTGAAGCAAGGACACTAGCCTTACCATTCCCCTGGAGGTGTAGACAGACTTCTCTTGCTCAGAAGCCTGGAGTCAGTGAGGGCTCAGGGGTTTGCTGTTGAAAAGGAGCTCTTCTATCCAAGCACACATTAAAAATAGCCTAGGCAGAAGAGCTTCTGCCTGAGAACAATTTAAAAAAGAAAAGAAAATAGAGCAGCCAGTTACTGTTCAAGCTGAATAACAGAGGCAGTAATACTAAACTCTAACTCTGGCATCAATGTTCAATGCAGCACACATTACTCTAAACAGGTGTGCTGTCCTGCTAAATTAGGATATCACATCATAGAAAGGAAATCTCTCTTTGCTGGATTTTCTGGTATTCTGTGAAAGTGCATTCTAAAAGCAGTTCATTTCAACATCCTTTAGAAAAAGACTAAGGGATCAGAGAGCAAAACCTTCACGACCTTTGTAACTTTGTAACTAAATCCCTATATCCTAAATAACAAGCTTTTTATGCTAAACCTAGCTTGTTTGACTTCTGCTCCTGAAAGCTAGTGTCTTGAGCTAGTTTATATCTTATAAGCAGAAAGCATATTATTTTTATATTTCCCCTTTGTTTAATGCCACCAGACAACCTGTGGGACGGTACTACACCTTGATTCTGGCTTCTGACAACTTAACCAGGCAATTACAGGTTTTCTCTCAGTTCTTTGGCTGAAAGTGCTCACTCCAGGCAGAAAATAAATGCTTGTGGCGGGGGTGGGGGAAATTAAAAGGAAGAAAGGAAGAGGGAGAATAGATCTTTTTTTTCTAGAAGTGCTTAATTCCCCCAGCTACCTTTCTAGGTCTGCTCCTCCACTACCTTCTTGCCTGTGACATTAGCATCTGCAACAAGCAGGAGATAAGGTTCTACTGATTACATGTACAGAGTTCTCCCCTTTTTTTACCAAAAAAAAATTCTGCCTCAAATCTGATGAATGACCTGCTTCATTCATTACAGCCCATAAGAGGATTGAAGCTTGTTTCAGGGCTTGGGCCTCTAAGCAGAGCTGTAATAAATACTGTTCTTGACCAGGAATAGCAGGACTGGAGAAGTACAGTATGGATAACTGCAGCAACCTCTGTCAGATATCTGCCTACACACCTTGTGGAGCTATTTATATATGGACCATGAAAAGTATCAGCTCATGTCTTAATAAAAAGGAATGTTCTTTACTGAGCTGATGTGAAACTAAGCAAGTAATAACTATGTACTAGCAAACCAAGTTTGGTTATTTATCTATATACAAGTTACTGGTCCAGTACATCCATTTTATCTTGATGAATTTTGACTAGCTACAATAGTCCTGTTTTATAATGGCATAAGTGGTAACAATCCCCAGAGTTTTCATAAAAGATGGTGATTTGAATTCTTCAGTTTTGTAGAATAAAGTTGAGGCCTTCCTAACCACGTTATATCCTAAGTCTTTTATTGCACTTAAGACACATCTGACAATTAAAAGTGTTCTGAATTGCCAGAATATGCATTTAGACATACGAAGAACAGAATTTCTTTACTCTGTTAAAGTAAATATCCAAGGTATAGAAAAATCAAAATATTCTCAGACAAAAAAAGCATTAACATAAGGCTGTACACAACTGTTTAAAATTAAACTAAGAATATTTGTAAAAGACAGCAGTTATTAAATAAATAACATTTGTGAAAGCCAGAGAATCACTAAACAAGGATCAGCAATTTAACCTTAGCTCTGGCCTGGCTTCATACTTACAACCTACCCATCCTTGATATGATATCCTGTGAGGAAACACAACACATGAGGCAAACCACGTGGTACCAGACCTGCCTTCCACATCTCAGGCTGAGTTTCCAAAGCCGTCAACAAAAAAAATTGTTTACTTGTAAGTTGAAAAAAATATCTATCCTTTACTTGCAAGTTGAAGAAGACTGACACAGAAACACAGCGAGCACAGACAACTCTGGAAGAACAGCCTAACTTTCAAAGCAGTTGTACCTTGGGAGTTAAATCAAAGTAATTGCTTAAGTATTTTCATGACCTCAAGCCTTCACTTCCCCATGTTGCTTCCCCCTACATGAAGTAGAAATAAATGTCACTTCCTGTCATACAACAGATGTAGAGGTTTAAATAATACTGGAAAGTCTGTTAAGATCAAAAGTCTCATTATAAATGCAGCATAAATAACTCATACCCACTTTTTCCCATTGTCTTTCATTCCACTAGAAACTGCTTTTTGAAATTGGCACAGATCTGATATTCTGAAAAACACAGCAATAAAGCTTCACGTTTTGTGCGATGTGTCTCTTAAAGAAACAGCTTCAACTTTGCACCCTTTAGGATATCTCCAGGTCTGAAGAAAAGAGGTCAATATTTCAGATGAATCAGTTCAGTAGGTTGAACACCCCTGCCCCTCTCTTGCACTTTGTTACACACCTATGCCCAATGAGTACTAAAATGATACCAAAGCAGCAACCAGATTGCTTTGCATAGATAGAAATCCTATGCAAGGGGGAAAGCACAAAGAAAATCAAGTTTTTTTTCCTGTCACTCACAGTTAGTGCCATCAATTTTCTATAATTTTTTGAACTTCCTTTATACAGAATTCTGTTCAGTTCCACATAATCTCACTTTTTTTCAGTGACCAAAAGATATGAGATTTGGAGAGGGCCACTTTGCAATTTTTTATCTTTTCTCTCTCTCAGCAAAAGAACTGGTGAGGTGTTTACTTGACCCACAGATACACACAGTGAGCAAAGTGAGTCACTGCTGCTGTCCTGACATCTCTTCAGAGCATGGCAGAAATTAGGCACAGCAGCGAGCCCAAATACCAAGTAAGTGAAGTCCAGAAACAGTTGTATAACATGGGAAACCCTTATTGAAAAGTTAGGAAAAGAGCTGTGAACATCTGGCATGATAGGTAGTACTTAGAATACAGCGTATTCTCTTTGCATGTATACACAGTGGTGGTTGCTGAATATCCTCCAGAGTGTCCTGCCAAGTAAAGACCCAACAGTAGTAAAGGGCTTTGGACCTTCCCAAGCTGACACTTCCCAGCCAAAGAAGCATTGCTATAGGCAGCTCTTCATCCGGTCATCCTTCATCCCCTGTAGACTGGAGGAGTCCATTCACACTTCAGGTAAGACCTCACAACCCTGCTTTGGGAAGGCAGAGGAGCTGTAGAAGGGATGTAAATAACTGGTCCCATTTTAAGGTCCTTTTCCTGCTGCTAGAACAGAAGAGAGAAATGTTACCCAATCCCATTCCCCACCTTCCAGTTTAGTGTGTTGTGTTGTAGTCTTAACTCATAACCAGCATGGGAACATCTGCTGTGGGAGGCACATGTCATCACGCAGCCATCCTTCAGCTGTTGAGACCAAACAAACACATGTTCAAGCTGAGCATTCAACCCAAGCACCTTTCAGCTTATTTATGTGAATTCCACACATTCTGCCTGCAGGGAAAATTATTCAGACAAGCCTGTAAGAGAGAACACAACAATGATGTACATATTTATATAATATTCATTTAATTATAATAAACACTCTGTTAAATATCCTGAATCCAAAAAGGGGGTGGGAGCTGTTTTTTTTTTTTTTATCATCATCATCTTTATTTATCTATCTATTTCTTTGAAATATGAACAGAAAAGTGAACTCTTTCATGGACTTTGCCAGGAACTTAACTTATTTTGTATTTGTTATATCATACCCTTTTGCCATCAGTTTCCAACCCTTGGCTTGGGAGGCTTGTAAGTACATGGTTTAAGAATGTATTGTTCTTTTCTTGTTGTTTATGATGCAATGAAAATTAGTCCAAGATCAATCCATTTCTTTCTGAAAAGAATGAGGCATTCCACATATGTGTAAACACCACCACAAGACACTACAACACGAAATCTAAGACCCAGAACCTCAGTTATATGCAGGGTACTTCTATTCCACTGATTTCTTTGGAAAATAGGTCATTAATATTCTGGGAGATTGATTCTCAAGGTGCAGACTTGAATATAAATCCAACTGAATTTTCTAGTGGTTCACAGCACATTTTTCCATTTATTTTTTGACTAAAGCTACAGCAAAGTGACTATATAGCTCAGATATTGCACACAGTTTAGATGAATGCCACAGGTTTGAACAGGTTGCCCAAACTTCTCAAATCTACCAAAGTGAACTGAAAAATATTATTTGTGCAGAATCTCCTCCAGGTTTTCCACTGAGGCCTAAGTCAACATGAGAATACCCATGTTCACCTCACAGTATTTCTATATTGTTATTATGTCCTTTATCAGACATATAGTACACCAGTTATGAATATGATTTGTTGATGCTTATGAGGAAATTTCAGGTATCCTAATTAAAAAAATGTTATTTTATTTTAAATGAAAACCAGAAATTACATGCTAGAAAAACAGATAGATTCATATTAGAAAATCTACTTTCATAATAGTCTATAATTTTTAGCAAAGTCTTGGTGGGAGAAACATGAAATGGAGGTTTCTCCCTCCTGTAATAGGGTTGTTGTCATGTAGCTGTCCTTTCTGTTTCCAGAATCAGAGCTCAATTTTCAATAAGTCTTGTAAAACCTGAAACACCTTTGACAAATTTCCACTTGTAAAGAGTGGAAAGAAAAAACTTTTTTATGCTTCCTCCGAACAGCTCTTTGACAGGAATGTGTCTTCTTTTTAAACTGCTGCCTGACAAATTCACCTGTAGGCTTTTTCTGGGAACTAAAAGGAGTCTGGGACTCCCTCCCCAAAACTCTGTCTCATCCCACTACCCTCCCTCTGGTCCTCACACAGATATCAGCACTAAATTATCTACTCCATGAAGGCTGTTTGACATTAACTGGCTTGTGATAATCTTCAGGCATTATCACACATCTGGGATCTTAAGTTACTGCCAGACAGCAGCAGCAAAGCCATAATGATAATGAAACATCAATATTGAAAAGTTACGCACACCCGAAGTTCATGCTGGTGTTTGGGAGGCCTTGAACAGCATGACTGAAAATAAAGAGATGCAGTACCCAGGGAAGCAGTAATGAAATACTTCTACCATAAATTGCCCATTCAAACCATTCTGCAGTACTTGTATCTTAGCAGTACTGTGATCCAGTGGATATTTCATACTTGGGCAGATGTACATTGGTGCTCTGAATACACAAGCCAGGTTAAAAAGGAAAGAGAGAAGTTACACATTTGTGATGATGTTCAGCTGTGGACAATGCTACATCAGAGTAGGTAGCACAACCTACACACCTATGTCCCACATTTAAAAAGAAAAAAAGAACCAAAAAAAAATATTTTTTTTTCTGCTAGTTAAAAGGGTCTGTGTAATTTAGAGTGAGGATGACATTGTCTCTGTGCCAGACTCTTTTGTCATGGAATCATGAAAATGTAGCTACTCTGCAGGGAGAAGTAGTGATGGCAATGCATTATTGAAGAAAAGCGTAGTGCTTTGGCTCAGTGGCTCAGACGTCAACTCCTGTTATAAGGCAGTGCTGTGACAAAATTCTGGTAATATAAAGCATTCTGGCAATATTTTGTTTCATAGTCTTTTTTAATAGAATAGGGGGAAGAAAAAAAAAAAGATAATTCTGCTTAGGTGACGATCCTGTTTCTCATATCCAGTGCACCAAAGAGCCCCCTTGACCACTGGACCTTGCATCTGTTTCCACGCTGTCTTTCATCCTCTGAAAGACAACTTGATCTTCATTGCAGATGATATTTTATTCCTCAGGACCTACTGGAGCATAGCACTGCTTAAGGTTGGCTTGACAAAGACATGGACTTAAGCATAGCTTAAGGCTGTAAACACACATCATCTCTCGGCTACAAGTGTGCCCAGAGGTTGCTGTTCCTCTCCCACCCCCAGATACTTCTTACCATCCTTCTGGAGTCTGTCAGCTGAGATATTACGTGAGCACTCTCTGCTCTGTCTCAGACAAAATGAAAAAAGACCTGCTACTTACAACTGTAACCACCCATTACTGAACTGCGAGAGCTAGGGAGGGTCTCTGCAGTGGCTGAGCCAGCAGAGCAGACGGGAAAGTTACTTCCAGCAGAGGGATACAGGTAAGTACCTAGGACAGAGGTGTACCAGTGGGTGCTGTTCCACTCCAACACCCATCGCCAGGTCAGGAGAGAAGACTGGCTCCACTTTCTTAGCTGCCTCAGAGTTATTTGACGAGCACAGCTAACAGAGGCAGCAAACAGACACAGCAGTTTGTGCAGCAGTGTTTGGGCTCTGACTAGAACTTGAGGATCTTGTTGGAAGTTGTGGGCTTTCTGAGGGCCCCCGAGGAACTAGAAGGTGATTGCTGCGAACAGGAAAGGGGAAGCTAGGCAAGGACAACTGCAGGAAGCCTTGACTTCTCCTGGGAAAAGCTCCTGGGAGAAGCTCTACCTAGGAGTGGCTGCTGCTAACGAGCTCTCTTTGTTGTCCGGAACAGAGGGAGTTGGGGCCTTTGATCCCGGTGGCCCTTGATTAGGGCAGGTCAAGCACCCTCTTAGCCAGTGCTAGGGAGAGGCCTGTATAAGAGCTAGGCCTAGAGTGCAGTGAACAGAGGCAGTGAACTGATGCAGCAGTTTGTGCAGAAGGGTGCATGAAGGTGCCTTTGTTTCTGTTCCCTGTGGTGTATACGCTTCCTCAATATGGTTGTGACATGCTACAGAGCACACTCCCCAGTGGCTGTTGGAGTTGCTGTGTCAGAGGCTTGGACTCAGACAGACCCTCTGACAGCTGATGCAGGTCTCCAGGTCTCAGGCTGCAGGGAGTGCTTGGGGCCTCTCCAGGAGGCTTGGGCTGGCAGTCAGCTCTCCTGCAGGAGGTGGGCTGCTGTTGACGAGTTGTGTCGTCAAGTAAGGGCGTTACGGGAGGAGGTCAGTAGGCTGCATAGCATCCAAGAGGATGAGCAGGAGATAGACAGGGTATTCTTGGAGACCATACAGCTTCAGGAGTCCCAACCCCCCACAGCAGTGGAGTTGCTGGAGGGCTCTGTGCCGTGTGAAAAGGTACATCATAACACCGTAGAAGAAAGCTGGAAACTGGTCACTGCTCATGGGAGGAGAAAGGCTCCTGCTCCTCCCGAAGACTTGCAGCTGAGGAACAGGTTTAGTGCCCTCCAGGATGAGGAGGAGATGGGCATAGCTGCAAGGGAAGCAACTGGGACAACAGACCCTGTGACTTGCAGGAACGCCCAGAAGAAGCGGCGGGTGGTTGTTGTGGGGGACTCCCTGCTGCAGGGGATGGAGGCATCTATCTGCCGACCTGACCTCTTGTCCAGAGAGGTTTGTTGCCTGCCAGGGGCTCAAAAATGAGATGTCATAGAAAGACTGCCAAGGCTTGTACACTCATCAGACTATTATCCTCTGCTGCTTTTCCATGTGGGCGCTAATGACACCAAGGGCAAACTGGAGACCCTCAAACAGGATTTCAGAGCTCTGGGGATGGTGGTCAAGGGTCTGGGAGGCCAGGTCATGTTCTCCTCAATCCTGCCAGTGAGGGGGATGGATGAGAGGAGGAGGATACAGACTTTCCAAGTTAACAACTGGCTGCACTGCTGGTGTTGGCAACAGGGTTTTGGTTTCTGTGACCGTGGGACCCTGTTTGAAGATCGACAACTGATGGGGAGAGATGGGATCCACCCCACTAAATGGGGCACACGTGTCTTTGCCAACAGGTTGGCCAATATGGTAAGGAGGGCTTTAAACTAGGAAAGATGTGGGAAGGCGAGAGTTATAGTGACAGGGTAGTTGGCAAAAGACAGCTCAGATCGGGATGCCTCCATCAGGTGAATGCAGCCAGGGAAGTGCCCATGGGACATGGCTATGGAGGATCCTCTTGTATCCCTCCTGGGAGACCTGCATGCTCCATCACCTCTCTGAAATGCCTGTACACCAACGCACGCAGCATGGGGAACAAACAGGAAGAACTAGAGATCTGTGTGCGGTTGTAGGGCCATGATCTCATGGCCATTGCAGAGACATGGTGGGATAGCTCGCATGACTGGAGTGCTGTCATGGATGGCTACATGCTTTTTAGGAAAGACAGGCCAGGAGATCGAGGTGGTGGAGTTGCTCTTTATGTGAGAGAGCAACTGGAATGTATTGAGCTGTGCCTAGGGGTGGATGAAGAGTGAGTTGAGAGCTTATGGGTAAGGCTTAAAGGGCAGGCTAATAGAGGTGACACTGTTGTGGGTGTTTACTACAGGCCACCTGATCAGGAAGAAGAAGTCGATGAGGCCTTCTACAGACAGCTGGAAGTAGCCTCACGATCCCAGGCCCTGGTTCTCATGGGGGACTTCAACCACCCCGATATCTGCTGGAAACACAACACAGCTAGGCACAAAGACTCCCAGAGGTTCCTGCAGAGCATTGATGATAACTTTTGGCACAGGTGGTGGAGGAGCCAACAAGGAGAGGTGTGCTGCTGGACCTTGTACTAACAAACAAAGAAGGGCTGGTGGAAGATGTGAAGGTTGGGGGCAGCCTTGGCTGCAGTGACCATGAGATGGTGGAGTTCAGGATCCTGCAAGGAGGCAGCAGGGCACTAAGTAGGATCGCAACCCTGGACTTCAAGAGAGCAAACTTTGTCCTCTTCAGGGACCTACTTGGAGGAATCCCATGGGTTAGGGCCCTAGAAGGAAGGGGCGTTCAAGAGAGCTGGTTAATATTCAGACATCACTTCCTCCAAGCTCAAGATTGGAGCATCCCTATGAGTAGGAAGTCAAGCAAAGGAGGCAGGAGACCTGCATGGATGAGCAAGGAGCTCCTGGCAAAACTCAACCAGAAGAAGGAAGTATACAGAAAGTTGAAAGGGGGACAGGCCACTTGGGAGGAATATAGGAATGTTGTCAGAGGGTGCAGGGATGCGACGAGGAAGGCTAAGGCCCGTTTGGAATTAAATCTGGCAAGAGATGTCAAGGACAACAAGAAGGGCTTCTTCAAATACATCAGCAGCAAGAGGAAGACTAGGGAAAATGTGGGCCCTTTGCTGAATGGGGTGAGTGCCCTGGTGACGAAGGATGCAGAGAAGGCAGAGTTACTGAATGCCTTCTTTGCTTCAGTCTTTCCTGCTCAGGCCAGCCCTCAGGAGCCCCAGACCCTGGAGGCAAGAGAGAAAGTCTGGAGGAAGGAAGACTTTCCCTTGGTGGAGGAGGAGTGGGTTAGAGATCATTTAAGCAAACTTGACACCCACAAATCCATGGGCCCCGATGGGATGCACCCACGAGTGCTGAGGGAGCTGGCGCATGTTATTGCTAAGCCACTCTCCATCATCTTTGAAAGGTCATGGAGACCAGGAGAGGTGCCTGAAGACTGCAAGAAAGCCAGTTTCACTCCACTCTTCCAAAAGGGCCAGAAGGAGCACCCAGGGAACTACAGGTCAGTCAGCCTCACCTCCATCCCTGGAAAGGTGATGGAGCAGCTCATCCTGGAGGCCATCCCCAAGCATGTGGAGGAAAAGAAGGTGATCAGGAGTAGTCAGCATGGCTTCAACAAGAGGAAATCATGCTTAACCAATCTGATAGCTTTCTATGATGGAATGACTGGCTGGGTAGATGAGGGGAGAGCAGTGGATGTTGTCTGCCTTGACTTCAGCAAGGCTTTTGACACTGTCTCCCAGAACATCCTCATAGACAAGTTGAGGAAGTGTGGGCTAGATGAGTGGACAGTGAGGTGGATTGAGAACTGGCTGAGGGCAGAGCTCAGAAAGTTGTGATCAGTGGTGCAGTCTAGTTGTAGGCCTGTAGCTAGCAGTGTCCCCCAGGGGTCAGTACTGGGTCCAGGCTTGTTCAGTTTATTCATCCATGTCCTGGATGAAGGGACAGAGTGCACCCTCAGCAAGTTTGCTGACAATACAAAACTGGGAGGAGTGGCTGATACAGCAGAGGGCTGTGCTGCCATTCAGAGAGAGCTGGACAGGCTGGAGAGGTGTGTGGAGAGGAAGCTCATGAAGTTCGACAAAGGCAAGTGCAGCGTCCTGCACCTAGGGAGAAATAACCCCATGCACCAGTACAGGCTGGGGGTTGACCTGCTGGAAAGCAGCTCTGTGGAGAAGGACCTGGGAGTGCTGGTGGACACCAAGTTAAGCATGAGGCAGCAATGTGCCCTTGTGGCAAAGGAGGCCAATGGTATCCTGGGGTGCATCAGGAAGAGTGTTGCCAGCAGGTCGAGGGAGGTGATTCTCCCCCTCTACTCAGCCCTGGGGAGGCCACATCTGGAGGACTGTGTCCAGTTCTGGGCTCCCCAGTACAAGAGAGACATGGAGCTACTGGAGCAAGTGCAGCAAAGGGCTGCTAAGACGATGAAAGGACTGGAGCATCTCTCTTATGAGGAAAGGCTGAGAGAGCTGGGGCTGTTCAGCCTGGAGAAGAGAAGCCTGAGGGGGCATCTTATCACTGTGTCCAAATGTCTAAAGGGAGGGTGTCAAGAGGATGTGGCCAGACTCTTCTCAGTGGTGCCCAGCGACAGGACGCGAGGCAACGGGCACAAACTGAAACACAGACAGTTCCATCTGAACATGAGGAAAAACTTCTTGACTGTGAGGGTGACAGAGCACAGGAACAGGTTGCCCAGAGAGGTTGTGGAGTCTCCATCCTTGGAGATATTCAAAACCTGTCTGGGCATGATCCTGTGCAACATGCTCTAGGTGACCCTGCTTGAGCAGGGGGGTTGGACCAGGTGATCTCCCGAGGTCCCTTCCAACCTCAACCATTCTGTGAGTCTTTGATTTAGCAAATACTCTGAGTATCTATTACGACTGAGGAACAAAGTCAGGTCAGAACACAGATTCAAAACCTCACTAAACCCTAGGTACTATCTATCAATAAAACAGACCTCCTTTCATTTTGTTTTTGAATCCCATGTTAGGGGACTTCTTTTGAGCTTCTGCCCAACTCACAGCAACTTAAATTTAACCCAGATCTGTGGCATGTCCCCTGCAAATGGAATTCTTAAGGAAGGAGGGGACTGGTCAAAGCCCACTCTGGAAAAAACAAACCACCAACAACAAAAAACAGATTATATATGATGTTTTGATTTCATCACTTGCTCTTTGTGCCTCAGATCACTTCATCAAGTCTTAAGTTAAACAGAATTTCCTCCCTTGCTTCTGTAGCTATCCCTGGTGCAAGGCGTTTCTGAAAATCAGGCCATATGCATACAAATTCAGCAGCTGTTCATCAATCATTTGTCCTTTAGGAAGGGAAAGCATGGATTGGATTATCCTCCCAGTTTTATGACATTGCCTTTTCATTGAAATTGATTTAAACCTCTGGAGGTGAAGTATAACCGAAAGTTTGCTGAGTCAGTCACCTGGGCTCCCACCTTCCTGCGTTTATTGTCCAGTAGTCAGAGATTTGGCAATGTCTGAATCCCAGAAGAAATAAGGAAGAATTTCTTAATCTTCCATATGAATGAAATCTGTCTTCTAACTGCCTAGTTCATTTCCTAATGGTCAAAGGCACAAAAGAAAACCAGAGCAGAGATTTTGCACGGGTTACTTAGCAACCAAGCATAGAATGAATTTTCATCTTGGACCAAAAATCAGATATTCTAGAAGGAACATGGAGAAAAAGATCCTTTCAAAACTGGTGCAGTTCAAATTAAAATTTGTGCAGTGTGTTCCTGAGATGAAAGAGGAAGAAAAAGCTATTTCCCTTTTTTTTTTTTCTTTAAGTTTGTATTAGATTCTGAAATCACTCCCAGGAGGAAAAAGAAAATGCACATCTCTTGAAAGAGGGATTTCTGTACTAATATGGGATTTCTGTTGGTTGTGATGGCTGGGGATTTTTGTTTATTTTTTTCTTAGAGTCCCAATGTCTCTTCCTAACCTCGACTCTTCTGGTTCATAAGGTGCAGCCTATTCTTGGCCAGAAGAAACAGCCTGGAACCAGATTACGATACACAGTGAGGAGGAGGCTTCTTTAAAAGGTGACAGGTCCCTCAAAGGAGAACCTGCTCTGCAAAAAACAAGAGATGATATTCACTTCATAGGGTTGGCTTAGTTCACCAGACCCTTGGAAAAAAATTTTTGCACGTGTTCTGATTCCTGCCATGATTTTTGAAGACACACCTATCTCGTACTCTTTACTTTATGAGACAGGAAGACAGGCACTAAAAGAGAAGTTTACTCTAACTCAGTTTTATCAAGATATCCTCAACATATTTTTAAGCAGTTTTAAGCGTTAAGGTAGTTCCTTCCCTTTTGTAATCTGAATGGTCAGTTTAATTCATGGCCCCTCTAACATTTTAAGTGGCTTTTTTTCCACAAAGGAAAAGACTTTTTTTTTTTTTTTTGGGGGGGGGGGGAAGGGGGACGGGACATTATTCTTTCCAAAATGAATGGACCCCTTTATCCTGAGATTATATTTTGCTGTTGACATTCCTATGGTACTGCATTCAACTCTACACTCCATCCCTAACATGCCTAATAAAATTCCTATTTCTGCCTGTATTGGTACAATTTACATTTTTATAGTACATTTACATTAGGACATAGTACATTTTTATTAGTACATTCTTCTCATTACAAAAAGAGAGAATAAAGGGGAAAAAAGAAAAAGTATTAAGTGGATGTTAGAGAAAGTCATCTAATTAAAAACTTTCAACTTAATACAGAGCCAGTAGAAATTTAGTTAACAACAGGTATTTATTTCTCCCTCAAATGATTATTACTGACATACCTTCTATAATTGTGACTACTAGGAATATGATTCTTAAAGTCACAGACCTCATCACCATGTATGAATAAAAGAAGTCTAATAAATCACCAGCTTGTAAATATGTTTAGCTATACAGTATCTTGCCAACAAATCCCTTCAGTTTCCATAAATATAATCAAAATCCAAGCAACGACTGTGAATTATAAAACCTGCAGACACTGTTATAGAATTACTTATAGTTTAAATCCAGATTCCCAGTACTTCTGACTTCAAAGTCTTGCACAGATTACAGAGAAGTATTGCTTTATTCCCCCTTTTTAGGAGAGATGTCTACACCATTATCAAACTGCTCAGGATTTATTATTATGTGCCCAAATATTTTATAATTTAAACTTCTCTTTAAAATAAATTTCAAATCATTCCGCAATGCTATAATTACCCTGGATCCTGGAAAAGCACATAACATACACTACGTAGTAAACAGACTGTAGAAGTCACACTAAATGCAAACTGTTCAAATGAGCCTTGAAAAGAAAAGTCAAAAGGAAGATTTGGACTGACAGTCTCTCAGCATTAGTTTGGGTGCAGGAAGAAATGATAAATATTTCTATAGTGCCTCTGCAGTGAGAACACCTGTGGAAGATCTGGCAAGGGGTCAGTGACTGGCAGAGTACATGATCACAGGCCCAAAGTGTGCTCTCTATACACTGGCCGAAACACATCAAGGCCAGACATGCCTATTCCATTTTGCCAACAATGTCTAGCTGCTTCCTGCACAGTAGCTACTCAAGGTTAGCACAGCTGAGATGAGGAAACAGTTCTAGTAGATTTAAGGGGCTCTTAGGATACAATGAGTGGAGTCCCTCTTGGGCATCCAACCTGTGCATCCAACCCGTCTCCAACAGCCTCCCACCAGCAATCCCTCTGCGCAGTTCCTGAGGTTCCTCGTGCAGCTTGGAGTGTAAGAAGTCCTTTATTAAATCTGTTCTGTTTAATCCCTTACAAACTCTGAGTGTCTCTCTTCACCAGTATCCGACCCTCTCTTGCCCACCTTGCAGTCACAGTCTCATTTTAAGAAACATTATTTTAATGCCACTTACCTTAGAGCTGTACATTCCGTGAGGCAGAGATAGTAGCTTTCTTTGTTTTGCAAAATTTATCAGCATGTTACCAGCTAAACAATTCTACTTGGAAGATATGCCTTAGCTTCCTCAAGTTGTCCGTGCTATACTATCTCATAACTTTCAGAGTAAAGCAGTATAATTGTTGCCCTTCTCTCTTTACCAGGAAGGCTAACAGCTAGGCAGTACTTTGCCAGGATCTCCTTCAGGCTTCTTATTTGTTCATAACTTTCCAAGACAATACATGGCAGTAATGAATGGTGAAAACACACGAACAAGAAGATTAAACTACAGCATTGCACAAGTTTTAGGACAGCATGTCCATTCAAAGCACCACCCTGAAGGTCTCAAAAAGTCTGCCATTATATGATGACATGACTATCAAAAAAAGCTAACATCACTAAAGTATGGGAAAATGCGGAAGAATGTCGAGGAGATAGTCGATGGAAGCTCGCCAGACCATTCCATGGGAAAAGGAGCATCAACAGGGCATGTTGACCCACAGTCACATAGCTGGGCCTGTGCCAGTGTGGTGCTGCACCTGGGCCTTGAATCGAGATGATTAGGGATGAGCTCAATGTGCCCACTGCGCATGTGTATAGTACACAAAAACCACGTATAGTGCCCCCCCGGCGTTCCTCACCATGGACCGACGCTCAGCGGTGCCAGGGACTCTCCTGCTCCTTTATTGCCTCGATCAGGAATTGCTGGGGAAGCCCCGCTCAGACACAGGGGTAATAAATGCTCAGCATCGACCTTAGTGTGCCTTGTGGTTGTGTATCTGTTCCTGCCGGGAGTCCAGGCGTCGCCCCCGCCAGACCCTTACAACCAAGGACTCAGTTTATGTCCTATTCTCGGTGTTGGCCTGGGCTGGTCATATCTTCTGTGATTACTAGATGAACAGCAAAAGGCCTTTTTGTGGAGAAAGGGGGTAGTCCAAGAAGAAAATCCCCAGGTCAGGTCTCGGTGAACAGATCAATAGCTGAACTCAAAAATTTTTAGGGCAACTTGACTTGTTTTTTTCAGTTTTTCCTCACTAATGTAAAGTGAAACAGGTGCAATGCCTTGAAGCATTTTGACTAATTTTCAGTTCTTATTCCCCTCTTTTAAATAAAACACAGATACATTTCAAAACAAACAGCTCTTCTGAAATGATATGTCTGAATGTTGACTTTTCTAACCTTTCCCTTCCTGTTGCTTTCCCAGCTTCATCCACTTAATTGAATTTGAGTCAGTTCAATGACATTCCATGACTATGCAAAACTGAACCTCAGCAGAAGCAAGTTGCCTGCAATTTTTTTTTTTTTCAGTTCTTTACCAGATCCCACATAAAATTTAGGGTATTTCTCATTATCTAACATAACGTAACACCTGCACAGTTCAGGGTGAATATTTCATATCTTAGAACAGTAAGTTTGATTTTAAACCTGGGAAAGAAAGTGTTGGCAAATGACGATTTTAAATGGCAACCCAAATAAGCCCTATTAGTTTTGATTTGGTTGTGTATGGTCTTTCTCATGGTCCTTCTTTTTGTAAATACAGAGAGAAGGAACAATGCCAGCTAGATCGCATAACTTTAGCCAGAAACTCTGGGCTAACTCCAGGCAGAATTCCCTTTATAAAAAATAGAATGATACTGAGTTCAATGTCCCACAGGATCAGACAATAATTCAAAAGGCATGAGAGGAGTGAGATGTAGAATGTAAAGCAGTACTTTTTTTGACAGAGGTATGACCTAGAAATCTGAGGACAGGGTAGGCTCTCATGTGGGCTAATTCAGCTTCCTGCCTGGCCAAAACTTCTCTTTTTCAGCTTCCTAGACTCTGAAGCAGACTCGCTGCAGCTACCTTACAGAGCCGTGAGAAAACTAAGGGCTGGTATGACAAACAGACCTTTTCAAATACAGTGTTGCAGCTGAAGGCATACCAGCTGGACTTGGTAGCATTTTTATTTTCTGCCACAAATCTATGCCAAGGAGCCAGAGCAACCATCATCACCTAATAGCGCTGCTGGATAAGTCCTTTCAAACAATGTGAAAATCCTATTCTGTCAGCGTTATCTTTCCCTCACAGGCACAGCCTTAAACCTCAGGTTTTTTGGGCTTGTGTTTTACAATCACCACCACAGCCTGGCATTAAAGCAGTAATTTATGCAGCCTTTTCTTATTAGCACTCTTTGAACCATGCACATTCCACTGCCAGAACTTGCAGAATACTGGCACAGAT
Organism: Apteryx mantelli; assembly: GCF_036417845.1. NCBI lineage: Eukaryota > Metazoa > Chordata > Aves > Apterygiformes > Apterygidae > Apteryx > Apteryx mantelli. The sequence continues at coordinate 4,960,064 of NC_090020.1, forward strand.
AGTGCCCAGTCATCTAACAAAAGTCCACATGAGTGAATGCCAGATAACTTGTTTCAGAGAACAGACAGGATGTGGCAATGCAACTGGCAAGTTATCACCTGAAATATATGAAGCATTGTGCCACCAAACTGTCCACCAGGAAACTCAGACTGTTTTTTTTCTGTATTTTGAAGGCCCAGGTCTGCAATTTGCATTACCAGCAAAGACCCAGCATCAGCTAAGAATGGTTCACTGCTCAGATTGAGTCATTGTCACAGCATTGGGCTCTACATGCACAAGCCTAAAGAGGAAGGCCTAAAATGAAGACAAATCCCAAATGCAATTCTATCAGTGGATTCTCAAACTGGTGCGAAGCTGTCTTTGTGCTCCTTGTTTCTGTGATTCACTTCTACTAGCCACCCCATCCAGCAGTACAGCAGAATGCTGACTACTCCTTTCTGCCTGTCAGTCCCATTACCCTTGCCCACCACTTCTTTGTTAGCAGCGGTAGCTACCTCAACCAGCCTCCTGTTATATCAGCCCATGGAAGAGTATGTGTAACACTAGGAACAAAATACAATCATTTGACTCACAGGAGACTCTTTGAAAGATTCTTCTGTCTCTTACAAAGCTTTCAAAAGACACCTACTCCTTTTGCCCAGAGTCTAGCATTTGCACTTCCACTGCCACCGATTAAGGTGACCACTCACTCCAAGAACATTCAGACAACACTAATTGGCCAAGACTTCTGTATGTTATGAAAGCCAGACTACTAAAACAACAGATCCAAACAGATGTTTCACACCTGTATTTTGGTCCTTTCCCTTTCTCTTCCCTGTGCTTCAGTGTCCACCAAGAGCCAATCTAATCCCTGTGATCAGAACATCTTGGTGGAAAGAGGGGGGAAGGGTTATTTTCACCTGTAGTCCTCTGACATCAGGCTTATAAATATCAAGGACATTTTGGATGGTAGAGCAACAAACCAGTGTTTTTAGTTCATGATATTAGCCATAAAATGTAGGTGTCAAAATAGTGGACAAAATGTATTTTGTAACTACAGAGTAAAATAAGTGATTATCACACTGGTAATGGTAAAAAAAACCCATCTCGCTACTATTTCCAGAAACCAGATTTAGCACAAAATCACAGAATGGTTGAGGTTGGAAGGGACCTCGGGAGATCATCTAGTCCAAACACCCTACTCAAGCAGGGTCACCTACAGCACGTTGCACAGGTACATGTCCGGACAGCTTTTGAGTATCTCCAAGGATGGAGACTCCACAACCTCTCTGGGCAACCTGTTCCTGTGCTCCGTCACCCTCACAGTAAAGAAGGTTTTCCTCATGTTCAGACAGAGCTTTCTGGGGTTCAGTTTGTGCCCATTGCCTCGTGTCCTGTCGCTGGGCACCACTGAGAAGAGTCTGGCCACATCCTCTTGACACCCTCCCTTTAGACATTTGGACACAGTGATAAGATGCCCCCTCAGGCTTCTCTTCTCCAGGCTGAACAGCCCCAGCTCTCTCAGCCTTTCCTCATAAGAGAGATGCTCCAGTCCTTTCATCGTCTTAGCAGCCCTTTGCTGCACTTGCTCCAGTAGCTCCATGTCTCTCTTGTACTGGGGAGCCCAGAACTGGACACAGTCCTCCAGATGTGGCCTCCCCAGGGCTGAGGAGAGGGGGAGGATCACCTCCCTCAACCTGCTGGCAATGCTCTCCCTAATGCAACCCAGGGAATACCATTGGCCTCCTTTGCCACAAGGGCACACTGCTGACCCATGGTCAACTTGTTGTGCACCAGCACTCCCAGCTCCTTCTCCGCAGAGCTGCTCTCCAGCTGGTCAGCCCCCAGCCAGTTCTGGTGCATGGGGTTGTTCCTCCCTGGGTGCAGGACCCGGCACTTCCCCTTGTTGACCTTCAGGAGGTTCCCCTCTGCCCTTCTCTCTAGCCGGTTGAGGTCCCTCTCAATGGCAGCACAGCTCTCTGGTGTAACAGCCACTCCTCCCCATTTTGGATCCTCAGCAAACTTGCTGAGGGTGCACTCTGTCCCTTCATCCACGCCATGGATGAATAAATTGAACAGGATTGGAGCCACTATTGACCCCTGGGGGACACTGCTAGCTACTGGCCTTAAATATAGCAAAATTAAGTTACTAGACCAAGGCAAGGAAGGCATTCAATCTCTCTTCCTTTCCCATGTCCTTTGTCACCATGGCCCCTGCCCCATTCAGCAGCAGGCACACATTTCCCCTAGTTTTGCTTTTGCTGCTAATGAACTTGCACATCTTCTTGTTGCCCTTGACATCCCTCACCAGATTCAACTGCAGATGGCCTTTGGCCTTCCTAGCCCCATCCCTGCATACTTGGACAGTGTCCATCTATCCTTCCCAGGTTACCTGTCCCTGCTTCCACCTTCCGTATACTTCCTTCTTATGTTTGAGTTTTGCCAGGAGCTCCTTGTTCCTCCAGGAATGTCTCCTGCCACCTTTGCTCAACTTCCTGCTCATTGGGATGGACTCTTCCTGAGCTTGGAGGAGGTGATCCTTGAATATGAAGCAGCTATCCATGTCTTCTTTTTTCTCTTTAGGGTCTTTAGGGCCCTATCCCATAGGATCCTTTCAAGTAGGTCCCTGAAGAGGCCAAAGTTTGCTCTCCTGCAGTCCAGGGCTGTGATCCTGCTTTTTGCCTTATTCCCTCCTCATAGGATCCTATATTATCATTCCTTATCCACAGATAAAGAAGTCCTTCACCAATCAAAGTTATTCTATCATCATATAAGAAGCAGCCTTATAAGAAGAAAAAGCTTTCTTGCTGCACTGAAATTCCCCTCTCAAGGCCTAAGTGAACTGAGCTGTACATTTCTCTGCCGGTGTGAGGAAAGCAGTCTCTGATAATCTATGACAACAATTTGGCTAATGTTTGCACTTTTAAAAGCCTTCCTGTAAATTGTTTCCAAGCTGCTGACATGCCATACACAGTGAGGAAATTAGCCTAATTGATTTGTCTACAGCTGAAATAATTTCTGATCAGTACACACAGTTGTGAGAAATGCATGCTTAATTTAGACCACTAAGATAACCGTGAGCATGAGTTACCTTTCATCTCGCCAGAGTAACACCTGGGGTTCATGATTTCTTTGCAAATCAAGTCTCTTTAGGATGAGCCCTGTTCTATTCCCCTGGCAAAATTCCCATTGAATTCAGTGCCAGGAAGTCTTAGTCACATTTTTACCCATTTGGTAAAAGATAGCATTTGGCCTTAACAAAGGCAATGTAACATGGAGATCATTTTGTGTTCTCCAAAACCTAGGAAATTGCACTGTAACAGTTACATTAAAATAACTTGGAAGGCTGCAGAGACAAAGCAAATGCCAGAATAAGGTCACAGGTCCACCCTTAACTTCCTGCCACCTACCCCAAACTATTCTGTGGATGCAGAACAGTGTAGGATTTAATCTCATGGACATATACTAGACTCCCACAAAGGACCCGAGCAGTGTCATAAGGAGGATGAGGATCCAAAGAGCTATCATGAAGACTAACTTTGATATACCGCAAGAGGGTATCAGTAGCAGGATCTACTGTCTGTGTTAAACAATTACTACAAGGTGTCCAGGTGTTTAGCTTCCATTTGTTTAGCAGCACAGGGATGCTGGGACTCTGAAACTTTTGATTTTTTTTTTTCCAGTCTCTAGCAATCAGTAGATTTTAACAGGTCTCTCAATAAGTAGGTTTTAAAAGGTCTAGACCACTCCTACTCCTGTACATGCCCCAAGAGTCCCTGCATGTTCCTATCTGTTCTCCAATTAGTCTGGTCTTTGTGTAGTGTTTTCCCTCTCTCCCCCATTGACCCTATACCATACCATACATTTTCCCCAGCGTCACTAGGTTTCTGTGCTCCTGTCCCTCTCCACTGCTGTCTCCCACATTTCCTTTTCTTGATTTCTTTTCTCAGTATTAAGATTCCCACAAAGCACGCCAAATTCCTCATAGATATTAGAATAACTAGTATGGCAAAGCACAATACAACTGCTATAAAGCAGTTTCCAGAAACTGCACACAAAAGCTGAATGCATTCAGCTGAATGCTGAATGTACAAGTATTTACTTGTACATTGCTCAAAAACAGCACCTTATTCCAAAGCAACAGTGTAAAGAAGCTGTAACTTCCCTAAGTAGTCACAACAATTGAAAAACAGATATCTCCTAGCCTGTTCTGACAGCCCTCCACCCTACAGTGCCATCTGTTCTCTCTTGACGTCATATTGTTGAAACAATGGTCAAATCAAACAGACAACCCTCATCCACCCCAGTAGACTTAGGACTGCTCCAGGTGTTTTTCAGATTCCTTAATAGGATTCAGCACCTGTTGAGGTGACAGTAAAGCAGTTCCTTTCTCCTTTTCCAGGGCCTAGTAAAATAACCAGGGTCTCCCAGTATGAATGAGACATGACGATACCATTGACATTCATGGAGGTGATGGACCCTAAAGATCCCCTTGCAGATCTTTAGAGCCACAGATCCACCAGAATGAAGGTCAGACTTTTTCAAGAAGCTAGTATTAAGGTTCTCTTCTGGCAAATCTTTACAGTAAGCAACAAGGTATTGCATATCTGTGAATGTAATACCCTTTCTGTTGAACACCATGGCCAATGATGGAGTACCGTAGGACTGGTACAAGCATTCTCAGTCACCCCAGTAATGCATAAACACTATCAATAACTGTTGGTGTATGGCCAGTCTTATGTCTAAAAAGGATACGATCACTTAGCACGTTTGTCAGCCAAAAGCTGCAAGTGTGGTCTCACCATTCACTTTCAGCTGGCAAAACCGAAGTGGCAACTTACCAGGCCATTTACTGCTGGACAAGACAAATCCAGGAAATGTGTCCTTTCAGTGTCACCTTCCTTCTCATTGTCAACAACTCTTACTGTCCTTTGCCATGAAGCCCAGACAAGAAGATGAATCACAGGAATTAAAAAAAAAAAAAAAAAGGTACAAAATTACTCAATTTCATCTTACTCTCCCCAGCCTACAGAAGTATTTCCTTTGCCAGTAGTCTACAGTGCACTGAGCCAAAAATCTCTGAAGGAAAGTAACAGAGCAGCCTTCTGTAGAAAACACATAGATCATATCAAAACATTGTGGGGCGATTTGTGGCAAATGTAGCTTGAGAAAGAAGGAATAATGCTGCTTCTTGTGTAAGAACAGCACCAGATCATCTACTGTAAACAAAGCCAGCAAGAGCAAACATATTCTCATTCACCTCATGTGGGATGCAAGCACAGCTATAAGAGTTTCTATAGGTCTACAGGAATTTCTCTTAGCCAGTGGGAGAGAACTGAGCTCAAGCACTGCAGAATGTGCTTGGACTTTGAGATGCAACATTTCTTTCATCTTGCTTCAAGTAACATTGCTTTCTGCTTTGAGTCCCATATTTTAAATAATTTCAAAACAAGAAACCTGCTGGGCTGCCACTTTCAGTTTTTGTGCCAGGCATATAGTGTAGATTATTAGAGTCTCTTTTCTTCTTTTTAATACATTGAAAAGAGATTCTGGATTCAGATAAAGAAGTTTTGCCATTTCCTGCTCGTGATTTCATTTGTTTGTGGTATTTGGATTTTGTTTTTCTTTTTTCTTATAATTAGGGTAACACAGTTTATATTGCCTTTAATCACAGCATACACACTATGTAATTACTCTATAAATACATGCATACAAATTTTTTTTTTTTTATGTTTGGAGGTGTGAAAGCAAAAAGTGGTTGCAATTATGCATATAGGGAAATGTAATGATTAATTATCTGGAGTACATAATCTTACCAAGAGTCTTGATAAAGCACAAGCACAACCGTCTCTCCTGTGTGTTAATTACTTATGGAGAGCGTGATCCAGCTGTTTCTACTCATGCATATTCCCATTCCAGTCTATCTGAAGGGGAATCCATAGGCTGAAAACTGTGAGTATTTTGTTCACACAGAACATGAGAAGCTGTCTTTACCTTATGGGGCTTGATCTACAATTAGACCAGTTTAATTTAATTTATTTTAGACCAGCATTTGGTCAGCAAGGATGAAAAGGGTGTCATCATTGCAGTTCTTTTTATTTACAGGAGGTAGAAGACAGATATCTGTCTTCTAGTGAGAACACAGTTTTTCCCAGTACTCTACTCCTACTCACGCATTCTAATATTTGCAACCAGTGAAAAGATCTGGCCAGAAAAGAATGTCACATGACTTTTCTGTACAAGGACAGATTTAAGCATGCACTTGCACTAAAGACATGGTTCTATGTTGCTGCTGCACTGCAGCTGTCTGTTTTCGGAAACAGGATACAGCTATTTGTCGTTCTCTCTCCAGCTCAGACCCAATATCGGCATTCTGTACGAAGCTGTCATTGTTTGCTCTGCCTGACAGAATGCAGCTCATATTTCACAGAGAGCTTATTTCTTTGGGTTATATTTATCTAATTTTGTTATTTATACTACTCTATTTCTCTCTTAAATATTCCAGTCTGGCATAGCTCTTACAGCTCAGGTACCAGGATACAGTGCAATACTTGTGTGTATAAAAAACAGTTTGACTTACAACTGGACAGAAAATTTTCTTACTCTTACTATCAACCTCAGCACTGGTTGTTTTCAATCAAAACTGCTCCCCACACACAAAATGATTCCAAAGACAGTAATCCAGAATAGTTTATAAACCAACATCCGAGCTTTGGTTAAGTACAGCTGAAGATACATTAATCTGTACAATTTCATTCAAATTGTGTAAGAAGAGGAATATCTCAATGTCTGTGCCAAGCTGCACTGCACTGTAGCCCTAGCCGTACCATTTCACATACCTCTTGTAGTAGATAATAGGCAGGATGTTACAGTCTAACACTGCTTCTGCAGTTCTCAGTTAGATGTTCATTGCATTGAGGCTAATGTCTATTTTTAAATGTTTCTTCTTTATTGGCAGTCTTTTCTGTAAGTCAGAGAAATGAACATTGGAAAATATCAGTAGCTTTTAAATAATTGAGATCCATGCTACATCCCTTTCCTCCCAGTGTCGGAGAAGTCATTTATCCTAACGCAGTTGCTGGCATTCAGAATGTTCTCAATCAACAGGTGAAATCTGATTTCACAGTGCTGGTACCCACATGGCCAGATTATCAGATTTGGGATTAGGGAAAGAGGCAGCTGAACTTAGTATAAAGGTCTTTGTATTGATTAGACCTGGTGTCCAGTCATATTTCAAGAGGTCACCCAGATGCTGAAGAACTCACATGAGTCAGGGAATCACCAGAGACCTCTTGCCTAGAAAGCCAAGCTATGTTTCCCTCTAAGGAAAAAACTGGAGAGACAACTAATGGGGAAAACCATGAAGAGATTTCTTCTCTTGACTCCTTCAGTGGGAAAATGCAAAACAGATCAGTCTCATTTTTGGTAAAAAATGCTCAATAGGGAGTTGATGTAGCATTTTGGGGAATCAAACTAATCTCTGGAAAACTGGTCTACTATATTATACACTGCTGTCTATATATGTATGTATGTATGTATGTATGTGTATACATATATATATATACACTATACACTGCTACACTGCTATACTGCCCAACTCCCCACACAGCTGCTTTTTCTAGCTGTGGTTGCCTGCTCCAAGTGCAAACAAAAGAAGTGAGACTTCTCACACTCATAAGGTACGTATTTTAGGCATTATCACCCTGTTTTCTTATGGTCCAAAATGGAGATTACAGAGCTTTATTGTCAAGGTGGTCTATTTTATGTCACCTTCCATTGGTACAGTCTCATAAATGGGAGTTAAAGAGGAAACAAATATGTTATCAGTCAAAGAGCAGCAGCCTGCACAAATTCTGCATTCACTTTGCACTAGTTTAAATGCTTACAGAAGGCAGAGGACCACAGAGAATCAAGTCTGGTTTTACCACATCTCATAGTTCTGAATCAAATGTTCAGTTTCTATAAAATGCTAGTCTCCCACCGAGTTCTCTGGGGTTATGCTGAAATATGTTAGCCAAGATCCTGAACTAGTGTTCAAAAGAAGAAAGCACAAAGTCGTGTGACACATTTTAATCTGCTGTACTGTTGTACTGCATTATTTAAATATTATAAATGTATATCTTAACCAAAATAAGGCATAAAACATGAACAGAATTTACAATAAGGGAAAACGTGAACATGCATTGTATTCCATCGCTGAGCCAACATACCTCAATCAGAATATTTACAAAATTACATTTTATATCACTAAAATCAACTTATTTTTAATTCAGATGTGCAAGAAATCTATCAATACTCACTGCAGAATATTTATGCTCACTCTAGCTATTAATAAATAAAGGGTTCTATCATATTAGATCAAAAGAACAAATATCATAATAGGAAAACAATGTTGAGGAAAAAGGCTAATAAAATTGAATGGATTAGAAGCACTGTTCCAATCCTTAATCATTGTTTATACAGAATTTTTCTTGTTTTGGAAGGTGTCTAGGTGAAAGCAAATCTTTACTCACCTTTCAACAGCTTATTCTAGGTTCCTCTTTTCAGACAGCTTTAAATCATTGGTGGGCTTTGAATCAGGACCCACAAGCTGCAGGCACTGTAATTAAATACCTTCTACTTTATAACTGGCCTTTTATACTTTCTACTTTATAACTATTAATGAGTCAAATCGAATCACATGTGCATGTCTGTACTAAAAACAAGTCTCTGAAGTAAATATTAGAATAACTAAAAAGGATCCCTACAGTGGAAAAATACTGTGGTTTTATGTGGAAAAATTATTATAGATATCTGTGATGCTACACATCTTAAGAATGGGAGTGACTGTGTTAATGAAGAACGGAATAAGGCCATGATCTAGTATTATTCTATATTTTTACTGTATTTTATAGGTATTTGCACCAGGTCTCAGCAGGTTTATAAATATTAGTCAGTTGGTCAATTTTGTATTGGGACAAAAGACAGTGCAAGGTCCAAGGCAGTGGCAAATCAGATGCCTTGCACCCTAAGCAGTCTGCTTAGAGCCTCTATGAATTGCCAGTACAAGTTCTGGAACCTGGAAATGAGGCTGTTGTTTGTGCATTTAGTATCACTGTACTTCATCACCTGCAAACAGACTCTTTAGTGTCTGTAAAACACTAATTATAGCCTGCAATTCAGTTTGAGGAGGTTCACCCTGGACCTCTCCCAAGGCTGGCACACAGCGGTTCTTACAGATTAAGCAGGATAAACACACCTTTGTGTTTCCTCTTCTGATGTTTGTTCAGTGGTACCCTGCTCTGCGGAATACACTCTGACAGATACAAGTGCAGAAGAAGATGCCTAGTCCCCAAATGACTTTAAGAGGGTTTTCTGAGTGCTGGAAAAAATCAAATCACATTCACCAGAGAAGCACCTACTATATGCTGTTGTTGGACATCCTATTTCCGTTTGCTTGGATTTATCTTTGATCCCTAGTGATTTAAATACATTACTCTCTGACAAGTGTTAGTAAACACTGTGAAGTGGCATCTATGCTCTTAATGTACATCATGTCCCACAGCTGCCTAGCAATACAGCATGTAAAACATTCATATGTAGAAATCTCTGGAACAACAGAAAAGTACCAGATAAATTTATGAGCTTATGAGGAAGTAATATCAGGTTCAGAGAAACAGGCAGATCCATGAAATAGATTAATTCCTGCAAAAAACAGCTGAGACAGGAAGCACAGTTACTCAGATAGCAGCCATAATGCTTTGCTTCCAGTTGGCTCTGTATATATACAGTGACAAAACAGGAACTGTGTCCCACTATAGCTTCCAAAGAAATTGGTCTCCCACTTCTGGGGAGATAGACTCAGCTGAAGAAGGAAGGGATGGAGAAGGTGGTCCAGTACCACATCCTCTTGCATATATGCCATATTCAGACCTCTTGCTCTAAGCATCTAGCTCTGTTGCTACAACCTCCAAGATTAGACTCTTCTCTCCAGCAGCCCTGTGGCAAAGGAGATTGTAATCTATTATTTTATTTGTGAATAACTGACCACCTTAGATTTCAGAGAATGCTGGAGAGATTAAACAAGCCTACCTCTCCCTTCTGGCCATGTAGAAGCCAGGGAACACTGAGTTGCTTTTTGAGAAGTCAAATGCACAACACAGAAGATGCAGGAGAAAAAAAGATGGAATGGAAAGGGAGGGAGAGAAGCAGGGTACTTGTCCTCTTTACATCAGACTGTCTTTAGATACAGCAAAGTATGTAAAGAAGCAAAAAAAGCTATCAGTGTTTGTCTCCTGCTAGCTGAGTCAGCCAATCTCTGCACTACATTCAGGTTGTCATTTCCTTGCAGTCTGTTCAAATGCATGGTTCGCCTTCCCAAGTAGGAGAATGACACAGCTTCAATGGGACTGGAGATGGCGCTGACCCCAGAGAGAGTATCTTCACTGTAGTAATTAGGAAATAACTTTGGTCTACAGGAACCAAAGATCCAAACCCCACATGCTGAGGAGGACTTAATCACATGGTGAAATGATAATATAGAAACCATCTTAAATACACCATGCACAGGAATCTAGAATCACATCTTTAGAGACAAATTCTGGATTTGAGGCTTATTTTCTACTTTAGAGTGAGGATGATTATTAGAACCTAGTATGACTCGAGCTGAACTTCTTAAGTGCAACTGAGAAAATTTAGAAAATATATTTCCTTAAATGTCCCACATTTTTTTATTTTCCTTTGCATAGCAGTTGGCTGCCTAAACAAAAAGCTATTTTTTCTAAGTAAGGGGAAAGACTCTCCAAAGAAAATTCATGTGACAAAATGACTAGAACTGGCTGACAATCTCTGAATTCATGCCACTTCAATTAAAAAGTTTTTCAAAAAAAGTTTTCACAGGATCCTTGTTCATTGCAAACATGAGACAAATGACAACATCCACCATGTTAATTACCTGGTGGAGAAGGAAAGAGAGCAAGCAGAAGTTTGGACTTAATTACCATAACAAAGATAATGGAGGAAAAAAAATCGCTGTAAATACAAGGCAGGATGTGCAGGCAGGAAGTGCTGCCCAGGAGAGCAAGGTTAATAAGATTTTCTCTTTTTCTGAAGCACCAAGCATACTCATGGTCATTAGAGTCTTTCCCTTTTGGGAAACTTAAATTGAAATGAGAATTTTTTCACACATTTTCAAATATGAACTTTCAGATTTTGGGGGGAAAAGGAAAGAGAAAGTAGCTGCTAAGAGGTCTGTGAGCAGCTACAATGAAGAGGCCTTTGACGTGCCAAAAAAAAAAAAAAGAAGTTTTACTGATCTTACACATCCACATCATGCACACTTCACCAGCTTACAGATTGTTGGATTTCCTTCTTATAGAGAATCCTAATTCCTGTAGAAACTCCTGCTTTTCTGGGCAGCAGAAAAGTCAAAGAGTGCAGCAAATGATCACCAGATCAGAACAGAGAACGAAAGGTTTAGTAATGAAGGTAAATATATATATGCAAACTCACAATGTAAAGAAGTTAGGCTATCATCCCAATTTATTTTCCATTCTTTCCCATCAGAGACTGATTTTCCAACACAGGACCATTCACTGTCAAACTTAGCAACATAAAGTTGTTATCATCTTAAGCTTTAATCAAAGACCCTGGCTACTTAGCTTTCCTGCTATATCTAGGTGTGTTATGAGACACTGCTGTTTTTGCCTCCCAAGAAGCTAAGGACAACAATTGACACCATGTCCAAAAAATTACCCACAAGCTCTTTCCACTTTTAGATCAGAGGAGCAGGTTGATACCTGCATTTCATTCTTCGTTGATTTAACCAGCAGCATCTCCAGGCTAATAGTGTGACTGAACAAGGACCAAAGGCCCTTTCTTCATAGGCGCTAAGTTTTGTGTGTCTTTGTATATGATATTCATGCATATTCATAACTGAGCTCATCTGCATGCAAACAGCTTATAGGTATCCACAGATTTTGATTTATTATATTAACTTGTGGGACTTGCCAGGACAGAAGGCAGTACTGCATACTATGAATTGTATTACTGATAGAGCAAACATAGCACTTTGTTTTAGCAAAATAATACTAGCCATACTATCATTTTTTCCTGCACAAGTTTTTTTTTTTTAGCAGTTTGAGGAGTTAAAAGGCAAAGCAGGCTGCAGAGTTGTTCCACCTGCCTGAAGACATAAAGTGCTCTGAATTATTTTGACAATGGTTTGTTTCATCATTTTATTTCATCACAGGAGGGAATAAAGTCCTCTAAGCCAGAGAAGAGCTTTCAGGGAATCACAGCCAAGGTTATAAGCATCACTGAAGGGAGGGGGCGGATGATTATTTTATAGTACTTTTGTTGAACCTTTCTGTTTCTGAGCCATGGAACAAACTCCTAGTTAAAGCTGCATAGGGGACAGGTGGGAAATATAGCCATAGCTCTCAAGATCTGAATTAATAACAGAATGAACATTGACTCAGAAGAATCTCAAACAATGATTTCCATGATATTTGAAGCTAACACTTTACAGACCTGTGATTTCTATTGAAGAATAATCTTGAGAGCTAGCTGCGTGCCACAGAGTTACGTTTTAATCACTAGCATTGTAACTACAAAAAAGAAAACAGTTGCTGCCTTTAGCTTACCAATTCTCTCTCCTGTGCTTCATTCATTAGGACCAGCATTAGGACCTACTAACTGCAGGAAACTTCATGGAGTCACATTAGTCTTGTTAACTCAAGCAGCCACTGCTACTCTATAGGATACAGCTGTTGACTGCAAGATTAAAGACTTGCTCTGCTTCTTGGTTTGAGCTCAGTGCAGGTCCAGAGGCTAAAGAGACAAACACCTGCCCACTTCTGTTGTGTTCTGAGGACTGTGTGGAGAACATGTGGTATGAACCCCAGCACAGGCAACCCCTTGGCAGGCTGCAGAGAGCTCATGTGTCCTGTGACACAGCGGGGTTGGGCAGATGCTCTCAGGACCTGGATATAGTCAGTCTAGCATCATCATGGGCTTATCAGCTTTCCAGCACTGAGATTGCTCCTCCAGCCAGTTATTACAGGTCTACTGATTTGGTCTGGGAAGTATAGCGTAATGTACGTGGCCCTACAAATGCTTATGGTAGTCTTATTCGTCAGTCCTGTGCCTTGAAATCCCAGGAAAGTGGCAGTGGAGCACTCACAGACCTGTGGTATGGATGGTACGCTCGCTCAAGCGAGCACCATACAGAGATTGTTTCAGGTAGGGTATATTTGCATGTGCCCAGGAAGCCTGATGTTTCTAGAATGTGCCAATTTACCACACTAATGAAGACACACTAAGCATGTGCAAGGGGGCTGTTCTTTTGCACACAGCAATGCTGATCAGCTAGATAGTGTTTCCTCACCACAGTCCTGTTGCCTGAGGTTTTTCAAAGACAGGAACCAATACCAAATGTAGCTGGGCAGCCATGAGCCATTTCAGACACTTTCAAAGCACAAATCCAAGAGATAGATACAAAAAGCTTGTAGATTTTCTAGGAAGTTTCTGGCAGGTGAAACACTTTACAGCATGAAGGACCAATTAACATTTTGGATAAGCCCAAAACGGCAGCAAGAAATGCCACATTCTGCTTTCAAATTTAAGTACAATGGCTAAAATGCAGATACTTTGAGGTGCTGAACAAAGATTTGAGCAGGAAGGATTTTGCTTTTATCTGCACAAAAATCTGACAATGAATCCAGTTCAAGGAGGCCTTGATCTATACCAGAACTGTTTTTCTAGCCCAGCCACACTGATTTCAAGTGTATTTGTTTACACTGCTGCAGACACTTGAGCATGATTCAGCTGAGCATGTCTGAATCTCCAGCAGATCAGTTCAGACACAGCATTGTAACACGCCACAGCTAAGAGCTCTAGGCATGGGCCAGTAAGTCAATCTCTCGCATGCAGTATTAGCATGTACCAGTGAGGCTGCTCTTATCCCAGAAAGGTGTCAATGAGAAAAATACAAAGATGGGGCCAATAAGGAACGTTGGAGAGGAGAGGAGAGGAGAGGAGAGGAGAGGAGAGGAGAGGAGAGGAGAGGAGAGGAGAGGAGAGGAGAGGAGAGGAGAGGAGAGGAGAGGAGAGGAGAGGAGAGGAGAGGAGAGGAGAGGAGAGGAGGAGGAGAATTTTAGCTGTGCCAGAGAGAGGGAGTAACAACAAAACATTTTTTTAGAAGGATTCACTAGAAGGTTATATTGTTAGGAAAATATTTTTCTCTTAAAACATGTAAAAAGAGAGTTTAAATATTGCCAATAGAAACAATGTAGAAAAGATTTGCATGTAACAGAACATCCATACAGTTCAAACCAAAGGTTGATCTAGTTCAGGATTCTGCCTCCAGCATGGCTGCAAGCAGATGCCAAGGGAAGAACGAGGACAAGGCAAGCAGACATAGTACTCCACTCAAAAACTCTCCCATATCTCTATTTGCAGTTTAGCAAGCTTTCTAAGCCCGACGTGGATACAACTTACATCTCTGCATGCCTAATGTTTTCCATACATTCAAACCCAGATAGCACATCTGGCTTCAACCACCTGCAAAACCAGGACCTCTGATGCAAACAGTTCATTTGGTGCAAGTTATTATTTATTTAAAGTGGGAGGATTGTCTCTTTCTCCTTTCAAGAAATCATTTATATCAGTGATTTCAGCTCTCCACATTTGACAGATCAGTGCTTAAACAAAACCTACATACTGTAAAACACCATAGAGAAAAACAATGTTCAGAGATAAACAGAAAGCTTTTTTTCTGAGCTTCATGACTTCAAAATCTATTTCTACCCTTTAAAAGTTATTACATGAATGTGAAATCCTTTACCTATAGTTGGAATTTTGTTACATAACTTACTTAGCAGCAAAAAGTAGTTTTACATATATATTTTTTATTATGATCTACTTTTCTCACTACTAAAAAGTGGTAATGGAAGCTGGCATATTGAAAAGGGGATCAGATTTTATTTTGGTTTGTGCATCAACAACTGAACTATAAACAAGAACAGATATTCAGAGACAGCAGACTTTCCCATGTGAGACTAATAGTAAAATTAAAGCTATGTAATATTAATTAAAAGATATGAATATATTCAAAGTTCACCTGGGTTTCCATTTTATTCCAGTATGAATTTACAAAGCAAAAGAGAGAAATAAAGAGGGCAAAGCAAAAGAGAGAAATAATAAAAAAAAATCTTTACCTGAGAAAATCTGTCCTGGTTTTAGTGGTCTTGCATCAAAACCAGCAGATTGGTCTGATCTCTTGGGTTCTAACACAAAGCCAAATGAACTCTAAATTAATTTTGACGTGGGAAAGCAATTTATCAAAGCAAAAGCTACAAAAAAGGATTCCACTCCAAAAGTAGAAAGAAAAAAATCTCCCAATGACTCTCTGTACCACTGCAGGCCTTCCTAAGTAGCAGCAGAGAAATGAGGCTCAAAGTAAAATTAACCTAACTGTCCTGTTCCTGACAGCTATGTCAACCAAACAGAATAGTCCCCTGATGCAAATGGTCTGGGTAGGGCACAGGGCTCCAGTGTGCTTTGAAGACAGATTGCTTTAGGGAGCACCAAACAGTCCCGGCCCAATTGCATTGACAGTACCTGTCATTCATCTTGAACAGATGCTTTCCAAAGTGCCCTTAATTCAGACTCATACATGCATGTTAAGATGAGATGCAGCTGGCTAAGCAGAGGTGAGTCTTGCTGTCAGTCAAAACTGCATGGTTTTGGAGGGCTACTGAGTATTTCCAGGGTGAGGAAGTGAGACAAGAATGCTGCAGTCAGTGGCATTTGAGGGCCCTCATCACTTCTCCAGGCGCAGCCCCGAGAAACACTACAGAATTTTGCAGTGTTTTATCTGCAAAAATGAACTCCAAGCACAGTACAAAACTCCAAAGCTCATAATCCTCTTACTGAAAGAAATGAAGCATGAGGTAAGTGCTCAAGGCATGATTATACAGGCAGGCACCCACAGACTGTCATCTGTATTACTGAGCTGCTCTGCATCATTACCATATGCACTGCTGCAGCTCTTCAGACTTTATAGTATTATTACTCAGGAGCTTTTTGTAAAGCCTCTGTTATCAGAGTCATGTTATAACAGCAGAAAGACTCCGTTCGTGGAAAAACAAAGGTTTCTAACCTTTCTCAATGCTGAGAAAAAATTAAAAGCGTGAACCAGGAAAGGTAAAAAGCATTGACAAGTATGTATTTATTTTTCAGCCTCAGAACTGGGGCTTGACTTCTGATTTTTTAATATTTACCATCTGCCATATGATCATGTTTGTTGTACAGACTTCCCTTAGGCTAATCTGGCATAATTCCATAAAAATCTAAGACTTTGATTTAGTTTTTAGAAAGTCTATTCTTTAGAGATGTGAAAAACAGAGGTGAAGAAAGAGGTAAAGTTATTTTCAAACTTGTAAAGGTGTTTATAAAGGAAGAGTAATGGGTTGTTTAAAAACAAACTGCAGAAAAAAAAATATAACTGCCTGTCTCCAGTTATTATGTGAGCAAATCTGGTATTCATCAAAGTTTGACATTTGGCAGCTATTTAAATCTCACCATTTGAAGTCTCAGCAGCTAAAACAGGAAAAAAAAGTGAAAATACATAGGATGAAAGACTGGAAGGGAGATGACATTGTTTTGATCCCCCTCTGTGCCCTTCATGCCTTAAGTGATGTTAGTCAGCCTCCTTCTGTTCCCCTCCTGAGCAACTGGGTATCATTTGTCTCCTTTGCAGGGATGTGCATAACTACCCTCAGAGCTCTACAGGCTCCCACAGTGTAACTCAGCTATTCCATGCTAGAATACAGGTACAAAATGGAGATTGATTGGTGGTCCCAAGAGCAAGGAAATCCCAAGCAAAACCACCAAAAGAAGTAAAGGAACTGGAAGATGGACACTTGAGTCCAAGACTTTTTAACCATATGTTTGCAGTCTCCCCACAGCATTTCTCTCCTCCTACTGGAAATAGTTCAGATATCTCCAGACAACCCCATGACAGATCACTGAGTTCAGATTTCAGATTCAGGAGACTTGCTTTTTAAACATTGCTCTGATGCTGAATTGCTGGGTTACCTTTGCCAGTTTAGATAACCTCTTGATGCCACAATTTCTTCATCTGTAAAGCTGCGGTAACTAGTCTGTAGGAAGAAATATGAGCGAAAATCACCATCCAGAAGCTATGCTGTTTTCCTCATTTTTTTCACATTGCAGCCATGGACTGTAAAGCATCGGGACCTGGGGCCCTACCACCAGCACTGCCAATGCTTATCTTACCCAATCTAGTTAGCTGAATTTTGAGACAGGTACCTGTTCCCACAGAGAAAGCAGTTGGTCTAGACACACTTCCAGCAGTGGAACCTACCTGCGTCTAAGGGCGACAGAGCCCTGAAGAGCCCAAGGTGGGCAGGGCTCCAAGAAGTGGATGGTTTCCCAGTCCCACCCATTAAAACGCATCCCAGATGAAGACAGAAATGGGAGTGTGTGGACAGGAGCTGATGCTGCAGCACAGGGCTGGGGTCTTGGAGAGACAGGGCCTGGAAATAACCCTCTAACAGTATGTGCTACCAGCCAAGGGGCCTGTGAAGAACAGAAGGGACAAGCAAATAAGTCTGTGGTGTAAGGAGAAATAAAGCACAAGGTAGGGGAGAGGTTCATAAGGAAAGGCAAATGGAAAGAGTTAGCTGACCCAGAGTCTTTCCTTAGGCTCCCTGCTGGGCAACTGCTGCAGGACTCTGTCCCAGATAGAAAGGTATGTGGGACTGTAGTGATGCAAGGCTTTGCCAAGAGTAGATGAATTAATTTGCTGGACATTTGACCATTCACATATGATTTTTCAAATGGTCCCTGGTGGCACTGGTACAGCTGTCCCTTCCCTCCAGACTGCTGCACCTTCTGGGGAGGCAGATGTTTCCTTTGAGAAGGGTGGTTAATATGAAATATCCCAAAACATCTGGCTGTGAATGGGGGTTGTGATTCACTTTGCACTGGGGAAAATACTATTACAACTATTTTTATAGTGATGGGGGAAGCCTTC
Source organism: Apteryx mantelli (assembly GCF_036417845.1). Taxonomy (NCBI): domain Eukaryota; kingdom Metazoa; phylum Chordata; class Aves; order Apterygiformes; family Apterygidae; genus Apteryx; species Apteryx mantelli. The sequence continues at coordinate 4,978,083 of NC_090020.1, forward strand.
AAATCTGAATCAAAATAGCCTCTTTTTTTTTTTTTTTGATTGGGGGGTGGAGGAGGACCTGTCAGGGGAGGGGTGTTTTTTTGTTTGTTTAGGATCAGCAGAATTTAGCTTAACTGCCAGGATCTCTGAAAATCTAGACTGCTCTGGACTGAAGAAATAATTTAGTTTGGATAGAACAAGTGCAGTTCTCCTCTGCTTTGGGCGTCATCCACACACTGCTGGAAGGTTCTGATGGCAGAAATGCATGACAGACAGGTCCCTTCCTAAAACTCAGAAACAATTTTTGGATAGGCAGAACTCAGGCTCAGTTTTGCAGCACTGGCAGCTTGGAAGCATCTTCTCACTTCTGACTGGAGCCAGCAGAGTATTTGTTTGTTTCGGAGCACTGAGCCTGCCTTTCTTCAAAGGTAGGGGAGAGGATATATTGTAACCCATTTTTCCTTCCCTTCATGACACCTGTCAGTTGCTCAGTAGTTGACAGCAGGTGTTTTTTTATTGATTTATTTTTCTAATCATTACAAATTGTGCCAGAAGATGGATTTGAGCCTGCATGTGAGCTGGATACTGTAGTAAAAAACATCTCTACAAAACCAAAGCAAAACAAAACAAAAATAACCAAAGAACCAAGCTCCATCCCTTCCTTTCCCAAGGTAATGACAGTGCCAAAAATTTGTGAGTTTTTACCTGGGTAAAGAATGCCATCTGGTGGAGTAAGACCATACCAGTTGCTCCAATCTGGGAGAAAAACAGAGAGTGGGGGGAAACACCCTCTTTCTTACAGAAACAACCAGCTTGTCTTTCTACTAGATAGATGCTGGATCAATCAGATACAGCTAACCTTGTCTGCCTGGAAAGCTAAATACAGAGCTGAATAATGAACGTTGACACACCGGTAGATTTTGAACCTTGCCAGCACAGAAGCTTTATTTAATTTGATCAACTCACACAAGAGATTTTAAATTGCCCTCAGCAAAGACACTCTGCCGTCTCTCATATATTCTTGAAAGCTAACATTATTTATGGTGTATAAGCTAACTATGTTTTATGATATCAAATGAAGTGAAACAGAATCGCTTGTGACCAAATATGGGATAAATATAACCACCATTGCTTTACCCTTGAATTAGCCCTTCATAAGGGTTCTTTGTAATCTACCAGACATAAAAGGAAAGGTGAAGGGGAAAGGGAAGGGAAGGGAAGGGGAAAGGGAAGGGAAAGGGAAAGGGAGAAGACAGATAAAGAAAAAAGAAAGAGAGAAAGAAAGAAAGACTGTTACTCAATATGGATTTCAATTTGATAGACCTAGTTTCTTGAAGCAGCTGCTTGAAAAATCTAGGTTATGGAACTGCCAAGGAATATATCCATCTTATATTTGCTGGGTTTATTCTGTAAAAAGAGCAGATAAAATATACTTATCAAGGGGTCCTCCCCAGCTTCCCTTTCCCTTAGTTTCCCAAGGTTTCCCTTGCAGCCGTGCACAATTTGCTATTAAAGTGATGTTAAGATACCAAGATCTGCTCCCAAAGCAAGCCAAAAATCAGTTTTGAATTCAGGAAGCTATTTCTTTTCTCTGTTAAAAAATAAAATAAAATGAAGATAAGTTTACTTACCCTTTTCCTCCTCACATCACCAGGAAGAAATGGGAACAGGAAGCAAAGGGGCTTTTACTAGACTGCTGGAATGTGAAACCTTATTCTTAATTTCTGATCTGAAGAAAGACATTTGTGCTTTTGAAGTGAGATTCTGCTTCTGCTGAAGAAAATGACATTTTAATGAGGAAGAAGAAACTCCTGATACAGTGGCACTATGAAGTACCAAGCACTCTCCATTTCCGTCTGCTTCCTCATTACATCACCCTCATTACACTTAAAGGTTACTGACTGAAGCAATACACACTGATTGATTTCTTTTTATTCTAGCAGGAGCTAACTGTGTGCTCAGTTCCTCCGAAATTGTATGACCATCCGCTCCTTGTTAAAAACAGAAGGACATGACAGAGGAAAAGCAAGAGGACACAAGATGATGCCATCCTTCCTCCATTTCTCCTTTAGTGCAGCAGCCATGTGCATCTCTAAAACTGTCCAGTTAATAGAGTTGCAGAAATCTATAGCATCTAGAATCTGCTTCCAAGTCTCTAAATTAAAGACCACTTATGATCACTACTATTACTCATTCGTATTGCAGTCAAACACAGAGGGTGAATTATGATGTGACGCAAATGTAGACATATTTAAGAAAGTCTTGCAGATCTGCTCCTCAGTGTATCTGTGCATATGTTTGCTTAATTTATTTAATTCCCTGGCAAGCATTTGTATTAAAGAACTATTTTCTTCCTCCTTTTTTAAACTGCTGCCAACACTACCCCATCAGCATGGCTGGGGGAGAGGGGATGGGGGGAGCAGTCCAAAACTGATATCTCTGAATCAAATGCTGCAACCCTTCTCCTAGTAAAGGTGTTTAAGTCCAAAAGGATACGTTGCAATACGCAACTCAGGGTGGTTATAGGGTGCTTGCCCTGAATATTTCTGGACACAGAAATATTACTGTGTGAAGGAGACAGGAAAGAAATGTCATATGGGTTATTCCTCTCATTTTTGTGTTCCACGTGATTTCAAATGCTTCCCTTTGGAGCAGGTAGAACTGGTAACAGTCAGGGGCCAAGCACTAATGTAGACAGTATATGACAATTCCACTAGTGCAAGGAGTAACAGATACTTTGTGCTGCAGCAGTTGTCAAAACAGCAAACAAAATCTTCTGTATGTTAGTGCACCATGTAAAATAGTTGCATTCAGTAATAGCAATAGAAAGTGTTGGTATAGCACGTTTTCTTTTCTAACTCTCTAGCATGGAGGAGAAGCAATTCCTAACATTGTTCAGCTCTATGAAGCAAGCAAGAGTGGTGGATAGGGTGAACAAGAAAAGTTGGTGTGCACCACACAGGAAATGCAGGTGTTGTCTCAGAACAGTTATCTGGATCTGTGGGCCATTTCTGAACATCTGAACTTCAAACTTGTAGGCTTTTCAGTTGCACTCTATTGCATTTTTTGGCTCTGTTGATCCACCCCACTTTTGTCTCCTTGTCAGGAGAGTTTGGTGGTGAATTTAGGTCCCTCAGCTCCCCGCCTAGCTCCTTCCCTCACCCATGAGTAGATCATCAGTGCTCACAGTTCCAGCTGTGAACTTACCAGGATTAGCTCTCTGTGGGAAAATATGTAGTACCCTAGAACCAGGAATATCTTCACTGTAGTTTTCCTGCTGACTGATTTCCCCCAGAACCGTAATACTTAGAAGGAACAGGCAAATAATATTTAGTAGTATGACTTCCCAGAATTTACATGGACATATATAACAACTTATTACATAACAAGGTTGACTGGAGTTTTAATCTTATAACTGCAAGCTAAGTTTGTCCCTCATTATCTGTGATAAAGACAAGATGTTTTAAAAGGCTTAAGAACTATCAGGGACCATTTGAGTTGTTATTATCTTCTGATTTTCTATTGCATTCTTACAGAACTGGGGGGTTGGAGGGGTTAGGCTTCACGGAGGACCATGGATACACTGAGTCAAAATTCTGTGAAATTAAAGGAAAGCCACTGAAGGTGCAGCTAACAGAAGTGGCCAACAGACACAATGGTTTGTGCAGCAGTTTGTACAGAAGGGTGGAAAGAAGGGGTCCTCATCTCAGTTCAGACCAACATACATTTCCTCAGGAACAGGGGTGACATGGCACAGGGCATGTTCCCCTGTGGCTGTTGGAACAGCTTCCCCTGCCATGTCGAAGGCTTTGACCCAAATGGAGCTTCAGATGCAGGATGCATCTGTGCAAGTTTCAGGCTGAAGTGAATGTCTGAGTCCTCTTCCTGACGCTGGGGCAGACCCAGTTTCTTTCCTGGCTGCTTTCCTGCAGAAGGTGTGCCATTGTTGAAGAGCTGTGTTGCCAAGTCAAGGAGTTATGGGAGGAAGTCAACAGGCTGTGCAGCATCAGAACGGATGAGAGAGAGATAGAGAGGATCTTCTTAGGGACCCTACAGCTTCAAGAGCCACAAGTCCTGACTGCAGTGGAGACACAGGCAGAGTCTGAGCCTAGCGGAATGGTAACTGGAAACTCTGAGGAAGGTGAAGGCTGGAAGCTGGTGACTTCTGGCACTAGGAGGAAGGCTCCTGCTTCTCCTAAAGACTTTCAGCTATGTAACAGGTTCACTGCCTTCAAGAGGAGGAGCTGGGAGTGCTTTCAAGCAAAGCATCTAGATTGACAGACCCTGAGCCATGTAGAAGCACCTGAAGGAATTGGCGAGTTATAGTAGCGGGTGAGCATGGAGGAGAAGCAATTCCTAACATTCTTCAGCTCCATGAAGCAAGCAAGAGTGGTCTCCACTGCTGTGGGAGATGGAGGCACTCATCTGCCAGCCTGACCTGTCATCTACAGAGGTTTGCTGCTTGCTAGGTACACAGATCTGGGATGTTGTGGAGAGAGGCTTGTCCAGCCCTCTGTTACCCACCGCTGCTCTTCCATGTGGGCACCAACAATACTGCTGGGGAAACTTGGGAAATATGAAACATGACTACCTAGCTCTGGGGACAACAGTGAGAGGTATGGAGGCCAGATGGTTTTCTCCTCAATCCTGCCAGGAGGAAGAGTGTGAGCAGGAGTGAAGTGATACTGTGTGTCAACAATTGATTGCACAACTGGTGTCAGTAACAGAGTTTTGCTTTTTATGACCCTGGGACCCTGTTCTAGGATCAATGTATGCTTGGGAGCAAAGGATTCTACCTCACTATATGGGGCAAATGTATCTTTGTTAACAGTCTGACTGACCTAGTAAACAGGACTTTAAACTAGGAATGATGGGAGGAGGGAGAGAGCTACCAGCAGCCATGTGAGGAGATATGGACAGGGTTGACAAGCAAAGGCCCCAGTGTGATGTGAACAAAAGGAAATGCTTAATCAACAAAACAGGGCTTAAGCGGGGGCACCTCAAGCATTTGCATGTAGTCAAGGAAGTTCCCACAAGACAACACTATTGAGAAATCTCAAACACTTTCTAGGAAATCAGCACACTTGGGTGCCTCTCTAAAGTGCCTGTACACTAATGCATGCTGCATGGGCAATAAAAAGGAGGAATTAGAGATCTGCTGCAGTTGCAGGGCTATAATTTCATTGAGATCATGGAGATGTGGTGGGATAGCTTGCATGACTGGAACGGCCAGGAAGGCAAGAGCGGGGAAGGGGGATGCTGCTGAGAGAGCAGCTGAAATGTATGGAGCTCTGCCTAGGGGTGGGCAATGAGCCAAATGAGAGCTTATGGGTAAGGATTAAGGGGTAGATTAGCCTGGATGACATTGTTGTGAGCGTTTGTTATAGGCCACCTGATCAAGAAGAAGAAGAAGTAGATGAGGCCTTCTACAGAGAGTTAGAAGTAGCCTCATATTCACAGACTCTGGTCCTCATGGGGGAATTTAGCTACCCTGATATCTGCTGGAGGGACCACACAGAAGGGCACAAGCAATAAGACAATGCAGGATGTTCCTGGAGAGCACTGATGCCAGCCTCCTGACACAGGTGATAGAGCAGCCAAGGAGAACAGGTGCGCTGCTGGACCTCGTACTTACAAACAGGGAAGGACTAGCTAGAGATGTGAAGGTTGGAGGCAACTTTGCCTGCAGTGAGCATGAGCTGGTGGAGTTCAGGATTCTGAGAGGAGGGAATAAGGCAAAAAGCAGGATCACAGCCCTGGACTGCAGGAGAGCAAACTTTGGCCTCTTCAGGGACCTACTTGAAAGGATCCTATGGGATAGGGCCCTAAAGACCCTAAAGAGAAAAAAGAAGACATGGATAGCTGCTTCATATTCAAGGATCACCTCCTCCAAGCTCAGGAAGAGTCCATCCCAATGAGCAGGAAGTTGAGCAAAGGTGGCAGGAGACATTCCTGGAGGAACAAGGAGCTCCTGGCAAAACTCAAACATAAGAAGGAAGTATACGGAAGGTGGAAGCAGGGACAGGTAACCTGGGAAGGATAGATGGACACTGTCCAAGTATGCAGGGATGGGGCTAGGAAGGCCAAAGGCCATCTGCAGTTGAATCTGGTGAGGGATGTCAAGGGCAACAAGAAGATGTGCAAGTTCATTAGCAGCAAAAGCAAAACTAGGGGAAATGTGTGCCTGCTGCTGAATGGGGCAGGGGCCATGGTGACAAAGGACATGGGAAAGGAAGAGAGATTGAATGCCTTCCTTGCCTTGGTCTAGTAACTTAATTTTGCTATATTTAAGGCCAGTAGCTAGCAGTGTCCCCCAGGGGTCAATAGTGGCTCCAATCCTGTTCAATTTATTCATCCATGGCGTGGATGAAGGGACAGAGTGCACCCTCAGCAAGTTTGCTGAGGATCCAAAATGGGGAGGAGTGGCTGTTACACCAGAGAGCTGTGCTGCCATTGAGAGGGACCTCAACCGGCTAGAGAGAAGGGCAGAGGGGAACCTCCTGAAGGTCAACAAGGGGAAGTGCCGGGTCCTGCACCCAGGGAGGAACAACCCCATGCACCAGAACTGGCTGGGGGCTGACCAGCTGGAGAGCAGCTCTGCGGAGAAGGAGCTGGGAGTGCTGGTGCACAACAAGTTGACCATGGGTCAGCAGTGTGCCCTTGTGGCAAAGGAGGCCAATGGTATTCCCTGGGTTGCATTAGGGAGAGCATTGCCAGCAGGTTGAGGGAGGTGATCCTCCCCCTCTCCTCAGCCCTGGGGAGGCCACATCTGGAGGACTGTGTCCAGTTCTGGGCTCCCCAGTACAAGAGAGACATGGAGCTACTGGAGCAAGTGCAGCAAAGGGCTGCTAAGACGATGAAAGGACTGGAGCATCTCTCTTATGAGGAAAGGCTGAGAGAGCTGGGGCTGTTCAGCCTGGAGAAGAGAAGCCTGAGGGGGCATCTTATCACTGTGTCCAAATGTCTAAAGGGAGGGTGTCAAGAGGATGTGGCCAGACTCTTCTCAGTGGTGCCCAGCGACAGGACACGAGGCAATGGGCACAAACTGAACCCCAGAAAGCTCTGTCTGAACATGAGGAAAACCTTCTTTACTGTGAGGGTGACGGAGCACAGGAACAGGTTGCCCAGAGAGGTTGTGGAGTCTCCATCCTTGGAGATACTCAAAAGCTGTCCGGACATGTACCTGTGCAACGTGCTGTAGGTGACCCTGCTTGAGTAGGGTGTTTGGACTAGATGATCTCCCGAGGTCCCTTCCAACCTCAACCATTCTGTGCGTGATACCTTGTTCAGCCTTTCTAGGATGGTAGTCCTTGCTTAGTTATGGAGTGGTGCTGTCTGTACTTGATTACTATCATCAGGTTTTAAGACTGATGCTGGGAGATAGAACTGAAGTGAGGGAAGTGTATGTGTGTGATTAAGAGAGAGAAAACAGTTTTTTTAGAGAATCCAGCATCTAACAGTATCATGTCTTATTAACTCTGTCCTCTGTGCACCAGTGCTACCATTTGAAATTGAACATCACAGGCGGCTTCAGGGTATGTAATAGTAATTCAATCAGTGAAGAAAGCCAGTAACCTGACCAGAAGAGACTTCCTCTTTCAGGAGGAGGAAAAAGATTTCTGGAGATGCTTGTACAATCCAGTTGTCCTGGATTGTCTTCTAACTGCAATGAAATGAAGAAGACGAAATGAAGATGAAATGCTTTCCTGTGAAAATCAATCCTTTCTGATTTCCACTCACAAAACAGAACTGTAGACCACATCTCTATTTGTGTCAGTCAAAATATAGTCTTCTTCTGTTTCTCATGACTCACCTTATGTAATAAAACAAGTAGCAATGCAAAAGTGAAAACAAAAGAGAAGTTTGCTCTGCTCTGTTGTAAGCTCTTGCCTGGACATTTGGGTCCTCTGAAATTCCTGCGCAACCTGAATTCTCTTATCATCACATCATTAGGCTGTTGATGGCTTCAGCTCTCTAACATTATCAGTGGCACTTTTCAGAACACAACTGTATTGAAAATGATATGCAAGAGAGCTTGCAACACTGCATCCAGAGAGACTTTCATCTCAGACTTATTTAGAGTACTCACCCTTCTGACAGTTCCTCCATCTGCCCCTGTGTGAGCTGCCTGGGGCTATAATCTAGGCTAAAGGGGAAATCACTGGTGTCATGTGCTTCTGACTCCTTGCCAAGAGCAGACACGAAAAAGCAAGCAAGGGATGGAGGGAAGAGCAGTGAAGGGACTGCACATCCATAACTCAAAGGTCAGCTCAGAATGAGTAATTGTTTCTTACCGGTACTTGCTGAGGAAAAATTTCTAGTTTCTGAGATTAAGTGGGCAGAACTCTGTCTTCATGAGATATAATTCCTTTTGTTGAGAATTTTTGTGCTGGCATGTAGCTTATTATTATGGGCTGTATCTATTAGCCTTACACAGCAGAAGCTAAAATATATTTCAAGTCTCATATATCTATATGCTGTACATGCTTGTACAAAAAGAGAGTCTGTTGAAGCCAGCTTCCCTCAGACAATTCCCCTGTGAGATAGAGCGTTAGTTTGATCACATAGTAACACCCCATTGGTACTTGCAGCCATTGCTCATTTAACTTCTCTGTCACATAGTCCCTTCCTTCTTCCCTTACAGTCCATAGAAGATTCAAATCTGACTCGATCCACAGGGCTTGTTTCTTCAGTTTAGGCTTCAGAGACTCAGGTTTCTAATTTGGTAGACCCTCAAATTCTGTCTTTGGAGGCTACAGCTTTTACTGTGTGGATGTCATTGCATGACTTTTATAACCTGCCTCTCAGGAATATTTTCCCATCTTATTTACCCCCTTACCAGCCTTCACTCAGCCACTGCCAACTCTGTGATGTCCTGCTAACATCCAACTCCATAAAATGCATCTAGCAAGGGAGCAAGAAGGGCCAGTTGAGAGCCAGAGCATTCCTGGATTTTTTCTTTTCACATTCTCTGGCTACCCTGAGAATGTTTCTATCAGTATCACCATCTCACAGAACAGATCAAGAGAAAGGACACTGAAATGGAGATGGCTGCCTTCCTATTTGTGTGGCCTGCTGAGTGCTGTTATAAACAGTAAGGTTTGTCTGCCAGCGTATCTGAGGATGTGAGTTACATGGTGAGATGAGTATAATAACGACAAAAGGTTGCCTTTATACTCCATTCATTTCAATTTATGACTGACATAAATAGAAGCATTTTTGTGTCACTGGCCTGCTGTAAGCATGGATTCTTCCCTTGTAAAGGGCAAATTATTTATCACAGTGAAAAGCAAACAGACTTCAAACTAAAAGTCTGTACTTGTCTCTGTGTTCATGATAGCCATGCTTGGAGGTAAGCAGAGGTGATTGGAGGCATTACTTCCTTTCTGAAGACAGCACTATGCATTTGCTCTAATATTCTCACCAGGACATCCTCTGTTAAAGAACGGGATGGGTTTTGTCCCATTCATTCTCTAAAATACCTCATGGGAAGTACCTGTCTCAGGAATCAATAAGTCCTTAGGCTTCAATGCATTTACCTACACAACACGCTTGGCAGGCAGGAATACATGACACCCAAGGTCACACAGGGTATCTGCAGCAAATTCAGAACCTGACTGTAGGCCTCCTCAGTGAGAGGCACAGTGCACCTGCCTCTTCAGGTACCTATTGCAAATTGTACGAAAGCTAGTGCCAGGAGTCAAATACTAGCCTGAGGCTTGTGAAACCTATGTTCAGTTTCCTGCTTCTCTGAATTTTAAATGGACTCTCAGCGCCTCATTCCCTTCTCAGCTGCCTGGGAATGCGGTGAGAATACACGCAGACACGATGATCACACACTTGGTGACTGTTGCCTTTGTCCCACCCCTTATCAGTTAGCTTATGAAGCACCCATAGGGAGATTAGCACAGACACATCAAAGGCAGGACTCCACAGTCTCCTCCACTGCGCTGTCTGCTCCCCACCTCAGTGGTTCCTACACGCTCCAGTGCTCCATCTGTGCATCCATACGAAAAGTGGAGGCTGTAAGTGAATTAATTAACCCCAGAGTCCTCTGCATATGAGCTTGCGTAAGACTTGACTCTCAAGAAGAGGGATTCTTGTCCACCTCCAAGTAGATGTTCAATATTTATTGGTCATCTTACAATTCTCCATTTTGCAGAACCCCGTAACAGAGCAATATGTACACTTTGTCAGTTCACCAGCAGTAAAATCGAATTAAAAACTGAGAAGAAACATTCATTTAACTTTTTCAGAATAAGACTCTTGCTGAAAGACACAACAATTACCAGTTCAAATCTCCAGCTTTTAGCACATAAAATTCCCAGCTGATGAGATTGCTCTGGGTAAACCAACATTCTTTCTTTTTTCCTTTTAAAATGGCATTAATGTCATTTTTCTTTTTTCACTTAAAAATAATTAAATGTCAATCTTATTTAAGATTTTTTTCAGTCTCTCTCTGTGTATCACATTTCAAGACTCTCCCTCTCTTTTTCTTTTTCTGTATCTTTCTTCCATTCAGGTCTAAAATTTTCTTAAGTATTATGTTATTATTTATGCACCAATAGCAATGCAGATAAATTTAATTTTGCTTTCTCTTATTTCACAGAATCACAGAATCACAGAATCACAGAATCGCTGAGGTTGGAAGGGACCTCTGGAGATCATCTAGTCTAACCCCCCTGCTCAAGCAGGGTCACCTAGACCATGTTGCACAGGATCGCGTCCAGGCGCGTTTTGAATATCTCCAGAAGAAGGAGACTCCACAACCTCTCCGGGCAACCTGTGCCAGTGCTCTGTCACCCTCACGGTGAAAAAGTATTTCCTCATGTTCAGATGGAACTTCCTGTGTTTCAGTTTGTGCCCGTTGCCTCGCGTCCTGTCGCTGGGCACCACTGAAAAGAGTCTGGCTCCATCCTCTTGGCACCCTCCCTTCAGATATTTGTACACGTTGATAAGATCTCCTCTCAGCCTTCTCTTCTCCAGGCTAAACAGGCCCAGCTCTCTCAGCCTTTCCTCATAAGAGAGATGCTCCACTCCCCTCATCATCTTTGTAGCCCTAAATTTGTGGGCTGATCTATTATATATTTTTTATATTTTTTTAAAAATGCCCACCAAAGGCTCCTCTTTTTCATCACTGACTGTTCCTTCCTGCTGTTTTCATTACTTTATGAATGTAGGCATTTATAAGCAACAGATTTATGAGCTTACTAGACCTGATGTGATATTAAATATTTTTCCAGAGTGGAAAAGAAAACAGTACAGGACTCAGAGAAAATTATTTATTGCCTGTATTAAAGAAAATGGTTACTCTGTCCTTACAGAAGCAGGCAGACTGAATCTTATGCATAGTACACACAGGAGCTTTTGGGGACCATAATCCTATGTTGGAAATGAACAGCTAATTAACGGTGGCCCATTAATTCAAGAAATGTAGGCATTCTGTCTGCTTGTAAGCAGTTTGTGAGCTCGTGGCTGTGCTCTTGCAACCACTCTGTGTACGAAGTGTTTTGATACATCATTTCTCCTTGAACACTTCTTGTTTGGAAGAGTTCTTGCTGTTTCCTTTAGACACACAGATCATATGTCACACCTCTGGTAATGGGTGAGGTTCATTTCCCAAGGCAAAAACACATTTTTTCAAAATATTTTTCCACAGATCTTCCCAGCATTCATGCAGTGCAGATAACTGTACTATCTACCATAGCTTTCCTCCTCTCCTTCCCGTCCCTGTCCTCCTTTTTTTTTTATTAGCAGATAATCTTTGCACTATAGGAGCCTGCAATTGTCCAATGATCAGGACTCTGCTGTGGAGGATCATGTACAAACATCTTCCAGGAGACAGTCTCTACTCTCAGAAGCCCAAAACCTAAACTGTAAACACAGAGTGATAAAAAAGACTGAAAAAAAGAGTGAAAAGGGGAAAGTGTTACCAGGCCCATGTCACGGAAGCAATTGTTCCAAGGTAACTCAGCCTCCAGTAGAACTGAAGAATGAACCGACCATAATTTCACTATCATTTTAAGTGGGCTATGTCTACTACTAGCACAAACAGCCATGCATCTGCACTTTCCTGGACCATGGCTGCTTGGTTCTGTAGCATTTCAGCCCTCCACCTCCTTGTGTTGGCATAAACATTTTGTGGCACAGAGTAAAGCAAATCTGGGATAAAACTAATGGACAAAAAGAAGGTGGTTTTTAATCTGGATCAGTTCACTGGGGAGGTTCACCAACCAACCATGCAATTGCTTTCATTGCCATGAAGAAAGGGAGAGGGAACGTGCAACCAAAGGCAGACCTGTGTTTTTCAGAGACAGGACAGCTTACGCAGGTCTGTGACCACTGCCAAGCTACTCTTCATTGCTTAGTCTGCTCTCTTAGACAGAAGACAAACTTGTTAATGCAAAGGAACAGGATTTCTGTCTTGCCATCTTGGTGTATCTACCGCATGGCTCGGCAAACCTGAGCTATGCAACTGAGGTACTAGTAGGAGCAAAACTATGCAATTCAGTGTAGCAATGCCCACCTGATTACACAGGCTCTGTGATGACCTTGTAAACTGAGTGCCTACTACCATAAAGCACACAGTGGGTATGCACACTGTAGCTGTGATATCTGTACCTGATGATGATGAATTATAAACGTTCTGTTAAAGCCTCACAGGGCTCTCAGGTGTTACTGCAGTACTAATCAGTAAAAAGAAATAATAATTGTCTATCATCTGTATACCTTTCTATGAAGACTCTGGAAAACTCATCAGAAGAAAATTCACAATCCAAATGAAAAGAATAGTAGGAAAGAGTTATTTGCAGAAATCCTTTTGCCTCCTAGGCCAGCTGATCAACAGTTCCTCCCTCCAAGATCCTCTGTACAGGTCATGGACACAGAATGCTGCAGCCTAGCACCAACTTTCTTTCATAATTGTTTGCATTACAGCTATCAAAGCAGCTCTATGTTTCCAAAATACAGTCCCCTGGATTGCACAAAACAAGTGCAAAAAAAATTATTTCACTTGCCTACTACAAAATTACACTTCTGTCGTGGGTCTTCCCACACATTATGTCAACATGGTTCAAGACGTCTGTTGCTGGACTTGCTGTCCAGAAGGACTCAGTGAGAAACCAAAGTTGTGAAAGATATAGCTATGGAACTATAACAATTTTATTTTCTGTGTTCTGCCTTGTTGTTTCTTCAGGAACAGTGGGAACAGCAGTCTTTTCAAGTAACTTACCACTCTTGGGAAGGCTCCCTTCTTGCATAGTCTCATTGGTATTCTAATTTTGTTCCTTTCCATTTCCTTCCTCTTTATCCCTTCCACTTCCCCTTCTAAAGCACAAACCATTTCAGAAGAAATAAACAGAGTGTCTTCTGTGCACAGAGTGTCTTTTCACAGCCCTTAGATTAAAATGGCTACATATCAGTGACTGCTGAAGTGATGCCTTGGTCAGAAGTCCCATACAATGTGGACAGGTGTCTTTCTGTCATCTTGAGTGGGCTTTGAAAATAGGCAGAAAGGATTAGTGATTATATACTACTGGGATGCTATGAAAGGAAAACAGTAAATCCCCTGAACCTTTCCCACAGAGTCCCATGGATCCCTTCTGAAGAGCTGGGTTCAGGAACAAGTTTCACAGATGGAAGAGAATCAGCTGAAATTCATGGGGATGCACCACTCTGCTGAATGTGTTTACAAGAATCACCTGTGGGATATGATTTCTTCTTTCAAACTTCCCTCCATTTCAGTGGGCTTTCCACAGGATTTGCAAGAGTATTTTCATATAGTTCAACTATAGAGTTGAATCTCCCAGGTATGACAGGTTCATTGAGTTCAACTCTTACACTCACCTGATTCTTCCATTCCTTCTCCAACCGCTCACTTAAGTTCGAGCATGTGTCCCTAAAATTTAAGTAGACACACTGTACAGAACAGCACACAGCGAACCAATTTTGAATTATTGTCTGAACCTGTTAGTGTTCTGCAAAACATGTCTATCATTAAAGACATTAAATAAATGCAACTCAGAGAAGAAGAGATCAATCAAGCTGCATAAAGTCTCTCTTTTCCCTCCTACTGTGTTCATATGCTTTTTCCAACAGAACAGCTTGGCTTCTACATATTGGGACTTTCATGTTTGGGTTTGCTTGTTTGTTTTCCTATAAACGTTTTGAGAGACAAAGCTGTGAGAAGAGCGCCCCCACTCCACACCACTGGGCTGGGAGGGGTGGATGTTCATATGTGGGGCAGTCTAGGAGAGAGAAGGGACAGACTATTTTTTAGGGCTGAAGCTTAACCATTTTAGTCAGGTTTAAGTTCAGGGAAACAAGGCTGTCCCAAAGCTGGACAAAGTAGCCTTAGAAGAGACTCAGCCATAATCATCTCCTCGAGGCTGTTAAACTCTTTCCCTCCTGCCAGTTCAGAGAACTCAAGAGAGGTATCATATTTATTCCAGACAGGTCCCAGAACAAAAGGCAACTTGAAAGTGGAGAAAAAAAGAGATTACAATTCTGAAACATCTTTTAGTTCAAAGGTACAGGTTGCTCCTCAGCTGCTGTTTGTACAGTGGCTAATTTATAGCCAAAGCCCAAAACAACATCTGCTATCTGGCATATTTAATGTTGCTGGAAATCTGGAGAAGACAGAAGCATGGGAGGCCTTGTTAACCTGTTACATTTTTGTTGGAATCTTTATGCTACACAGCATTTGTAACCTGTGCGTCTGCCTTACTGTTTTATTTATTCTTTGCTAATAAAAGTAGCTATTAGCACTGTAGAAATAGCAGTGATATTGGCCTAACCAAACATCAAACACGAAGGCTTTGTTGACACTGTGTTATTGTTATATATTTCTATAATGGTTTGAGAAATGCAGGACTTCCCTCTGAGAACTGAATTTTCATCAGTATTTCTCCACTGCAGAATTGCTTAGTCCTGTTCCTTCATAAGAGTGGGGGAATAGTCACAAGAAAAATGTGTTTCATTTGGCTGGATATGTGAGTTTCTAAAGTGCCTCTTTTACGCGGAAATTAAAACCAGACAGTTAAAAGAGAAAATGTTCATCTTGCAGTCTCAGAACAAGCAAACTTGTCAAAAGGACAGTTTTATAGAAGTTGTTATCCTAGCTCTGACCTCGGGTGTGTTTAGACCAGTATCCTGCTCACTACTATACACTTCAGACGAATGTTAAAAAACAAACCTCTAACATATACTGTGATAGAATAATTTGTCGTCAAAGGAAGTCTTTTTCGAACCCATCAAGTTAAAATTTAACCCACCCCCAAGCACTTCAAGAAAATCTACAAAGTAGCTGCCAATGATCTGTCAAGGTCACACAAACTTAAAAAAGTCTAAGCTTTCCAAGAACATTGTGATAATGAATTTCCAAGTTCTAATTTAGAGTTATGCTTCAAAAAGAAATTATGTCTTTCTGGTCACTTTAAATATATTGCCTCCAAGTCCTTGGGACAGCCTATATATCCAGATCCTCTTTTAGGGGGAAAAGGGAAACACGAACATTAAAAATGCTTGCACCTTTTCCTGCCTTATTTCTACTAAGTCTTCTTTGCCTCCTCCTTCTGACGGACAGCTGCAGTCTTTCATTGTATTTCCTTCTTAGACACTCTGTGAACTACTCCAGCTTATTTCCAGCTTCCCACACACCACCTGGGAGACAGAAGAGCAAGGAAAGTACCCCTCTTTTTAACATTGCAGCATCCCTAGATTAGCCTCATTCATCACAGCACAGTCTCAGAGAGCAAGCACTAAAGAGGATTGACACAATATTTCAAGTCATGCTGCCCCAGGAGATGCAGGTAAGGATGGGTTCTTTTATACCCTCTCCAACGGTCCTGAAATCGCTAGTGAGACAAAGAACTGTTGCCCTGCAAGACAGTGAATTTCAGCATAACTTATGCAAAAAACACAGATAACGCCTGATTTATACTGAGCTATCTCTTTGAATGCCAGCCCTGAACATGTTGTTAAAGGCCACGCTGACTTCAAGACCAGCTCTGCAACTGATTAGAGAGAGAGACTGGCACCAAATTGGTCCCATGAGTTTGAAAAACAGAAGTAATAAAAATCCACCAGACTAACTGGACAGCATGTGAGTCAACAGTTTTTTTGTTGTTTAGATGTAGGTTCTAACAAGGGTTATGAAGCTGAGCTTTAGAAACAATTTTTCCATCCTTTGTGATTCTCCATTTAACGCTACCAGTCATGAATTCTGTCCAAGAGACAATATAAAACACACACTGTAAATCACAGTATTTATCCTGGGGAATGCACTGTTACAACCCATTTGAGGGTCTGGCTTCTTTTGGCAGATAGTAGTTTCCACCGTTCTGCACATACACCAGAAATTACTTTCTGGACCCAGGTTTGATCTTGAAGAGTGGATACAAGAATCTGCTCTTATCTATATCTAACCCACAAATGGGCCTGCTATGGATGTGGCAACAAATTTCTACTCTTTCCTTGTGCAGAAGTTACAGATCCCAGGTGCTCTGCTACACTTCTGTAAAGCTTCAAAATATTCTTCCTGCTGATATGCTACAAATGAAATAATGCATCTTAGACGAAAAGCGCAAGTGATGTAAAGAAAAGTGAGCTAAACCATTATAATCAGGGACATGGGAGTGGATTTTGCCTCTACCTGTTAAATACATTTTTTGCTTGTATTTCCAAGGTGCATTAAATAAAGGGCTGGACATATGATGGGAGTATAAATACTAGACTTCTATAGTATTAGTAAAACATTCTATTTATAGCATGGACATCAGAAACAACATCTCAAAATTGGGGAAAATTAATAATTTATATATTATATTTATTTATATTTGTAATATATTCATAATGTATATTATATACATAACATATTTAAAATAATAATATATAATAAGTGCATCGGGGTGTGCTTTGATATTATCTGGTTGATATAAGAAAATACTCTACAAAAACCAGTAGAGAAGGTAGCTTTCTTTTGTCCATTTATATGTAGTATGTTGTTGTGGGCCTACCTATGAGGAATTTTTCATTAATCATGAGGGGTACTGCAGGAACAGAAGTATTTTGTGAAATCTCTCTATTGCATAAGAGCCCTCATTTGATCCAAACTTCCAGGGTACATAAATTCTTGGAAATCTGTTGGCTTCAAATGGCATTATATCAGTTTACACCAGTTATGGATTTATCCCACTTTTTTTGTATAGTAAATTAAAAAAAGGCATTTCAGTGTCTTTCATCTGTTCTTTTGTTACTCATTCCACCCAGGGTTTCCCTCCCTCCAGTTATTTTAATAAGCCTATAACACTCACTTCAGCCAAGCCAAGACCTCAGTGTCTCTTTTGTTAAGCCTGGAGTGTCTGACAGTGAGGTGCCCAGAACCGCATTGCCCTACATATGGGAGACTGTGAGGAGAAAATGAGTAGTTTCAAGAGTGATGACTATTTGTCCTCTGTTCTTTGTTGAGATTTTTTCTTCCTTACATATTTGGTCTTAAATTGAAGGATCCCACAGGAAGATAAATAGCTATGTACCAGTACAGAGCCTGTAGTCTTCTCACCTGAGCTGAGGTCAGGTACACCACAAAGGGAAGCAGGGACAAACATTTCTTGTTCATATGTAAAGCAAACCTGGGAGGAAAAGCCTTGGTCTTTTAGCTACAAGCAGGTCACAAATTGCATTAGAAAACTTTGCCTTCCAATGCCACTCAAGCCTAACAAAGCCATCTAAAATGTCATGTGCCTACAACTGGTATTTGCAGGAAGGAAATTGGCAAGATAGTTAGCAGAAAGATGAAGTATTTCTAGAAGTGGCATTCATGTCCCTCTGCTGACTTCTGTATGGGTTGGCCTAATAATTTTTTGCTATCTTTAACTTACTTGTTTTGATGGCAGGAGAGGCTGTTCTGTAGACACAGCTGTACATGGTTTGACTGGTTTTCAAGCACAGGCAGGCGAAAGGTTACGTGTACCTTTTTGAATTAATACAAGGTAGAGGTCTTCCTGTGGCTATTTTATAAGCTGAGAAAGCCTGATGGACACTCCGTAGGCTTGACAGAGGGAATGGCAGATTAAGGTCCAGGTGCAGTGGGTTTCTCTAACCTGAAAGAAATGTGTAACAAGCTAAGAATAGGAAAAGGATGTTGACAACAGGCCTGGGAAGAATTAGGACTCATCCCAACTAAGAAGAAAACTCCTGCCTTTAAAAAGAACTGAAGCTTATGTTGTTGAGCAACATTCTTTCACCCTTGCAATGCAAATTACCAATATACTCCTTTAGGCTACTGTTCTAAACCAGCAACTATCCACAACAACCACACTGACCTATAGCTGTCAATTTTTCTGTCCAAAAGAAGCTCGAATTCTTCCTTTTTACTAACCCTTATCAAATTCTCTACCCTTTCTTCCCAATTTATATCTAGCTTGCTCTTCCATGAGCCAGCCAGTTTATATCTGCAGAACACATGGCTAGCCATAGGCTACACAGACTACAGAGAAATTGAATATTTTGAAAAGCATAAGGCTGAGCTCACATCAACTTGTTTCTTGGTAATGTACTTCAATATTCATCTCCCAAACCACATAAGGGCTGTTCAAGCTTAGAAAAGGTTACACCCAGGAATAGTTCAGGACCAGTCAGTTACTACAGCATAAGAAGTACACACAGGTGACCTCTCTTGGTCTGGTACAGCCCAGACGTCATGGAGATCCTTATTCTAGCAGTATTTCATTCACTCTAGAAGAACTACTCTGTCATGCAGCTTACAATGCTTTGAGCTGGCTTCGATGAACTGTACGTTGATTCCAACAGACTGCTAATTTCTTTCCATAGTCTCTTTCACTTTGCTCATGGTCAATGAAGTCTATGAATAGGCAGTGTCTTTCCTAAATGTTTGTAAAGACATAACATAATATGCCTATTTCAATACCCACAGGGAGAAAGAAAAAAAAAAGGTATGTGTGTGTGTATGTGTGTGTGTGTGTATGCATGTTTTATATTGCCTATAAGTGCTTGCAGAATACTCAGTTTTCTCTCCATTTTCTTTCACTACCTCCTTCTACATCTCTTCATTAAGTCAGCAAGCTCCCTCTGACCCTTCCCACCCCCATGTTAGGTATATATGGAAAACCTCTTCAAAAGTTTGATACTGACGGAGTATGCTTTTTCAAACACGAATGTATACCCAACCTGCTGGGTTATGTTTTGTGGAAGTAATGATAAAATACTCTTGGGAACACAATGGCAACAAAAAAATAGCACAAAGAGAAACTGTAAAGCAAGCCAAGAGGTCATTTATTAAATTATTCTAAGACAAAAAAATGAAATAACAGGGCAGTGTTTGGAAGCCAGCTGGGTGAAGAATGGGCCTTTGGTAAGGCCCATTGGTATCAGGTTCCTTTCTGTTGCCATTGGAAATCAATCTGCTGACCTCTGTTTGCTCCTTAGTATGATAGCTACTACTTTAAAATCTCCCAGGTACATAAAATGTATACACCTTGTAGCATAGAAAAGTATCTGTCTAGATAAGGCTGAATAATAATATATGTCAATAATGATAACTCAGAAGCAAAACTAATATGATGGCAAAAATAATGCTATGGAAATAACTCAGAAGTCAGGGTAACAGCAGTGGCATTCTTGGTAAAGTTTGAAAGGAATGGAGGGGCTAATTTCAGAAAGACGTTTAAAGGGTCATCCACCAAACCTCTTTCAGTCTGAAAGTCAGGCAAGAAAAAAATCGTCAACAGGCTTTTTCTAGAATTTTCTAAAACTTCACAGTTGCCCAAGAACAAAGTGGAACTCCAGTTTTTAAGTAGTGATTGCCACTCACACAAAATGGATTTAAAGTATTAAGCAATCAGAATGGTAACATTTTCACAGCCACTTTGCAGAGGTGTAAATGAGTCTAAGCAAAGGCCATGGCACCTGATGTGCAGATCCTAGTTAGCTAAGAGGCTGCCCACTGTCTTTTCTCCTGCAGATTTGATTCATCCTATTTATTTATTGCTTAAAATAATAAAATATCATAATAAAGCAAATTTTGTGTGAAAATTCTTTCTACTGCTTAATTAGAATTGGGCTTATGTTAAACCTTCAATCACACTTTAAAAAACAATGTTCTATGGTTCCTGGCTTCTCAAAATCACTGAGTTGCTGTGGGAGGCATGGACCCCAGGAGGCATCTGAACCAACTCCATGCACAGAGCATGGCTAGCATCAAGTTCAGCTCAGGGTTTGAAACCTCTGGGGATGGAGATACCACAGCCCCTCAGGGCAACTCCTCCAGGTCTTAACTGTTACCCTCAGCAAGAATTAGGGTTTTCTTATACTTCACTGGAACCTCTCTAGTTTCAGCTTATGACAGCTGTCTCTCACCTACCTGCCAGGCACTAATGTGAGGAGCCTGGGCCTGTCTCCTTGATCATCTCCCCATAGGTCTGGGGGGCTGCTGGTAGGCGTGCTGAAGTCATCTCTGTTCCAGGCTGAACCATCCCGGTCCTGCAGCGTCTCCTCGTAGTGCAATGGCTCCAGTCCTGGCATCTTGGTGGCCTCCTCTGAACCCACTCCAGTTTGTCAAAGTCTTTCCTGTACTGAGATCCCAAACCAGAGACAGTATCCAGATGGCATGTGATGAGTGCTGAGCCCAGAGGCAAAGTCCTGCCCTCACTCCCTGGGCCTTGCCCTGCTCACACAGTCCAGGACTTTGTATTCATTACTGCCCAGGTGCATGGCTCGCTGCCCTCCAGGGGCCCCGGGCTTCCCCACAGAGCTGCTCCCAGCCCTGCTCAGCCCCAGCTGGTATTGCTTCTGGGGATCTGCCTTCCCAGGACAGGGTGGGCTTTTGTTCTGTGCTGAATGTCACAGGATTCCTGTTGGCACCTTCCTCCCACCTGCCCAGAGCCCTTTGGATGGCAGCGCTGCTCTTGCACCTATCAACTGCCCCCCCCCCCCCCCCAATTTGGTCTCATCTGCAACCTTAATGAGAGTGAACTTCATCACCTCCTCCAGGTCACTGACAGAGATATTAAACAGGACAGGTTCCAGGACAGACCCTGTGGGACCCCACCTGGCACCAGCTTCCAAGCAGAAATGATCCATTAACTACCACCCTCTGACCACCCAACCAGGCATTTATCCTGATCGTCCACGCACCCAGACCATAGCATCCCAACTTGGATACAAGAACATTCTGGGATAAAGTGTCAAAAGCTTTGCTAAATTTGAGGTAAATGACATCCACTACTTCCCTCTCATCTACACATCCATTTTACAACAGAAGGCAACCAATCTGGTCAGGCACTATTTACCCATAATAAGTCCTTGATGACTGTTCCCAGTCACCTTCTTCTCCCTCACATGCCCAGAAATGTGCCCTGAGAGGACTCACTCACTCAAGGACCAAAGTGGGACTGACTGGCTTGTTGTTCCCCAGATCATCTTTCTTGTCCTTTGTGAAGAAGTGCGTAACATTTGCCTTTCTCCAGTTGTCGGGAATCTCCCCTAATCTCCACAACCTTTCAAAGATGCTAGAGTGGCCTTGTGAGGACATTGATCAGCTCATTCAGCAGCCTCGGGTGCTGGTCATTCTCTTCATCCTTGAGTCCTGTCTCTGGGCAGCCTTTCAGTGAAGACTAAGGCAAAGACTTCATTGAGCATCCCAGCCTTATCTGTGCCCCGTTTCAATTAAATCACCCACCCTATTCAGCCCACATTTTCCCTGTTTAATCTTTCCTTGTTTAATCCTGTTAATGTAGCAGGTTGTGTTACAAGATTGGATTCAGGTCTTCATTTTGCCTAGGAGGGAACAGAATTCATTGCAACAAAAAACAAGAACAATAAATTCATTTGTATTACTTGACAATACCAAATTTAAGATTACAGTAAGAGTCCATCATGCACTTAAACCATGGAACAGCTACTGTACAAGCGTCCTTTCAAATCATTATTTAATGAACAAAGAATCCTTATGGAGACAATATATCTTCAATTTTAAGATCTATAGAATCTGAATCTTCTTTTCCACTCCTGTTCTTATTCCTTATTTTGATTCCATCCAGCAGTTTTATCATATCAGAACTTTCTTTACAGTGAGTTCCCTGGACATATTTTACCATGAGATTGCCATATTTAGACTTGATATTCCTAGGAAAGCACATCTATGTAACATTTTTGAAAAGATAACTTGTTTCCTGTTGTCCCTTAGGAGGTAAAATCACTTAATCCTATCATTGTTTAAATGTACCAAGAACTTTTTGGCATTGTGCCTAAACAGAGCTGTCAACATTGTAAATTCAAGTTATACCCTAAATGTTTACAATCTTATCTTATCCTGAGTCACCTAACACTATATGAAATATTGAGAACACAACCAGTTTTCTGTATCTCTGAAATGTGCAGCCACAGAAGCTTCTAATTTAAAGTAGTAGAAAGTACAACTATTTTAGGGATGGTGAAATATTTCACTGCATTCCTTGTAGTTTCTATTGTGAGCCAAGGTGTCCATGTGGCAAGGCTCTGTGTTATGATGAACAGCTCTAAAAGGTTGAAATGGAGCTGCATAAATAACATCCTCCAATACAGAGCATAGCAGCACTTAGTTCCTTATGGCTGCCATTACAGAAGCATAGAGGGGTCTTCCCCAACTTCAAGCATCGGTGATCTAGAAGGCATACAATCTTATAGATGATACCTGTTGTCCAAACTCATGGAGACAGAACTGACATAGAAATCTGGCAAACTGAGCCAAAATCTCTTGAATATATACTGGAGTCCCAGTCCACGGTTTGACCTATTCTACGGAAACACAATGTGATTCACTTTTTGAATAGTCATGCTTGGATACTGTCTTCTTGGACAGACCTTTTGGGTCGTATAACTTACTGTCCAGAATTTATTAAGTATGTTGCTTTCACGCTGTCTTTATTTACTGTTTCAATTATAACTTCATGTCCCAAGGGCTTTAGCCTATTGAAATTGAAAATCATCCCAAAATGAAATAAAAGTATTGCATAGAACTGACTACCAGATCACAATTCCATCTTATGGCAACTGCAATTTTGAAATGGGATTTTGATTTCCTGCTTGAAAAAAGACCAAATCCTCAGAATCTTCTTACAAACACAGTAATGTATCAAAAAGGCAATATTTTTAAACCAGATTCTTAGTTCTTTTCTGATTCAAGTTTGCATGTCTTTGACTGGGGCATGAGCCAAGCTTGGAAAAATCCCAAACTGAGGACTGTACTCTACCTGAATTTCTTCTAGTCAGATACCCCTGAATGAGATATAAGAGGGACATAAATGCATGTTTCCTGTATTTCATATTTGCACTCTTACTATAATGCTGAAGAGAGGCAATAACTTCTGGCCTTTTTTCCCTCCTTCCCTTACCATGAAATAGTGTTCTTAAATGAAATTTCATTTTATTGTAAATATGCTAACTGGCATCCAGGAGTACAGCATGCAAAAATGCAAAAATATATATATACTTAGGTACCAAAATAACTTTCTCTGTGTGGGGTCTTTGTAAATACTTCAGCGGCAAATGCACAGGCATATACGTTAAAGCATTTTTTCACTAGTTCTGTCTTTTCAAAAGTTGTTTCCCTACCCGTGTATGCCAGTCACTACACTACAGTTTTCCTCAAAAGCACAGTATGAGTGGCACTGCCTCTTCATGTGTGCACAGTAGAATTCTCCACAGGAGATCTGAGAAGTGTCCCTGCACTGGAGTTTGCTGGAACAGATATGGATTTACCAAAGAGTCGCCAGGGACTTCAGTATCTGCATTAAACCCCAGTGCTCACTGTTTCACAAGGAATCAGTGATTTGTGGTTCCCCAGCATAACATTGTGAGTCTTGCTGACTCCCCAGTCCTCCATGGGGATGATGTGGAGAGCAGAAAAGGGCCTGCAAGCTGTGCAGAGCTGGGACTTGCTTACTTTCCCATCTGCACTGCTGCAGTGCTGGCTGCCCTTCTTTGTGGCACATCCCCACTATCCCACAATAACAGGGTTGGGCCCACCCCTGACCTGCATTCCTGTGGCATTGAGCCAAAGATGGCACTGCATTCGTGATTCTTTCAGATGTTCATTGACTTAAGGGGAACCATAAAAGTGCAAGGACTCCAGGTGCATCGCAGCTGTCAATTATACTTATTTATTGCTCACTCCTACATTGCAATTTTTCAGCCTAATTCGCTATAGCCAAGCACTAAAAACACAGAATCACAGGTTGAGGTTGGAAGGGACCTCTGCAGATCATCTAGTCCAAACCCCCTGCTCAAGCAGGGTCACCTAGAGCACATTGCACAGGATCGCATTCAAGCAGGTTTTGAATATCTGCAAAGAAGGAGACTCCACAACCTCTCTGGGCAACCCGTTCCAGTGCTCTGTCACTCTGTCAATAAAATTCTACAACAGAGTTGCTGTCTTACGGATTCTGATCCCTCGATGTCCCATCAGTCATGGAGGAATCATGGTGTGGGCATCCTCTTCTCACTGGGTGGTGGTTCTGGGGGCAGTCCAGCTGTCTAGAGCGGGGGCCCACCCCATATAGGATCATGGGAGCATTTCATTCATGTTCTGCACATAATATTTTTTTCAACCTATCTTTGCCAAATTTGAAAGTTTATTTCACATCTGCTCAATACATTTGTTGCTGTCATTATAACTTCCATCGTTTTTTGAGCTACACAAGCTATTAGATCTTTTTCAGTATTAATTTGCTCCATGCATACAGCAGATAGGTTGACTTATAGCTTTAAAATCATTTCTGGTCACCAGCACCTAGGCCAATTTTATTCCAAAAGTACATCACAAAGAAATCCACCCTTTCCCTCCATCCTAGATAACTCCTCAGTGTGTCTGCATATGAACTAACTTTGAACAGCTTTGAACAGCATGGCCTACCTGAAGAGTTCTCACCTTTCCCCTGCCTTCCGTGCCTCCGCCACAGTCCGTGCAGATTTAGTCAAATTATCACTGGTCAGAATCTCAAGGCCTACTAAGTCCTCCTCCAAACCTGCAATTCAATACACAACCTGTGTTCGTCCATCAAGCAGCATGAATAAAACATGACAGAGAAGACTCACTTTGAAAGTTCTGGACATTTCAAGCATCTCCTGCCAGCTAGCCATCATTGCTGACCTATCATTTCACAGATGAATCACCCCAGAGAACTGTCAGTATTGTTGTTACTATGATGAATGAGGTCACTAGCTACAACTTTCTCGAACAATATATTGACCTCATCATCATCAGTATTTACAACACTCCTCTCCCAAGGTGCTCCAGGGCAACCATCACTTTCCCAGTTGCTTTTTTTTAACTTGAACTTGATGGGGATTTTTCTTAGAGTAGACACTTTATGATTAGAAGTACGGGGAGTGGCACATAGATAAGAACATAGACTTAAGTGCTTGGAGCAGTCCTGTTCGGCTACATACGAAGAGGTTCAGAGATCACTAATGCAGCCATTTTAACCGTTACAAAGCCACTCTGGATTACCTTTGAAAGGTTATGGCAATTGGGAGAGGTTTCTGAGGACTGGAAGAAAGCAAATGTCATCCCTATCTTCAAGAAGGACAAGAAGGAGGATCCAGAGAACACAGGCTAGTAAGGCTCATCTTGATTTCTGGGAATGTTATGGAGCAGATAATCCTAGATACTTTTTTCCAGACATTTGAAGCACAGGAAGGTTATTGGGAGTAGTCAGCATGAATTTATGAAGGGGAAATTGTGCTTAACCAACCTGATAGCCTTTGATGAGAGGAATTGCTTGCTGGATGAGCAAAAAGCAGTGGAGGTTGTTTATCTTGACTCTAGTAAGTTTTTTGACACTCTCTGCCATAACATCCTCATAGACAGGTTGAGTATAGGCAAGATAAGAGGACAGTGAGGTGGACTGAAAAATGGTTGAACTGCTGGACTCATAGGGTTGTGATCAGTGGCACAAGATCTAGAGGAAACCAGTGACTAGTGGTGTCCCCCAGTGGTTGATACTGGGTCTAATATTGTTTAACATCTTCATCAACGATCTGGATGATGGGACCAAATATACTCTCAGCAAGTTTTCAAATGATACAAACCGCAGAGGAGTGGCTGATACACCAGAGGGCTGTGCTGCTATTCAGAGAGACCTCAACAGGCTGGAGAAATGGGCATACAGGAACCTCATCAGGTTCAACAAAGTGAAGTGCAGAGTCCTGCATGTAGGGAGGAACAACCCCATGTACCAGCACATGCCGGAAGCTGACCTGCTGGAAAGGATCTGCTCTGCAGAAAAGGACCTGGGGGTCCTGGTGGACAAGCTGAATGAGAGCCACCAATGCATCCTCTTTGCAAAGAAGGCCAACAGTATCCTGGGCTGCATGAAGAAGAGCACTGCGGTGAAGGGAGTTGATCCTTCCCCTCTACTCAGCACTGGTGAGGCCACATCTGGAGTGTTCTGTCCAGTGCTGGGCTCCCCAGTACAACACAAACAAGGAGCTACTGGAGCAAGTCCAGCAAAAGGTCACAAAGATGATGAAGGAACTGGAGCATCTATCATATGAGAAGAGGCTGAGAGAGCTGGGATTGTTTAGCCTGGTGAAGAGAAGGCTCAGGACACTGGAACCAGTTGCACAGAGAGGTGGTGCGGTCTCCATCCTTGGAGCTATTTAAAACCTGACTAGACATGGCCCTGGGCAACCTGCCTTGTGTGATTCTGCTTGAACAGCTGGGTCGGACAAGATGATCTCCAAAGGTCCCTTTCAACACCACCTATTCTGTGATTCTGTGAAACTATATTTTAAATATTTTAGCCATTAATCACATCTTTCACTATAAACCACATTAACCAAAAAGAATATATATACCTAGACTTTTAAAGTCACTCACCATTATAGTGCTTGGTTATGTGATTTGAGAAAGTATCATCTTCACAGTAGTATAGGCTTAATATTATTAGCTTGTCACCCACTCTTCTTTCCTACACTTGTTGCTGGAATATCTGTTTGTAAGTTAGGTAATAACCCAGAACAGTGAATCCCAATTCAAAATAAGAGAGTTCCTGAGCTAGAAATAAGTGAACACTGCGGGAAGACTGGGAGAAGTTTCATCTATATTCACCATGTTCTTATTCTCCTCTACACATCTGGTTTTGGCTACCACTGAAGAGAGAATATTGCCTTAGACAGAGCTTCGATCCAATCCACAATGACCATTTCCATGCTCTTCGCAGTGAAAAAAATGATCTGTGCCCTTGCACACTTACATATTAGCTTATGACATAAATGGGTACATGTATTTAATTTTTTGGTATTTGAGTCACATATTGATATGCTGATTAACTGACCAGTGTGGCTGAAATGTTGCAGAATTTCCTGTTTGTATGAATAGATTTTTGTAAAAAAACCTCATCAAATAACTTTCTGCATGGTCCTTGAATCTTTGTTGAAAGTTATTTTATTCAGGCAAACACGGTAAGCATGTGTTTATTGTTTCTGCTTATATATAGATTGAGATACAAAACTGTAATATTTGGTAATATAATTCCGGCTACAGATTATTATTATATATTGCTTGTTCATTGCATATTCCTTGGAACTCAATGGGAAACTTCAGGTCCCTCAACTCCACTGTAATGATCTCCCACAATCAACTTTTTCTGACCTTTGGAGGGATATGATCTGTTACCAAGTAGATCTCAAAAAAACAAAAACTTAGTCTGTCTGAATATGACAGCTGCTCTGTTCAGGCTGGGATCATTGTCATTTGATTCAGTTTACTTTAGTACTCCTGTCCATGATCCTAGCAAGCAGGTGGAAGACACACTGCCTATTCTCCCAGAAGCCTGAAGTTGAATGGGATAAAATCCAAGAGGTTGACCCAAGGTCACATACCCATGGGGGTAGCAAAGTAGAGAGAAGTGATATGGTATGATCCTGCTTGCCTATTTGCCGCTATTCCTCCCCAGGAAACATCCTACCAATGCTCCAGAACAAAACCCAAAGTGGAGTCATGCAAGGTTTCTTCACCATCCGCCCCCCATCCCCTTCTCTGATAGAAGACAAAGATTTATCTGAGAAACATTTAATTAACTTTCCAGGCACCAACATATTCAACACTCCAGTAACTTTTTGATTGTGCTGTCTTACACTTCCCCTACAAATATTACCCAGCCATTGCAGTGGCAAGCAGTACTGGCCTGCAGAGAGCTTGCATTCTTTCTGTTTCAAGCCTATGGTATCATCACCTCAAGGCAGTTGAAAGCACGAGCACCATTACCATGTCTGAGCAAGACTCAGCTTGTTTGTAGGCTGTCTTTTTTTACAGGTCATAAGGAACACACATTAGCAGCCCTTCCTTGAGTCCTCTCACTGCTGCCCTGGCTCTGACTAGTGCTGGCACATCCCCTACCCCAACATTCCATTGGAGCAATGACAGGGGCTGTCTTTGTCCTCTGCCCGGCCTCCTCCCTTGGCAATTTGTCCACGTTTCTGTTGGGAAGTCTATGCAATTAAAAGAACATTTTTTGTATATTTTCTTTTTACACTCTAACATTTTTCTTTGCCTTTTCTTTCATGAATTTACCTGCCAGGCCACTTGCATTTTCATAGGCTTGCATTGCTATGCTACCTGCACTACCTTTTCCAGCATTAGTCTGGAATCCACCACCATCTTGTGTGGCAGGTTCTGAATTAAAACACCAACAGGATAATCTCTTCTAGCATTTTTATGAGGGTATTTCTCATTACTCTGCTGGCCCATTAGAGTTCTTTGTAAAAGTGTCCAATAGTTCTCTGAGAGCTTCCACCCTTTGGGGCACAGTGCTTAACTGGTTAGGATACTATATTGTGTATTATATATAGTACACAATGACATGTATTTCCCTCTCTCTTTTCTCAACAAAGGTGTTCAGTTCTCACTCACTCACCAAAGGGTGCTTAAAAAGAGTTTCTAAGTTTTCTTAAAGGAGTTTCTAAGAGTGAAATACATCCACCTTTCCCTCAGCTATGTTCTGCTTTTCTGTGCAAAAAGTTTGCTCACTTGACCCAAAGGGCAGTGGTTTAGAAAACCCTCCCTTGATGGTTTAGGTTGCCTTGTTCTTCCTTACTTATATACTGTTAAAGGGTATGCTGTAGTCATTTGTTTGAGCTGGGAGACTGAAAGATAAGCCAATGGTCAGCAATAGGCTGAGCAATCAACCCAATAGATATGTCACTATATTCCCCTTGCTGCTTTGGGGAAACTGATCTAACAGAGGTCAGAGCAGTGGTGAGGAGGAAAGGGCAGCTGGAATCTACACAGTCAGGTGTCATTTTGCTTAGAAAATAAATAAAAATGCATCATCCAGGCTTTTTTGAAAGAACAAAGTACAAAATACTCTGTGGTTGCCTGCTTCAGAAACAATGTAAGCATGCTCAGCTCTACACTAAATACCCACAGTCAGTCTAATACTCGCATGCCTATATATGCATTAGTAGCACTGCATGTTACTGTGTGTGCATGCACAAATAGATATATACATATGTGTATATGCATATATTTGTATAGATTCATCACCTGATCAAGCATAGGGACATTGTCCAAGTATGCAGGGATGGGGCTAGGAAGGCCAAAGGCCATCTGCAGTTGAATCTGGTGAGGGATGTCAAGGACAACAAAAAGGGCCTCTATAAGTTCAACAGCAGCAAAAGCAAAACTAGGGGAAATGTGGGCCTGCTGCTGAATGGGGCAGGGGCCATGGTGACAAAGGACATGGGAAAGGAAGAGATATTGAGTGCCTTCTTTACCTCAGTCTTTGCTGGTAAGACTGGCAATTCTTAGGAATCCCAGGCCCTGGAGACCAGCAGGGATATCTAGAGAAAGGAATAATTTACCTTGGTGGAGGAGGATCAGGTTAGGGAATACTTAAGCAAACTGGACATACACAAGTCCATGGGCTCTGATGGGATACACCCATGAGTGCTGAAGGAGCTGGAAGATGTCATTGCTAGGCCACTCTCAATCGTCTTTAAAAGGACATGGTGATCAGGAGAGGTCCCTGAGGACTGGAAGAAAGGAAATGTCACTCCGGTCTCCAAAGAGGGCAAGAAGGAGGACCCAGGAAACTACAGGCCACTCAGTCTCACCTCCATCCCTGGAAAAGCGATGGAGAAGCTCAACCTGGATACCATTTCCAAGCATATGAAGGACAAGAAGGTGATCAGGAGTAGTCAGCATGGCCAACAATGTCCCTGTATTCCTCACAGGTTACCAGTCCCTGCTTCCAACTTCTGTATACTTCCTTTTTATGTCTGAGTTTTGCCAGGAGCTCCTTGTTCATCCATGCAGGTCTCCTGCCACGTTTGTTTGACTTCCTGTTCATTGGGATGGTTCATATTATCCCCCGCTGCTGAAGGGGGATCTTATTAATGTGTATAAATATCTGAAGGGAGAGAGTAGAGAAGATGGGGCCAGACTCTTTTCAGTGGTGCCCAGCGACAGGACAAGAGGCAACAGGCACAAACTGAACCCCAGAAAGCTCCATCTGAACATGAGGAAAAACTTCTTTACTGTGAGGGTGACTGAGCAAAGGAACAGGTTGCCCAGAGAGTTTGTGTAGTCTCCTTCCCTGGAAAAAGGAAGGTGGCTCAAAAGCCACCTGGACACAATCCTGTGCAACATGCTGTAGGTGTAGGGTGTTTGGACTAGATGATCTCCAGAGGTCCCTTCCATCTTCAACCATTCTGGTATTCTGGGATTCTGTGATTAAATTTGAAAGAGAAATGAGGATGCCAGGAACATGGAAAATACGTCAGGATACAAATACCTCATTTAATGTTGGGCATATAGGTTAAAAGTAACAGAGCTACTAACGGAGACATGACATTATCACTGAGCAGGCATAAGAAAAACAAGTATCAGCTACAGAAGCAATGACTTTTAAATCCTCACAGTATATACTTACACAAACTGAAAAATAATAAAAAATACTATTATACAGCTGCTTTCCTGGAAAGCAATTCTTAAAGAAACTGAGGCCAAAGTTCTGAATCCCTGAGTGTTCATATAAAGGAATTTTTGTGAGAAGTATAACACTCTTATTTTCTAATTCTAGACAATGGCTTCTGCAGAAAGCTACAAATGGAGGGATTCATTTGTTAAAAGTGCATTTTTCTGTCCCCAGAAATGCACAGGCATTGAATAGAGCATCAGACTAAAACTAGGTATCTTGTCAAAGTCAGTTAACGTAGTTTATTTCACATGCCAGAAAACAAGCATGATTTCAGGAATCCTTGTTTTATGATAAAAGATATTCAGTTTATCTACAGTTTATATCTAAATCATCAATGGCAGAATACACTAAAAGCAAATATATATGGAATTTCTTCTGTTCCCATCTTTTGTTTATATCCTGTTTGTTAAGATCTCTAAATAACTCAGGTTTTGTGCCTACTCTTTTATTATTATTATTAAGTAAGCCCATTTTCAGCTTTACCATAAATCTTACACTGTTTTCTAAAGTGAGTTTCATATACCTGAAACAATATTCCCCTCTACTGGACTGAGGTAAGGTTGCACCTAGCTGCAGAGAAACCAACACAAAAGAATGGCATTTCTGTTAACGTTTGCTGTTTTTTCTTCCAATAGATTTCACCTTGCTTAATTAAACAAGTGACAGGAAAAGTAACAGGAAAAGCCTTAAAAACTTTGCACAGTGAATAAAGCACATAAAGAAAGAAAGGTGAGGAAATCCATGAAATATTATATTTTGGGTTTGTGCATCCAATTTTACCTTAAGGCTAAAACTTCATAGTTAATGATAGCTACTGCAGCTGTAGGTAAGGATCTATCACCATTTCCACAGCAAAACATGAATGATGACAGGATTGACATTCAGACTCTCAGAATTTTAGAGAACTGTACAAATCATTGAACTGGAAAGGGGAGTTTATCTTAAAACATGTGCTTGATTAAACATCCTGTGCTTTTGAACCTGAACATGGATTTTGGGACCAAAGAGCATACTACTAGTGAACATACTTAGAGGTTTCCAGATGCAGACATTTTAAAGCAGATGTGCATTCTTGGATTTGTATAACATCTGCAGAGTATTAAGTATCTCATTACCTTTCTTCTATTTCCTCAGTCACCTAAGATAGTATTGATTCATTCTTAAAATCCAGTAAGGTCAAAGCTTTCACAGACTCTTCTCACACCTTCTTCCCTGAAGGCTCCTAAAAGACACTGACAATGTCAGAAATAATCACTTGAGATTCTGGAGTGGGTTGCTTCTTGCAAAATTGCTGGCTATAAATAGAACAAGAATATCAAGATTTCAAGACCCCTCAGCCCAGCTCAGAGGAGGCCTCAGTAATTAAGTTTTAAAATGGCCTCAATTTTGTGCACAAAGTTTTCACCAAAAAATAGGAAAAGCAAATGCCACCAGAATTTTTAATAGAAAAGGTTCATCTGAAAAACCACGGAGATTTTCTTCTTCCTTTCTCAGCAGCTGAAAGTTTACAGTCAAAAGCTTCCAATTTCTTAGCTATGAAGCTTTTGTCTCTTTGATAGCAACACTTTCAAGAAAACAGAAGCTTTCTGTAAACATAACTTGCATGCCTGGTAGTGCATGAATTAACTCTGGCCCAGAGAAAGGCAGAGAAGCAGTGCAAAAGCAATATGGATTTTAGTCATATCTCTGCACAAGAAGTCAGAATGACTTAGCTGGCAGAGCAAGGGTGTGGTCATTCCAGAAAAATCAGTAGCAGATATATCTAAAACCGCAAATGACACTCTTGTTGCTGGAAAATCACTGGCCAAATCACACATGCATGCACTCTTCTCCACTTCTGTTCCAGAAAGCACACGCCAGTCAGAACATGGAAGTTCTGCACTGTTATGAGTATAAGCATTAAAAATGGCCTTATGGGCTCTGAGATGAGTGGAGAATCATACTGTGTCATCTGAGACAAACACGTACCAGCAGCCTCACATACTGGCAAGTGAAATTTTATTTCTGCCGATGAGCTGAGAAACCTTTGTCAAAGCAATATTGGATCCACTGTGGTACATTTATGGACCTAGTCAGAGCACAACTGTCACTTCTGGAGTATAGCACACCATGGGACTCCCTGTCACTTGTCATCTTACATTGTTAGAGGTATATTTGGTCTGTTGCTGAAGAGAGCGCGGAAACAAAGTTGAATGATGTGAAGGTTGGTATGAATTAGGCTTATAGCGAGATGAGGGTTCTCTGGAGTGTTACAGTGCAGATACGCTAACCTGTGCCTTTTAGGGACTGCAGATTTGCCAGCAGTCAGATTAGGAGCTGAAACACACTACAGGCAAACTTGCTCACTCAAAAAAGACACTAAAAAGAGCTAGCCCTAAAGATCTCTGGGGCTGTTACTCTGGCCCTGCAATGCTTATTCTAGACACACGCTCCAAATACACCTTTGTGATGCCTCTCTCTAGCCAAAGGCTAACCAGATTTACTGCAGCGGCCTTAGACCAAAACATTCTTCTGGCAAAGCCATTCACTCACCACAATCACTAGGAAGTACTCACAGCCAAGTTTTCTCGGGCCCCTGCACTGGCTCTGGCAGGCTGATATCAGACCTACACCCAGTGAATATTTGGTGCTTCTGTCTACAAAAACAGACATCACAACAACCATCAGATTCAAAGCTCAGATGAACTACAGACCAAATTGCTCACCTACCACAGACACTTAAAGGAGTTGGCAGAAAGTTCTCGTGGGATGACGATCTAGGCCAGCAATTCCTATGCCAGATCCACACTAAATACACCACTGTGTTGCCTCTCTCTAGCCAAAGAGTAACTAAGCATACTGGTAGGTAGCCGCACAGCCACAGTGTTTCCAGACAGAAGGCTTTTACTCACCATGGCCACTAAGTAGTCCTCACAGCCAAGTTCCCTTAGGTCCTGGCACTGGCTCTCAGGTGTCAAGTCCAGCCTCACAGCACATGCACCTCTGCGCTCCCTCTCTGATAGCTTTGCAGCTGGAAAGTTCTGACAAAGCCATTCACTCAACACAACAACCAGGAAGGGCTCACAGACAAGTTCTCTTGGGACTCTGCAATGGTCCTGCAGTACTTCATCAAGCTTCACACAAAGCACACCTCAGCGATTCTTCACTCTACCCAAGAAGACACTAGGCCAAATGTCAGATTTTGCACTCAAACGCAGCATGGGCAAAATCCAACACCCATGGCAACCCTTAACAAGTGCTCACAGTCACATCCTCCTGGGCCCCTTCTCTAGCCCTGGCATACCTAGTCCACTACCACCTAAAGGGCACGTCTGCACTTCCTTTTGGAGACCACAAGGGACACCAAAGCCGGGATCAGATTTACGGCTGAGATGCACCGCAGACCACAACGCTCATCCACCACAACCACTGATGAATGCTCACAGCCTCAGTGAAGTTCTCTGGAGCCTCTCAGCAGACCCTGGCATGCCCAGTCCAGCTGCGCATCAAGTGCACCTCAGTGCCTTCTCAGTCTACAAGCACTCAAAAACAGTCAATAGCCAGTGTCAAGTCTGTGACATGTTGCAGCCTAAACTGCTCACCCGCTGGGGCCACTAAAGCGAGTATGTGGCCAGGCTTTCCTGGGCTGACACCCTGGCCCAATGAGACCTATACCGGCTGTGCACCAAGCGCACCTTGGTTCTTTCGATCACTAACTGAAATATAAGAAAGCCTTCCAGGAGCTTTGTGGCCCGTGTGTTCTTCTGAAGATAAGGACCATCCTTTGGCATTAATTTAGAAAGATTTTATGTAAAAACAGTCCCAACAGAGCTTATGACATTTCCCAACAAGACTTCTTTTTTGAACAAGTCAAAGCCATATTTCCTGCTTTACTAGAAAATTATCCCTGTCTTAGGAGCCGTCCTAACGGCTTTGGGGGGTGCTTTGGGGGTGGCTCTTGCGATGCCAAAGCCCCACTACAAACCTGCACAGACGCACACCAGCAGGCAGCGCCTGCTCTGCTATGGGACCAGGGTGTGCATGGCCCCAGCCACAGCCCTGTGCTTGGCCCTGGCATTCTGGCCCCCGAGAGCTGGTGGGGGCAGCTTGGCGCCTTGGTGAGCAGGGCCTAAGCAGCCCCCGCCAACAGCCCCTGCCTGCGCAGTGGCAAGGGGCTGGGTCAGCTTGCTGCCCACTGCTCGCTGAGCTGCCTCTCAGGGAAGGGGAAGGCGAACAGGGCCAGCACACAAGCCCAGGGGACGCTTCTGTTAAGCGCTCTGTGCAAGAACGACTGCTGTGTGCAGGCCCAGGTTTGCCAGGGCGCCTCGCGTTCCTCCCTGGCCTCTCCACTTCTCCCTTGCAGAACTTTTATTTTGTAGCAACATGTATTCATTAAAGTGGCAGCCTTTGGTTTTGCTTCATACTGATATTCTGCAAAGTGCTTTCTTTCTTTTCAGCACATATTTACTCATTTACCTTTTGAAAAGCTGAATGACTGTTTTTTGCTTTCTGTAGTCAGCAGAGGGAGCGATCTCATGTTTTGTCTCTGTGGCAGCACGGCTCTGTGTGTTGCATGCAGGACTAGAGTTATGGTAGTACAGGCCAGAGAGGTTAGTCACATGAGGAAACCACCAAAGCCAGCCAAAGAGACTTAGGGTTCTGTGATTTTAATTATCTTTTTTCACCTGTGTTTTAGTCCACATAAACTAAGAAGATTCTCACTCCTTGAAATCTCTTTCAGAGGCCCTGGCACAGTGACAATCACATAGGTAGTTTCACAGACTGCTATAATTCAGGAGTAGGGTATCTTTCCTAGGGTTTTCATTTAAAAATAGCCACACCAAATGTTACTCTAAGTCTGCAATTGGTATTATCTAAACAAAGATACTGCATTTAGAAGCAACGAAGTCTTTAAAAATCTTGGACAAAAACCTTGCCATCAGAAAGATGTGTTCAAACTGGTTATAGTGATACTGCTTATAGTCAAACAAAAATAACAGGCAAGAACTGAAAGTTGTGTTGAATTGTATGGTTGTAGATTGACACAGGATGTATGCTGCAGTATGAATTTTCAGCAGGGGAGGACTTTTTTTTATGGGACCTATTAAAAACTAAAAAATAGACAAAAAAAAAACCCTCACCCACAAAACAACCCATAGCACAGTTAAACATTGAGGAAATTACAGGAAAGAGGAGATTCTCAGTCCTTCTTGTACATTCATATGGCCTTCTGCAGCTCCATTTGCAAGATTAAAGAATAACTATGTTATGTTAAATATGTGTCATCTTTACTTCCAGGATTATTTGTGGTGTCTTTGCACAAAGCAAAGTTTATGTTCTTCTCTGACTCACTCACTACAGCTCTAAATACAACGGTGATGTCACAGTACTCCAGAATGTGACACTAGCAAGAAAAGCAGCAATGTAGACCTGGGACAGGGTCTGCAGAAGCAGCACCATTTTTGCTATGAACCCAACGTGGCTTATCTTTTTATCTCTGCTAACTTCTGCAGGGACTCCCAGAAAGCATGTTTCACTTTCTGAAGGTATGTCCTAATTAAAACCTGTTGCTGGTAAAAATAATTACAGAGCTTTTGTTCAGTTATAGAAAGAGACAGAAGGCATTTTTTCCTCCTGTTATTTTTGTAATTAAATTATAATTATTTTTCCCCAGAAAGCTTAATAAGACCATTCCCTCCTATGGAACTAGTAGAATTGTTGGTTTGAAAACACATACTACACTGCTTGTTCTGTCTGTGTGGAGGTGCAAAATTGAATAGGAGGCGAAAGTGCATAGGGCTTCTCCAGCATTCCCAGCAACCATGCTACATCCAGGCAGAACATAACCATTAGAGCTCAGCAAACCGGAGAAAATAGAGTCTACTCTGAGCTCTGTGACCGGAGCAATAAGTTGAATTGAGAATTATACAAGGTTTGCCCCTGACCTTTTTAGTGGTGGTTCTTCTTCATTCCTGCAGCTACATGATCAAGTTCGGTCCACAAGAACTACAAAGCAGTAATACTGAAATACACTGTATTGTTTCTCTGGCTGGCTCAGATTCAGGGTGTCACAAAGGGAAGGCAACAAAACTTTGTTTCACAAGGTAAACAAAAGAAAGTCAACTTTCTGGCCATTGCAGCCAGTGTGGCACACTCCAAAACCTGAGTTTTCTCAGGTTTTCTTAGTACATATCATTTCTTGGCAAGAATGATGACAAATACTGTGATTGGCATGCTATACCCTGAAGGCTGAGGATAAGAGGGAAGTGGAAGCTGATGCAGGAGACAGTTAATGAATGTCAATGTATGTACACAGCTGGTAGAAGCAGGCCATGTTTGGAAATATGGTCTCCTGTGACTATTCAGATCTTCTTTAAACAATGAGTAACAGCACCTCAGAAAAGTGAACACTGTTGTAACATTTATAACACTGTTTTTAGAGTTGCTTGTTGCAGCAAACACATTTTGCATCCTGTCAAATCATCAGCAAATATAGTTCTCAAAAATGTTGCATTTTACAAAAGAGTTGTTCCATTCTGTGGATTACCCAACACAGCTTTACCTGAAAGTCACTTGGAGGAGGAGGAAGAAGAAGATGATGCTGAAGAAAACAGTAATGTTGAACAAAGTCCAGGTAAGGAGATAATTATAGAAACCGGTAAAATGAAATTAAGTTCCACAGTATAGATATTCTGTCAGTGCAGAGTCAAGCAGGCAAATGTTCTGTGAAATGGAATTCTCCCTTTTTATATAACATGAACTTGATATTCACAATTCACCCCCATAATATTCTCTCACAGAGTTGCTGTCTCCACACAAGCCAGTTGAATGGCTTACACGGTAACACAAATCCAGGAGTTTGTAGGAACAAGGCTTTGAAAATGTGTATGGGATCTTATTAGTCATGTTCTTGAAACAGAACCCTGTTCTTCTGTCATGGTATAACACATGTAGTGCTTACAGACAGGACAGGAACGAAAGGTCTGTCTGCTAGAAGACACAGGAAAGAATGGAATAGACCACGTCTCCAAGACAGAGTCAGCTTGGCTCTATTTCTGGCGCCACTGGGAATACACTAATTTGTTATACCAGAGCATTGCAATGGTAAAGAATGGAATTATGAAGTACCCCTGTAAGGAACAGATTTCTGCTAAATGGTTCTTCCTGTCATGTGTTGGGTGGATGGAGGTGTGGGGGAGGAAGAGAGAGGAATTGTGCTGCTCTTAAAGGTCCTTGAGCTGAATACATTCCAAATTTGTGCTATTCATTTATAAGCATGTTATAGACTGGAAATAAAGCAGTTATTAATTGAAAAATAAAGGAAGAAATGCATTATGTCTGACCTTCAGAACACATATTTCGATTATATTTTAGGTAGTTACAGAATAGTGCAATCCAAATTTTCAAAGAAGAGAATGGTTGGTGTCTGTAAAAATGACTGCATTTAATGAACCACAAATTAGTTAGAGCACAACTAGGTAGCTGGAAAACCAGCACTCTTGCTTGGGTGTGAATGTTTTTTTTTAACAATTTCTATTTGCTGTCCTTGGAAAATACCAGACTTGTATGTCAAAGGTAAGAATTTAACTTAACATGTATTCATTTAGAAGTTTCTGCAAGTCCACCTGCACACAAACTTTATGATGCAGAGGACCTGTTAAAGAAGACTGCACAGCATTTGCAGGAGTATTGTAAGTAGCAGAACATACCATCTAAACAGTAAGAAGCTATTTGCAGCTGCTTAAGAAGTTGTAAAGGACAGAATGAAGAGCCCGACTGTACACATCAGTTGTGCATCTCAGATTATAACCTGTCATATTCATTTGCTACTGATAAAACCATTGTAAGAATCAAACACACAGATAAGAGGTTAGGCCAAGAAATTCTAAATTAGTCCCAAACTAAGAAACAAAATAACAGAATGACAGATGAGAGAGGGCAATGACGGTTCTTCTGCCCTCCTGCTTTCTAACAAAATAAATTTATAGAGATAATTTGACTTGTATGAGAAATCAGATCCCACAGGTTCCCACGTTGTTTCACCAACTAGATTTAACAGAGTGCTCGCTGGTGACCACTGTGATCACCGCTATGGCTTACAGTCCCTGTTTAAAGAGAGTCCACCTCTGAATTCATCGTGGAAAATAAGTGAAGCTGACACAGAGGTACCTGCCAACCAACAAGGCATTCTGTACATACTGTTACAGCTGGTTTCCAGGTCTGCCTGAATCATTCCATTAAGATATCTTTGTTATAATTTAAACTTAACAACTAAGGATAGTGAGAATTGATTCCAACAGTTATGTAGTAATTTTTGCTGAGTGAGTTACTGCATACCAGAAGTGATGTATTTGTGCTGGCCCTTACACTCATCAGCTTCTCTACTGAGAAGCATAAAAAGTGACCTCAAGTAAAAACTGTATCAGTCCATCCAGTATACCTGCAGGCAAATGACACATCGCCTTCTTCAGGTGGCCATCAAAATTCAAATGTGAATTTAGAAAAGGCTTCTGAAAAAATAGTTCTGCCTAAAATCCATATGTAGAGATTGGGATCTGCACAGGTAGTTACTTTCTGTCCCCAATAGATTCCCCCTGCCTAACTTCAACTGGTTTGTCTATTACCACTCATAGTGAAATTCCTCTCCATCCAGAGAGCTGAAGAGGAGAGGTCTCAGGAACAGCAGGAAGTAGGTAAGAGCTAACTCATGTTTTTCATTGTGGTTTCTAGTACTATACTGTCATCCCCCCCCCCACAAAAAAAAAAAGAAGTGTTTTGAAATGCTAATCTGGCATGATTTTCCCAGTTTCACTGAGCTCAAGACGAGGTATCCATTTGCTGTTCCTAAGTTCATAATACAACTATTTCAAGTTCTCATTTTTTTAATCACTGTAGAAGTGCTAAGTTCAAGAGAATAAAATACATTTTTTTCTTTTTTTTTTGTTCTACAGAAAGTGCTCTTAGCATTTTCCAATCATGTCTTCCAGGAAACTTCACTGATTTCTAATGTTTCTGGCTCTTCAACTTTTGACAGCAGTGAAGCATACTTCCTATGCACACTTCCTGTCCTCTCCTTTCGTCTCACATGTTGAACTTTATAATTTTTCTTTCACTGCTCTATCTGAGAAGCAATCTTTGTAGCTCTTCTTTTTTCTTTTTTTCACAGAATCAAGATTTGGACCCCATTATCTTAACATTCTCAGTGAAGAACAGTCTCTGGACGGTATGGTATAGAGAAATCAGCAGAAAATTAAATACAACTTTAATTTTTCAAACTCAGTAGTATAAGCAGACCAATATCAGTTCTATATTTGGTGGGCAAAAACGAAATGAAAAATAAACTTGAAGTCAAGAGAGTTTGTCATATTTTCACCTAAGAATCATAGAACAAGGGAAAATCAATAGGCAAGCCCTGTTTTTGAAACATATACTTATTAGCAGATAGACAAATGGAAGCCCAAAGAGGATGAAGCATACCCAAGGCCATATAGCATGCTATAGAAAGTCATGAAAATCTGTACTTTTAAGCCTGGAGACATGCATCTATCCCAAAACCTTGGAACCTTCTGAAGTTTCTTTATCTGATATTTTTTCACCTCCAGTTACCTTTTAGTACTATTGCAACCAGGGGAAGATGTTAACTTCACTCACAAACATATAGATGAAGTTAAGTTCCACTGACCTAAATGGGAGCACTGGTAGAATTCGGCATGTTCTTGATCTGTATTGATTCATGAGTGAAACAACCGTATATGCTTTTTGAATCTCTGGCAAAATAATTTATCTTGCTTCTATTTCTGAGCAGTTAGAAAAATATACCAATCTCATTTCATTTTCTAACAAAGGGCTAATAACCAAAGATATTTATACAAAGCAAACTGTAAGGAAAGAAATTATCCCAAGTGGTTTCTTTGTTTGTTGTGAATCTATATATAGGATCACAGAAGGTATTACTGCTTATATGTAGGGTTTTCCTTGTATAATATTGGAGTATTACTATTTCTTATTACACTTTTTCAGGTTCAAGAGCCAAACATATGAATATTCATTACAGAATGTCTCTGAAAGTAATGGCTAGCTAACAGCTAGCAAAAAATCTTCATCTGATTGGTACTGCTTACTAGAACAAAATGCACTCAAGAGAATGAACACAAAGCAAGAGGAACTGAGGGTTTTTTACATCTATACAAATCATACCAAACTAAGAAACATAGCTGTAAAAAGCAGAAAAAAATGTTAAAGAATTAAAAGACAGAAATAATGAACTCACTGAAGACAGCTCAGAGTTTCATTCCTTTTTACAGGCATTAGAAGCAACAAAATAATGCAATCAAGTGTAGCTGTTAGAGCAGTTGCAGACAAATTATTTTAAATCCC
This sequence comes from Apteryx mantelli, assembly GCF_036417845.1. Lineage (NCBI taxonomy): Eukaryota > Metazoa > Chordata > Aves > Apterygiformes > Apterygidae > Apteryx > Apteryx mantelli. Next base: position 5,019,398 of record NC_090020.1, read on the forward strand.
TCCAGTACAGTCCACTGCTTACACATTATAGTCCCAATTGTTTTTGCTGAAGGAAAAGAATTAGCCACAAACAGCATGTGGAGAAAGAGGTGGACTTTTTGAATTGCATAAAAAATATTCTTATCATCAAACAAGAGTACATGATGAGGTTCCTGATTTCCATGACCCCAGTTATCATCCAAGTGATGTACTTTTCCGAGAAACACCAAGGAAGAATACAATACATTAACCTGGATGTGTTTTACACACAGTAAAACAGAAATATGTAGCATTGATGTTTCCAAGGATACTGAAGACCACCACATCCTCTCCTAGGGAAAAAAATGTACTCTAATGAAACTGAAAATAGTAACAGGTCTCTACAGTCCATGAAGCCTGCTAAACTTCTGTCAGAATTACCCTTATGATAGATACAAATCATGTATAGAAAGGCTGGAAGAGCCTTGCTTTGTATTAATTTAAGGACAAATAAGTGAATTCCTGTTTTGGCAAAACTAGTCCTTTTATCAGGAAGTGCTAATTTGGATTGGCGAATTGCATAGGTATAATACTTTTCTGTGTATGTCCATGAGAGATTAACTATTTGACTACAGCTGACATGGTGTGCTTTATTGTTGTAGTGTCAGACAAGGCTGATTTGCTTAAAAGGAACACAGCTCAAGAAACAAGCCAAGAAGATTTTAAAGTAAATATCACACTTGCTGTGTCATCTATAACTCTCGTCTTTTCCTTAGTACTTATATGCTGTGCTGTGGCTTTCTACAAGTACAGAACACAAAAATGGTAAGTTTTCCGATCATGTGCCATGTCCATGGTATTCAGATCCCTTTAGTGCACCTTTGAGCTCTCCATGAACTGAAGACAGACACAACAATAGGCCTCAGGTACTATACACGTCTATTAGTTACTATTTTGTGTGTTTCTTGCTAGTAAAAAAACCTCCCTACAAATAATAAATGTTAAGAGGACTTTAGGTTTTGGGGTAATAAAGGAAGATTGCTATGCCACACATAGTATAAAAACTTTGCAAAAATGTGATAAAAGCTTGAAAAGGCTGCATACACATATAGTGAATTTGCTTGTCTTCCCCCCGCCAAAAGAAATTGAAGGGAGAAATTATTAAAAGACACAAAATACTATTTCCAAGAGTCGATACACAAAAAATTTCCTTATAAAATGAATACTCCTATTTGTCAGTTCAAATCTTGAAAAATTAAAATGTAGTAACTTTGTATGCATCTCTGATGATAACCACTAAGATTATGTGGGATTCCCCTGGTTAGAATAACATGATTTTTGTTCTGTGTTTTAGGCATTTTTCTAATACACTCAGATGCTCGCCTGAACAACAGGGAATAGCTTGTCCATCTTTCTTTCACCATCTGAAGGGAGCTTCTAATTCTTCAGTTCCTAGAGCAGCAGAAAGCAGCGTAATGGGTGAGACAACATCATCAGATGTATGGAGCGGCCCACATTCGGACAACTTAAAATCAAAAACTTTACCCTTCATAAATTCTGTCACGGTCCGCGGGAGTGACGGGAATGAATCATACGCATTCACAGAATGCAGGTTCAATTCCATCTTTATTCAGCAATTTGCCCATTTTATAAGTACAGGTATTCGGCGCTCTGGCCCTTGATTTGTGGTTCATACAGATTATGTCACAGGTAGCCAATCATTGCACCGATCACGCACGCAGCGGTCATGCCTTGTACCTTGCTGCTTGTTTAGCAAAGCTGTCTAGCCCTTAACCTTGGTTCCCACTGGCTTCTGCTAGCTTATCTGTACTTTCTCAGGATGTATCATTCTCAGCTGCACCAGTGTCCTTGGTAAAACTACTTCAAAGCACGAAGCAGTGGCTATAGCCTGAGGCCTAAGGCTTCAGCATATTTAGCTACTAATGCTAAGCAAGTTGTGCTAAGCAATTAATCCTAAACAGTGTTAGTTCCATGCTCTATATCTCATATAGATTATTGTTCTGAAGCACCGCAAGGGCCCCAACAAAATTCCATGGATGATGTATCATCCATTTCTGCTGAATCAACTCATAGTAGTACTCCTTCATATAAAGCCTTAAATGCAGACCAAAATTAAATACAAACTCACTGACTGTGGCAAAGATTGCTGAGATCTCAAACTCAGATGCTGCTGGTATAAAACATGAGCAACTACGTTTTTAAAAATAGTGTTTGTGATTCACTGAAAACATGTAACTTGAAATTTCTTGAAGGAACAGAATGAGCTTTACATTTTGATGGGAAAGAGGCTCAAAAATAAGTTTCCATCACAAACAAATGTTTGCAGGCAAACATTAACTACTTCAGAATCAAGGGCTAGGTGATACAATCTTGATCTGTGTAATGCAACTCTAGTCTACCATTGCCTTATGCCGTCATCACGCATTTAGGACTCCCCACCCCCAATCACCAAAATATGCATGCTCCTGATAACAAAATGTGACAAAGGTCCATATGCACAAAGAGTTTCAAAACCCCAGGAGGGAAAAGCACCTCGAAGGATATAACAAGGTGGCAATGAGCTGGTGAATCCAGAGAGTGCTTTGACAACTTGGTGAATAAAATGGACTGATCCAACTGGGGAATCTGGAATTTCCCAAGCCCATTGCCTGGTCCGAGTAGCTCGCCTGAAGAAACCATGCTCTGGTTCCTGCAAGTTTGCCTCATATCTGTGGTTCTGTAAGTACTTGTGCACCCAGGTATTGACCCAACCTCACTGTTTTGGGATAGCTGTGTTTGTTGTTGTTTTGACACACAATTCAAATTACAGGCATGTTAGGACTGAATTTGTAAGACAGAATCTTAAAGGAAGGACCTCAGATAACTTTGCCTGATGCTTGGCTTGTAGCCTAGACGGAATGCACTTTATTTTCTCTTATACAGATCGTCTCCTCTACAGCCTTGTTATTCTGAAGAATTGTATTGGGATGATATTTGTGCCTGTTACGTATTTATCACTGCAGGACCAACCACCAACCAACCCTTCCACTAACCGTATGTTCCTTCATATGTTGTCATTATCTGTTCATGGGCTGCACTCACACTCACATTCCTGTTTTGCAAACCCATAAATCCCTAGTGTACATGGATGGAGACAGGAGACATCACACTTTGAAAGATCAGTGAGTCCTCAAATACATCTCTAAAGTCTCCTGGCCCTCGACTCCAGGACCAGTGGGTAAACTAATCCCTTACCAAGGCATGCATCCCCAAAACCTTCATCCATGCTTCTGCTGGGAAATCCATACCCCTGGTGACTCCTGGTTTAATAAATTTACGGGACAAATGGGAACCCCTTGTACCTGGAATCTCACCACACTAATACAGGTAGAAGGTGAACTCCATAGTACCCCAGTATGGGATCCTTCTTTAAGATAATAATAATAATATATCTCAATACCCCAAGAACAAAACATCATTGTAAGTTGCAAGATTGGCAGTGATTTAATGGGGAACAGCCACATATCAATCAAAAGACCAGCCCAGCAGAGGACCACTTGTCAGCATGCCATCTGTCTAGGCCAAACCCTTCGTAGTGTAATTTTCACCCTTTCCCACCCTGTTGAAATTGTCTGCCTTTGGGCAAAAGACCCAGTAGGCCTCTCCTTCAAGTTTAAAATCAACCCCTTACTTCCAAGTCCATCTCTCACTTTCCCTCCTACAACCACAATGGCTGTGTCTCTTCCTTCTTCAACTACCTTTCCCAACTCACACCCAACTTATTCCCCATCATCACAGAAGTAGGTTTCTATGTGATCTGGAAAAATCATATGTGACAGATTGCTCCCAGATCCCAACTGGTCCCTAAAATGGATAGAGTTGACACTGTTGACCAGCATATCAATACTAAACCCAGAGTGTGCCCCCTTTTCAGCCATCACTAATGAAGGGTGATTAGCTTGACTCCATAGCTGTATTATATGCCAACAGAACTCACGCACATGTAGAGATCTTACAGGCTATTTGGGGATGGTTACTTAACAGTGTTGAAGCAGAAGTCCTAGCTAATAAACTAGACACAATGACTACCACGCTGCAAAACCTTCACACTCCCTTATGGTCATACTAAGTTTGGAATGGGACAGTGGTTAACCACCAACACCCTCCCTTTATGGGAACATCTGAATAATGACAACCACATTCTATTACTAAATACCTTAGGGACAACCCAAAGGAATGTCTCCTTAGCATTGAGCTGCCACCAGGCCTAGATACAGGCTCAAGGAGCTGTAGCTGGAATCTTAAGGGAAGGCAAGAGCAGGGTTCTACCCACTGAAATTCATAAAATCGTTTGGGATAAAGCCACTACAGAATGACAATTAGAACCCTGGTGGCACACGGTGAACTTTGATTTAGATATGGATTTAGCTGTCACTTACGTACTAACTGTACCAGATGATACCACTGAGTGAATCTACCCCATTGTATTCCTGGGCTTACGCCAAGCCACATCTGTGGTCTATCCTGTGGATCACCGACAATGGCCTTAGTGGGAAGTCAAAGAGTGGTGATCCATAGATATCGAAGCCTGCATCCCTGAACAAGGAGCGGGGTCACGTGCAACAGCGAGACTGTGCTTGTTTATACTGGAGGTGGCTGCATATGTTTATTATCTTTGTGTCCTTTTGTATATATTGACTTGATTAATTATACCTTACCTACAAATACTAATCTGTGTATTTGTAACCCTACTACACTATCTGAATGTGATTTTAGCTATACAGCCCCAGTTGTTACTCATCAGTTATTGCCTACCAGTTACATTCTCCATCAGCCCTACCCCTATTGGTATGAACTGATCATTGACTGAACATCTGTTACAACATATGAACTTAAAACAGCTATTAAGGAACGCAAAAGATCAGACACAGTAAACTTTAATTACTGTCCACCACAATACCAAAGAAATCAAATACATATTAGAATATGTCCAGAAAATCCAGACACAGTTGATGGGAATCTCTCCCACTGCAACAGACATACTAAATACCCTGATTCCTCCCCTAGTTGTCACCCTTGTTTCATGTGGACTTTTGCTTGTTTTGTTATATTGTACGTTTGGTAGATTTTTTTCAACAGACGATTTTTCTATTTTCTCTGTTTTCATTCCTCCCCACCCTAATATCATTCCTGTCTTTGCCTCTCCCAGATAGAAGAAGCAACTATTCTGCAGTTGACTCTACTCTGAAACAGGGAAGAAAAGTGCACTGAGGCCACAGAGTCAGAAGCAGAGACTCGACTTTAAATTCTAAGCAATGGGTCACGAGAAAATGAGGAGTTTCCTCCTTTTCCCTCGGAGAGTGCCGTGCAGATGCAAACACCCAAACCCCACATCTCCCTGCATTATAGCGAAGCGACTGGAAAGCCTCATCCCCTTCTCTAAGCTGCCTCCCCACGGCTCGGGTCCCCGCTGCAAGGGCTGAGGGAGGGGCTGCGTGCCCCTCCGCATTCCCTCGTTCATACCACAGATGCCTCGTGCCACCATCACCACGAGACGGGCACGAACAACTCCGCAGCAGGACCCCTCCCCCCCGGCCTTTGCCTCCTCAGCGCCACACAGCTCCCCGCGCCAACCGCCACCCGCCGCCCCACCCCCCGGCAGGTGCGGCGCGGGGCCCCGCCCCCTGCTCTCCCATTGGCCGGCGGGGGGGCGGGGCCGCGCGCGCCCTGCAATAGCGCTGGCGCCGGCGGCCGGTGGCCCGCGTGCGAGGAGGGGCGCGGCGTCGCCGTTGGCTCTCGCTTCCCTCGCGCGCTCGGCGGCCCGCGGCAGGGGGGATGCTCCGCCCCGCCGGCTACTTCCGGACCTTCCCCTGCCCCTTCGACGGCGCCGCGGGCGGCTGCCGGCGGCCGCACTGCCAGTACCGGCACAGGGAGGCGCGCAGGCTGGAGCCGCCGGCTGCCCCGCCGCCGCTCGCCGAGGCCCCTGCCGCGGGTGAGGGCGGCGGGGAGGCCGGCCCGTCCTCTCCCGGCCCCGCCGGCTTCTGCGTGGCGGTGGGCGGGGGCTGCCGCGCCGAGGGGGCTGGGCGCGGGGAGGCGGCTGGCGGGGCCGCCCCGCGCGGCGGGCTCCGCGGGCGGCGGCGTCCTTCGTGCCCTTTGGGATGGGGTTTCCCGTGGTTGAAATGAAGAGCTGTAGGGCTGCGCGCGAGGCCCAGAGAGTGGCGCAGCGAGGCGTGAGGTCGCCGCAGCCTTCCGCCGCGCTCTTGGAAAAGCCCCCCGGCTTGGCAAACGGCGTAGCGAAAACGCTTGACCTGTAAGCTGCTGTTTGCGGCTGGGGTGAGGCCGCGGGAAGCTGCGCTCTGCGGGGTTATTTAAGCCCCTTAGCGATAGAACAGCGTGAGCTACTGGCTCCTTACTGTTTTTGGTAGGAGTACGTTGCCTTTACCATCCTGATCTGTGACGGAAGTTGTGTATTACAGGTTGCTCTTAATCTTTGTAAGACGCTATAAAATTCCTTACAGGAATAGCTGTCTGCAAAGAGCCTGCTTACATGTCACCGAGTAACTGGTATTTTCTACTGAAACTTTGTTTAGCATGCCTCTGTCATGGTGCTCTTACTTCCCTCTTAGGAGTATGAGTAATGAGATTGGTAACTGACTTTTCTGGTGTTTCTTTTGTTATTTCTTGTATGACTTGTGTTTTCAGGCAACTGTAAGCTAGGCCCAATTAATGAGGAAGAAACAGCTTGATGAGGGGGCAGAGTACTAAAATGTCTTTAAAATGGGAACCATAAAACTTAGTAACACTAACAGCCTAAGTTAGTCGTCGTCGTCATCCCCCCCCCCAAAAAAAAAAAACAAAAAACTGCTTCTGAACTGGATTTGAAGAACATGTAAATATACCTGGCTTGAAATGTTTTAGGTATTTGTGGCAATGAGATTTGTAGTTGTTAATATAATTCATAATTTATTTTTTTCTCAGCTTAAATCTGTGGGCAGACTGCAATTTAGTATGACTGAACTTTTTAAGGTTGTACTTCTTTCATTTACAGAGGCATATGATTTGCAAAACTAGTAATAAAATAGCATTAGATTTGGTTAAGATTGAAGTTGAAGAACAGAAGGAACTCTCATAGTACAGTCCTTGAGATGAAATGATTAAAAACACTTTGACCTGTAAAAATGGTCTTAAGAAAAATAAGACACTTTCTCCTAATTAAGTCATTGTATGGTTTTTAGCATACAAATGTCATGTAGATTCAGTTTCTAAGTACTGGAATAATATTGGCTTTTTTTTTAACTTGAAAAATACATTGTCATGGATGTCCAACAACTTTCTTGAATATAACTTTCTAGTGAATTATTTTGCAGGTCTCCTTGTTTCTTCAATAAAGAAAGAGGATGAAAATGCTAAGCAGACATGTAAGGCAGAGGAAGTATTTCAATGTGAATATCAGGAGGGGAGTTCAAAGATGTCACCATTTAGGAGTAGATGTGGATCCACAAAGAGGTCAAGAAACTCTTCCACTGTGAAACTTGAAATAAAACTTCAAGAATCTGATGATGAATATGATCTTGTCATTGACGTGCCTCCACTCAGTGTTAATAAAAAGCCAAGAATAACTGGGAACTGTAAAAACTGTAATAAGGAAGAAAAACTGGCTGCTGTAATATGTGCAGAAAAACTGCATGCTAGTGATACAGCAAACATTCCGAAGTGTACAGTAGAAAAATCAGAGGAAATAGTCACTTTACAAAAGAATGGCGGAGATTTAAATACGTCTAAAAAACTAGATGATGTTTTTCCAGAAACTAATAAGATATATTTGCCTGATATGAACATCGAAATACCAAAGGTTTCAGATAATCTTAGGGAGAAAAGAAATGCCCTTGCTTATTCCAAGGAAAAACATACGTCTTCAGCTATTTGTTTTGAAGCAGATATGCAGAAGGACATTCTGAAACAAGAGAATACAGAAATTAATATGCTGGTTGAAGCATCTGTTCAGGGACATAGCACTAATGAAAACTGTCTGACTAGCAAAAGAGCAGCACAGTTTGTCTTGAACGCTGGCTACTCATCAAAAGATGAAACTGTATTAGGAGGAGATCATGAGGAAACAACAGTAAATACAGAGAAAATTCAGAGCATAGAAGAAAATAAAGGTAATGATATTCTAGAAGATATGAACCCTCATCTGACTGATTACTTAAATGTGGGCAAGGAGGCTTGCCATAATACAGGTCTGAACAAAAAGGGTAATAAAAAAAGTTTTGTTGAAACTGCATGTGCGAACAAAGAAAGTGAAATGACTGTATTTAATTCATCTTCTGAGGAAGTGGAATCTAGTGAGGGGGATACAGAGCTCTCGGAATCAGATGATCCTATAGAAGAGTGTCGGAGAATTTTCTATGAATTTGAAAGAGAAGCACAAAAGAAAGGTGATAAGCAGGTATTTTGTTTTCTTTTTTCTGCTTGCTTTTTTGTAAGCATATGAGGAAAGGAAACAATGTATAGCCAAGTTCAGGTACACTTTCCAAAGTATGTGTTAGTAAGTGTTAAGGATTTGAGCCTGTAGTACTAGCAGAGAAAGTTAAAAGGAACTGTTTATCTTTTTAGACTAGCATGATAATGGAAGATCTACATGTTTACTGAAGTAGGGAACTGCCCTGAATTGCTCACTGCTTTGGGGTTAGCATTCTTAGTCTTATGATAAGCAAAATCTTAGAGGTGGTTGCACATTTAGTAGTTCCCTGTTCCCTATTCCTCTCAAACAAATTTATGAACTTTGAAGCTTAGGCAGTGATATTCAGAGCTCTATGGCTGAACTGTTCTGAGTGTAGAATAACTGTCAGGTACAACAGAACTATAATTTTCCTGGTGAGTTTTTTGACTGTGAATGTCCTGACATGCTGGAGTGATTTGGTCATGAAAATATTACTAAAATCTAGAACTTAAATAATGGTTGGTCTAAATAGCCTATTCTTATTTTTAATAGGCCCTTGGAGGAAACGTGGATCTAGATTTATTAGAAACTAAAGTAAATGTTCCTGGACAAAAGAAAAGAATTGCACACACTGCAAAATTTGATGTGAGTTATAATCTTGTAATAGGCTGAGGTTTGACATAGCTCTATTTAGTATCAGTAGACTCGTGTTGATTTCAGGTTGGCTGAGGTTCTGTCTTGTAATCTAATTGTAAAAATATTTTGAAATGAATGAAAACAAATTCCTCATAACTGCTTCTGTTAAAAGTTGTTGCAAATATGTGATCCTGTAGTACTTAGAATTGGTTCCTGGCATAGGTGAAGTAAGCAGCTGCCTTGAGCTGCTGAAACTAATGAAGAGAGCCTTGAAAAGTCAGTTTGGAGTGCAGACTGATAGTATGAGCAAAGCAAAAGTGTTTCTTGCTCTTTTCTTAGACTACTTTAGGTGGCCATATTAATAACAGGCATATTTCTTTAAGCCTCTTACCCTTTCCAGTGCTCTTGCAGCTTTGTCCTTTCCTTCTCAAGGCGGCATGCTGAGCTGATAGCAGATTCAGTTTTAAGACGTAGTGTTAACTTTAACACCATCTTGCTGTGAGATAGAACTGCTTGAATATTAATTCATCTATTTTTGTGTGTATGCATTTCAGGTACATAACAAAAAAGAAATTGTGCCTTTCAGAGCATCTCTTCCACAACAGGGTGATAACGCAAGAATCCAACAAGAAACAGTGGAGTTCACAGCTGCTGGTAAAAATGAACAAGCTTTTTTTGCTACAACTTCTGGACAGAAGAAAACTATGTCTGAGTTGTCTACTACTGAAGTTCAAAGCATAGGACCAACGGGTATGACAACATGATCCATAGGTTTGACAAACTAAAGTTTGTTTGTGTCAGGTGTCTCTTGAATGCATTTCCTTCACTTTTATGGTGAATGTTAGCTGTGAGTCGAATGATGGTAGGCAGTTAGCTTGTGCAGATAGCCGTCATATCCAAATACAAGGTTATCTTTGAAGTATTTGGAAGCCCTAGTGGATTGGGGACAGGTACTTTGTGTTAAAATCTTTGAACGTGTACAGTTTGTGCCAAAATCCTGAAAAATACTTGTTATCTTGAAAGTCTTTGATACATGAATGGAAAGGATGGAAAAACAAAATTGAGACTTTTTGCTTTTAGCATGGGTATCAACTGTTAGGTTTAGTCTCAGGTGTTCAGGCTGACTGAAACAATGTGTCCATTGTCTCTTGAAAACTGTGTTCTTTTCTCTTTAAATTCTTTCATATGTGAAAAATCTTAGAATAGAAGTTATTTTCTCTATCTAACATTAGTTAAACAGTCATTCCCCTCTAACTGTTCTACTTTTTTAGCTTGCATTTATAATGGCAGTAATTTATCTAGTAACTAAACTCCTGTAAATACTACCATGTAGTTTTATTTGTGTTTTTATACAGATGCTGTAAAACCATTTTCACATTAAATTGAGTCATTCTGCCTCTGTATGCATTCTTTATGAATAAAAGTTAAAATGGACTAATGTATCTCCTGCAGTGTAGCAGTCTTGCTGTATGATAGATGCTGGTGCAAGTATGATTAAGTGCAATGAATGCAAGTCAAGTGCTGATACCCTGGCTCTAGAATCTTATGACAGTTTCTTTCTGAGGTCTGTAGTTTTCCTGACTTTCAAAAGTTAAACAATGCTTTAAAGCACTTACTGATTGAATTGGAAGGTGAAATTAAAAAGGTGTTTTTCATGATTTTTTCCCCTTTGCTAGCATGCTTTTGGGGGGGGGGCGGGGAGGATGGACAAATAATTGCTTAAAAATCATAGCCATTACAACTTAAAGATGGTCTTTAACTTGACTTGCACAGCTGCTTATTCTAATGTCTTTGAGCTGTTATATAATCTCCAAAACATTGGAGGACATTTTGCAGAAAATCATTTGCCAGAAGTGAAATCTTAATGTGTTTCTTAAGTTCAAGGTTTGCTTCCACAGTTTAGTTTACTTTTCCCTGCTTTACCAAAGTAGCTCTGAAGTATTCAAATTCCAGATTAATGGAATTTGAATGATAAAGTTTACTGCTAGGGATTAGGTTTAATCTGTATCTCTTGTTTGTTTCAGACTGTTTAAATTTGCTTGAAGTTCAGCCTGTTGAAACCAGCAGTAGTCAACTATGTGTACTACTGGAAGGAAATACTACAACAGCAGTGCCGTGCAGACTTTCTAATAGTTCGTTTAAAAGGATTGTTCCTGTGCCATGTAAGGTACTGTTGAGTTACTGCTGCAGAATTTGTAGATGTAGATGGCATATAGATGGGAGTAGAAGTGAGAAACTACTATTAATTTAAGACAGTATTAGATAGTAAGGACTTCAATAGTGTGATATACCAATATAACTTTTTAAAAATACCTATTTACTGTGTGTATTAAGCGTTATTTTCAAGTCAAAGCTACTTGTATGGTTTTGTAGCAAGTCATGCAGTAATATTCAAAGCTTTATTGATCTATTGGTAGAACTTCAGCTAGGGGCTTCTACCTGTTCTTCTCCATAATTGTTGCCCATTTACTAACAGCTGATGCATTTTTTTATGACAGAAATGATTTTTCAGTTTTGTAATTCATGAGAAATCACTTAAAACTCTTCTAACTTTGTTTTATGCAGTGTTTCTCAGTGACTGAACATTGTGCTGTCACTCCTTGTCAGGACCCCTACTTCCAGGCATCTCATCAAAAAGTAAGTGTTTTTGTTTGCAGCAGTTTCCTCAAAAGAACTTATACCCGGATCAAACAGCCTCAGGCCAATCAACACTTACGTATCAGAAAGAAAAAGGAGAAGTAACATAATCAGGAAGATGGCATAACTTGCCGTAGTGAGAGAGTGCATTTGTGTTATCCTCTGCATTTGGAGGGAGGGACAGGGGAAGAAAATCCTATTAATTCTGTAATTTTTTATTACTGTATTAGGGGATTCTCATCATTCTAATGGCAGCTAATGGCATTGCTTTTCTCTCTGACTAAATCAAGTTGCCATTAAAATTATACTTTTGTTTTCCTGCCTCTAGTAGCTACAGATATAAGCAACTTTGTAGATAAATTGTTAATCCAGGTGGTTGTGATGGGAGAATTAAGTACACCTTTTTTCCAAACAACTCCTACTTGCATGTTGGTTACTGTGCCTTAAACAGCAGCAGATAATGTTTGGATGAAAGGTTTTATTTGGCTTTAAAAGAAATATCCTTATAAATCATTTTCAAGGAACTTTTTTCAAAAAGTCAGTGTAGTTTGTTTTGGTTTGTTAACACAAACTTTGCACTGTTTTTTTTGAGTGGCGCAGTATCAGATAGGTTCTACTCATAAAAATGACTTGAGGCTTTTTTTATAAAGCAGAGGGTAGTGAAGATTTCTTGGGTAGAATAAATTACAAGATTTGCTTTCTAATTAAAACTGTGAGATGTTATGGCTTAGTTCTGATTATAGATATTGTACATTTTTCTAGAATAGGAAGTCTGGATTACTTCATGCTTTATATTTCAAATATGAGACTTCTTGTTTCCTGCATGGGTTACTACATGCCCCATTAAAGTTGAAACTAGGTTGTGACAATGATAAGCATCACCCTCTTTCCCTTTGTACACAAGGACATGTATAAACTGTTCAGTTCTTAGGGTTGTTTTTTGCTGCATGTTGACTAGATACTTTTTTTTTAAGGTTTCTACTGGAAAAAGGCCTTCCATTCCAGAATCAGGATCCAAAGTAGCACATGACATAAGACAGCGATATTTCAGTTTCTTTCTTGAAGAATACTTCAAAATTTGTAGCACAGTGAATGAAGCTATTGACAAGGTTTGCAATGTTTGGAAGTGTTATAGGTCTTTACAGTTCCTCCTCTTAATTCATTAAGTCAGTAGGTCTTATCTTGCACAGGGTGGTGGTATTTTTTTTTTAAAAAGGCAAACATTTCAGCCTTTCAGCAAGCAGAAGTTAAAATATACTGGGTCTAATGCTTTTTCCATTCTTATCAATGATTTCCAGTTTTCCCAAAATAAAAACTTTTGTCTTTAGCGCTACTGATTATCTTCTAAGATGACATGAACCTTAAGTAGGAAAACAGAAGAGCTTTCTTTTAAAGTATGAAAGTAGAAAATAAAAATCTTCATGTGACTATGGAAGGTTTCCTGGAATGTAAATATAACTTCAAGGCCTGTAATCACCTGTTCAGGGCAGGAAGAAACATGTTCTTGAAAAGCCATAAAACTCTCAATCATTTTGATCTTGTATTAACTGTTTACACAACATCAAGCAGTACTCAAATTTATAACCAACAGATACAGGCTGCTGGCACATAACCTTCAGATGATCTGAATTTCTTGCATGCTGGAAATTGAAAGGTTTTATGAAGGTGTCCTGATAAGACTGTGTGTATGTTTAATTACACCTGAAATAAAAAACTTCTAAAACATTAGATGTTACTGCTCTACCATTTATTCTGCATTCCCTATATTATGCAGCATATCTTGGTATGGTTGCCTTTTCATTCCCACAAAATAATGTTTCTTTTATCTTTGCTGTAACTTCCCAATATTATCTCTCAGCTTTCCATCTTCTTTTCTTCTGCTCTTTGGACTTGCAGATTGTAGCTGCTGTAGTGATTCTGTTAGAAGGCACTGTTTATAGCTGAAATGGGCTTATCATCTGTTAACTATATAGATAGTAAAGAGTGAAATAAAACCAGGAAAGAGCCTTTTTTTTTCTCCTTCCCCCAAAAGATTAATAAACTATATTCCTTAGTTCCAGTGTGGTGGTTTTCTTCATAGTTGCACAGCTGGTGGAACTTCATTTCATCTCTCTCTCTTACAACTCTGCAAAAGGAAAGTTACATTTCTAGGTCAGGAAGTACTGTAATAATGCTGGGTAGGATTTAAATTCTGATTGGCACATTTATCTTCCATGCAAGTCTGACTTTTCCTTCATAGGTGCTTAAATTGTCTTTCTAGGTGACTCTGACTCATTCACCTTGCTTAGTGTCTTGTGTTGCACTTTGGATTTGGGGTACTACTTAAACATGTCTCCACCTCTAGGTTCAAAATCTGAGATTCTAAATGTTGGGGTTGATAAAAACATACAGTACTACACTAACTTTTTTTTTTTAATATAGGCCCTGATAGAAGAAAAATCCATTTATGATCGTTGTGGCAGTAAAAACATGTACCTGAATATTGCTGTGAAGACCCTCAAAAAGCTGAGGGATCATGGTAGTCTTTCTTTCAATAAAGTTTTTTAAATGAGTTGCATGTGCAGAAATCAGAATGAGGGAGGAATGGTCTAATAAGAATTACTTAGTTTTACTTCACTAAAGATACTTCTGCATATTTACATTTCTGCAGAAGAATTTATCACTTGAAAGAAATATTGATGTTTTAATTCTATATATCTGCTTAGAACTTCAACAGGAAATCAGAACGTAAGAAGATATGGTAAAAATATGTTTTCCTGCTTTCAGGTCAGCTTAGTGACGGCAAATCTATGAGTGGAACTGGATCCATGAAGTCAGAGGAGAAGAATGGTAAGGGAGAAGGAAGATGTCAGTTCTCCACTTCAGCATATAACTGGGTTTATTTTACCATGAAAATGTTACCCTGCTTTTGGTAAAGTTTTATGTATTAGCCATAAGTAATTAGTGAAGGGTGCAACACAATCTGCTGCTTATATCTGAAGATTCATTCTTCTAACTTAGGGAAAAAATGTTGAACTTCTGTTTGAAAAGAGCAAGTTTTTAGTATTACGTGTGAAGCCTTTGTGGAATGACTGAGAATTCAACATTGTGCAGTTTCTTAGTTATGAGCAATGCTTCACTTCTGATCACTTCTAATTGTGCTGAGAGATGAACTTACAACTTTGGCTTGTAAACCATGGTATACATCAAGATTTCAGTTTCATTTTATTTTGGAAGTACTAGGATATTTAAGTGTTGCTTAAATTTGGTCTAATATTCATTAAGAATGGAAATTTCTTTATTTAGATCTTACAGGTGCTGCTCTGTACGAACTTTTAAAAGACTATCTGCTGACTAAGGAACAACTGAATGAAAATAACTTCCCTCGACCAAATCCTGAAAAAAATGGTAGTGCTATATTTAATGGGATTATAAAAAAAGCTGTATGTGATGGTAAGTGAAACTGTCTACTAGATTATAACAAACTTGAACCTGACTCAGTGGTTACACAGGAAAGTAAAATATGCAGATAACAAAATATACCTTGCAGTAGTGTTCTATATTTAGCTGTTGGACTGCAAGTGAATTCTCAAGCTTTCATTACTAAACCATGAAGTTTCACAAGTATTTTATTCACTAATTGTTGTTATAACAGAATGATGGAAGAAACTTCAGATAAGCTTGATTTTTCTTACTGCACTAGAATGGAACTTTATCTTTTCCCATGCTTGGCTAGTCTTGGGAAACTATACTTACATATCGTTGCTCCACTCTAGCAAATTGCTATACATGTAACTTTTATTTCACCTGTAAGGAATAAATAATTTCACCTGTTCAGCATGTTTGAACTTTTTGACAAGGCAGCTAGGAAATATACTTCATTATCTTTTTTTCAGCTTTCAGAAGAGTGTGCTGTAGGTGTGGCAAAGTATACACAGTTACTTCATCAGGAAAACATGCACGTAAAGAAGAATGCAATTACCATTCTGGTAGAGTATTAGAACAAAAAGGCAAGTATCATTGGTATTTAGTCTTTGTGGAAGCCATTATAAGTCGTAACATCTGTTATTAAAAGTGAACATGATCAGAGTATGAAACTTCTTTTGCACAAGGCTCAACTGAGATAAGTTTGCTATTCTCTTGGGAACATTGCTATCCATGAAGTCATTTTTCTCTGCATATGCTTTACCTTTGAGGAGCTTGGCATTAATGAAACCCTGTGGGAAGAAGGTAGAAAAGTATTCACTACGTGGTCTTGCATGAACTTCTAAATGAGCTTTGTCATCTTTTCTGAGAGACTCCTCAAATACTTGGAGGCTACACTAAATAGATACATAAGGAGAACCTCCTTCTATGTACTACAGATCTATCTCCCATTCTTTGATAAGAAACCTGATCTGGGGAGGGAATGATGTACAGTTTGTCTTGTCATGGCTGGGACCAAACTGTATTCCAAATTGCCTCTTTCCATAGTGCACTCTCAGGAGAAAGTGGAAAAAGAAGCTTGAGAGAAGGAGCAAGGCTGCTACTTGCTTTCCATATTGCCAGTTCCTGCAAAAACTGCTCACTTTTCAACTTCTCTTTTTTGGCAGTTCCAGGTGGTTTGGAAAAACGCTATAACTGTTGTGAGGGAATAGTTGGATCTGCTGGGTGTCAGGTTGCAAAGGTATGATAATGCTCTGAGGGCTTAATGCAATATTTTGGTTTTGCTTTTTGTGTCCATTTGACTTGGAGCTGAGTCAGCTTTCTGCAAACAGTTGGGTAAAATCCTTTTAGGTTCCTTACTAGGGCTTAGTAAATTACATGGCAAATACTGATCAAGAAATATTCTATATATGCTCCTTAGTCTGTTAAAGAAACAAATTGTCTGGCAATTTGGGTAAGATATATTTAGCAAACTTGCTTTTTAATACTAATGGAAACTTTGCAGCTTCATGTTCATGATGGGAGAAGGGAAAACCTGGAAGGCTTCATGAAGACATTTATTAAATCACCTCCTTTTGATGGAAACTATGGTGTATATGCTCTGGACTGCGAGATGGTATGAGTAACTTAGTTTGATTCAGTTAACTATGTTGCCGCTTATGAGACGGTTTCCTGGGTGCTGCAGTTTGTGGCACTCGTGACTCTGAGAGGCATGCAGAACTCTGACAAGTCATTAAGTGACTAGACTTCAGTGCTGAGTCTGTAGTGAGCAAAGTTATTTGGATTTTTTGAGTTGGCAGCCAATTCTGCTCTCTATACAACTTATACCATAAGGAAAAAGCATTGCTGTATAAACACTTGTTAAGTTTACTTTTTTCTCCTAGTGTTACACAACACAAGGCTTGGAGCTTACTAGAGTGACAGTGGTTGATTCTAAGCTGCAGGTTGTCTATGATTCATTTGTTAAACCTGATGGTGAAGTCATAGACTACAATATGAGGTATGTGTATTATTAATCAGTCTATAATACTTCAAGATTAGACTTGATAAATTAACTGATAACTATATAAAAAGGAACCTACTTCTCTAAAATGTCTGTTTCTAGTAACATAATGTGGAGATCCTCAGTCATGAATGAGTCTTTCATTCTGATAAATGCAATTAAGAAGGATTTTTCTCTTCAAAACATTTCATCTTTTCAACATTTGAAAAATTTTTTTTAAAGAAAGCAGAAAAAAGTCAAGTTGAACCTACCAGAACTTGCTAAATTTCCTAAAAGTAAGAGCAAATGCAAATATTGTCTGTAAATGTACTCCCACTGAAAAGCAGAATAGTCATAAGCCATGCATTGAGACCATCAGATTTTTAATTTTTTGTCTGTACAGTTTAACAAGATTTGACTGGATTTAGTGCAGATCACTTGTGGACAGTATTCCTACTTGGTTTTTATCTGAGATCAGTTATTTGGAAGAAACATTTTATACTTCTGTCAGTTCTTGAAGCCTTGCAACTGCCTGTAGATGAAATGCAGCTTTTGAGCCTCACTGTAAAAAGTTAGAGGAAAACCAGCATAATGCATGCCTGCTTCTTCAGTGAGATTTGTTTGCTTAGAGCTCTCTCTTTGGTCCACACTTACAAAGACAAGTTAAATTGCTTGTAGTGATAGAGCTAAGTTAATTTAAGGTCACCTAACTTAGTTCATCTTAAATCATCTAGGAGAAGAAAAAAATAAAAATATGCCTTGTGGTCTGATTAACTTCAACACTGTGTGATTTCAAAGCTGGCCAGGGTCAGCTTAGCTATTGGGGAAATGACTGCTATAGATCTTGTTCTTCAAGGTATTTCTTTCCCTTCTCAGTTGGTGAAACTGTTCAAAATCTGTCCTTAGATTCTCTGGAGTAACAGAGGATGATCTGAAGAATACCACAACATCTCTTCGGGATGTACAGGCAATACTGCTGAACTTGTTCAGTGCAGATACAATTTTAATTGGACACAGCTTAGAAAATGATTTATTTGCTCTCAAGGTAAAATATACAGGTTTTAATTGTTTGAAGCAAATTCTAAGAGGTAGTTACTTGTAATATTACTGTCATCTAACAAATCTTGAAAGGGAATGATGAAGATGTAAAATATAGTTGACTTGTTAAACGGTAGCTGTGTTAAAAGTAATATCTTATTCAATTCAGGTAAGGAAGAGATGTATATGTAAACACAGTACAGTAAAGACTTTGAGGTTTGGGCTTTCTACTTTGCTGTTTTGTGCTTCTAGCCAGGCAACCGTACATCACCATTGAATAATATTATCCTTATTACTGGCTTGGTAAAAGCCTAGAACTCTGTTCCTTTTGGTCTCACTGAACTCATGACCGCAAATGTTTCAGTTGGTGAAGATTCAGGTAATGTTGATGTTCTCAGAATCTATGTAAACAATTGTGCTGCCAATGAAGTATTCACCTTAGTCCCAGAAATGTGAATTATGCAACGACCTATCAATGGCAGCAGTATTCCATGAGGGAGATAACCATCTGCAGACTTCTCATAGTCTTATTACTGATGAAGCAGGAATTTAGCCTGAACAAGATTCCTATTATAGCTTTAACAGGATGAATAGGCTTATAGCCAGATAGCCTTAACAGGATGAATTTTTCTTTTGTAACTTCCATAAAAACAGTATGGTATTAGCTGCCTATCTGAAAATAGTTAGTAATGTTCATTCTGTATATACAACTAGTGAATAAATATTAATGCAGTGTACAGAAATCACTACAGAACATATTTTTTCTACAGTTTTTGCCCAAGAGTTTGTCATTCTATAATGAACAGAAGAACAGAGGATAGATAGCATAGTGTGTATGGCTCAGGGATAAACTTGAGAATATTCCGCAGAAAGGAAAGGGTTTAGATGCTGGCTGGGATTTCTCTAATAAATAGAAGCAGATGAAAGACTATAACTGGATGTGTAATCATTAATGCGGTCTTTGCTCTTTTCCAGCTAATTCATGACACGATAGTGGACACATCAGTAATGTTTCCTCATCGGCTAGGTTTGCCTCATAAAAGAGCGCTTAAAAGTCTAATGGCTGACTACCTCAGGAAAATTAGTCAAGATGATGGTAAGAGCCCAGGTTCTTATTAAGCAATAAGTATGTTGTATCATGAAATGGGAGACAGGAATAATGTAGGAAACTGCAGATGTGGTAATACACTTGCTCATATTTAAGTCTTTGTCTTGGATACCATTATTTCAACAGTATAGTAAATGTAGAGAACATACTGTGAGAGTAAGATGATTGACTTGTCAAAGTGGTCACCATCTAAAAGTGTTCCAGTTACCTTCCTGTGTAGAAGGGGCATTCTCAAAATTCTAAAGATAGTATGACGAGGCTAATTTTTATTTCTGATTCACTTGCTAGCTAGTACTGATACAAGAGCTCTTCAGTTCAAGTCTTGGTTTTCAATAGTAAAATCACAGTAAATTTCTTGGTTGGCTTTCACAGAATCACAGAATGGTTGAGGTTGGAAGGGACCTCTGGAGATCATCTAGTCCAACCCCCCTGCTCAAGCAGGGTCACCTAGAGCAGGTTGCCCAGGATTGTGTCCAGATGGCCTTTGAATCTCTCCAAGGATGGAGACTCTACAACCTCTCTGGGCAACCTATTCCAGTGCTCAGTCACCCTCAAAGACAAATCAATGAATCTGTTCTACAGTGTGCATTTCATAATTAAACAGTACATTTAACAGATGTATTTTGGATTGACCATTTCATTCTAAATACCTGTTTTTATTCTGATTTCAGATACTCAGTGTAATTTACTTTAATAAACTGGCAGGTGCACACTTGTTCTTAATTTTTCTCCAGAAGGCTTCACTGACAATCTATTTGCTAATGAGACTTCATTGCACAGCGTTGAGCAAAACTGGATGGCATTTGATATCCAATGAAATAACTGGGTGCTGCACTTCAAAGCTCATAATATCCTCTGACTTCCCTTGCTCTGACAATCTGATACATAGCATAGTGTGGGGAGCAGGGGGGCAGGGAGTGTCAAAGATATTTCTACAAGCTCTGCCTTTAGTAAACTTTTCTGGTTTAGTTCAGATTTAATCTTTGACCACTAATGAGCTACATCCCCAACTTGAAATGGCAGCTACGCAGCTCTACAGTCTAAAAAAAAAAAAAAAAAAAAAAAAGTGGTGGGGGGGAATGTGACACATGACTTCCATTCCCTGGGTTTACATTGGTTTGTGCTGCTTCTTTGTGTTGCGTAAGAGAAGGGTAATAGCGTTTAAGTTTGGATTTGCTTTATTCATAAACCTACGGTTAATAGAATGAAACATCCTTCACTGTCACAGTGTTAGGCTTGTGGTGATTTAACTTGCTCTGAATTTAATTGACTGCCGGTTTTTCTTGACTATCTGAAAGCAACAAAAATGAATCACTGGGAAGGGATTTTAAAGGGTCTCAGCTCAAGGATTTTTGAAGTCCAAGATACAAGAGCTGCACTTGTTCAGATATTTTGATTTACAGTATATCAAGTAGTTGATTTGAATCAAAAACCAAATAACACATAAAGTTAGAAAACTAAGGTTTTAATAATTGAGCCTTGCCAAACAGCTGACTGCATGAAAAGCCTAACTTATACAGGGACTGTCATACTTCCTTGCACAGTTAAAACTGGTAGCTAAAGGGTTAAATGGCAAGGTGGAGCACTATTCACATGTGGTGAAGTGAGTGAGAATTGCAGCCTTCTTTGAGGAAAGATAGTGAAGGTGAAAAGGGAAAGGCAGAATTGTCTTTGTTTTGTTTTATCCTAATGACAAGTAAACTAGTTGCTACCTGGTTTTTGTCAACTGTCCTATTACAGTTCTTAAACTACATTTAGGAGACAAAGCTAGACAAAACTAGAACCTGCAAGGTCATTATCAGCTGTCTTCTGATTCTGGAAACAGGCGAACTTAGGAACTGTTCCACTTCAGTCATAAGCTATGAACTCCTCAGCTAACTTTCACAGTGGTGGTTTTTTTTGTTTTGTTTTGCCTTTTGGGTGGTTTTTTGGTGAGGGTTTTTTTTTTTGGTCCAGTCTAAATAGATTCTGTATGGTACAGCCTCTATTGCAGGAACAGTTTTTACAAAGCCTACCAGTGAAGGTATTCATGTAATACATTTGTGCTGTGCCAGCCTGAATTGCACCTACTTGTCTTTAAACATTTGAAGATCTTTTGCTTCTGAATCTATGCTACCTACAAAAAAATGCCTTTGAATCATTAACATTTAAGTTTTACAAGAGAAAGCTGAAAGCTTTTACTTCTGTTGTGATAGTGCTTAGGTTCTTTGCTTCTTTGGAGAATGAAACATCTTAATTAAATCTAATATAAGAATTATTTTTCCCTATGATCAATTAGTGTTACATGTTGTTATTGTAGTTCTTTTTGTTTGTTTGTTTTTCCTCTGAAGCAGTTGTGACTTTTTCTTTGGATGAGAAATACATGCAGACCTATAATGCTAGGAAGCCTTTCCTTTTGCTTTTTGAGCCACTTGTTAAAAACATAAAATGGAGAGGGAATTTTGACACCTTCAGATGAAAATGCTGAACTGGATTTTTCTTCTGCAGCTATCTTGGCTTCTGAGTAACTAGCCTCTGTCCCAAACCTGATCATCTGAGATGTCCCTCTATTAAAACTTCTCCTACATTCAGAATGATATCTGAGTGAACAAAAACTAAACCATATAGGATTTAATTTCCTTTGATTAGCTCATTTAGAATTTAATGAGGTGTACAAATTCACATATGTCAGTGTGAAACAAATCCTTCTTCATGTAGAAGGAGACAACTGAATACATTAAGACAGTTCTCTACCTATCCTAGAATTGCTAGGAGAGA
Organism: Apteryx mantelli; assembly: GCF_036417845.1. Lineage (NCBI taxonomy): Eukaryota > Metazoa > Chordata > Aves > Apterygiformes > Apterygidae > Apteryx > Apteryx mantelli. The sequence goes on from NC_090020.1 coordinate 5,041,361, forward strand.
CACATTGTGCAGCCATGGCTTTCAGTAGGGAGTGCTCAACTTTCAGTAGTTTTTCCTGTCAGCCAGCACTTTCTGAGCTTGACTTTCTGTTAGGAAGGGTCTCCTGATGCCTGCGTTTACTGCCAATTAATGAGAACTGTATGCATTTGTTATTTGGATGACTGCCGTTGTGTTTCAGAAAACATACATGAAAATCTTTCCATTGTTTATCCAGTAATTACAGGAATTGGATAAAGCATGTGTATACTTGTAACTGCAAGTCATTGACTTACTAAATTTTGGCTAAACCTATTATAAAAATGTATATCATACATAATTTAAATCTTTTAACTCCATTCTGTTGGAATTTTGTGGAGTATTTCAGAAGATCTTTGTCCTTAACTAAAGTTAGAAATTTATTGTCTAGTTGCAGTACCAGTTTTTCTTTAGTTACTCTTCCAACTTCTGATTTGAAAGTGCACAGTTTGGATGAGAGGTTGGCTTTCCAAAGCCAGTTATTTTGGCTAGCCTAATCCAGGCTCGACTGTATATTGAAGCAGGATGTAGTGGAAAGTACAATACTACCAGACAATATTGGACCGTTAGAAGTATAGTGCTATTATGTTGAATCCTGGTAGCAAGAATTTGTACCAAAAACTGGCTGAATACAAAGTATTGTCTTAAGATGTGCAACAGTTCTTCAGCTTCTTAATGAAGAGCACTGCATTTCTTTTATAAAGAAATATATAATCTAACACTTAATGTTTTTTGTTCTTCCTAGTTGATGGTCATAATTCCAGTGAAGATGCAATTGCTTGTATGGAACTAACGCTTTGGAAGGTCAAGGAAGATAAAGGGAGAAAATGGTGACTATTATGGCTTTGGAGGAGCAGAAGGGGAAAAACAATGTTGTTTTGGCTCACTGTTCTTTAATGCTTCAGTACCAATCATTTTTCTGATGTCCAGTGTTGGCCAAGGATGCTTTAATGAGAAAATCTGATTATATCCACTTCTAAAACTTAAAAGGCACAGGAAGGAGAAAATATGAATGCACTAAATACAAGTAAGCTACATTGAATAAATTCTTGTGTTAAATAGCAAGCCTGTGCTGTTTTGTTAAAATAATAATGTTTCTGTAATCATCCTTACTACTCTGTGTAGCTGAAAACTAGCAATTGCAAGAAGTGAAAGTACTAATTATTTTAACTTCTGGATATAACTTTGGTTTTGTGTCAGGTTTGTTCGGCATCTGTGAAATAAAATTCAAGAGCTCTAGTTTCTGCTATGTGAAAGTAGGGTTTAAGATGAATGCTCTCTTTTTCCCTTTCCCTTCCCATTCCTCTCCACCTCTCCTTGATCTGCTTCCAGAGGAGAGAGAAGGAACTCTGTCACTTTTAACAAACTGCTATGCTGATTGATACAAAAAGACCTAACAGCGTTAGTGTGACCTCTTCCAGAGCAGAATAAGCTGGTCTCTTTTAAATAGTTCATGCCTACAGGAAGTTTTTAAATAATGAAAAAGCAGTGAGCTTTGCTGGCTTTGTTCACTGTAATCAAAGATAAGGGCTCCCACAAAGTACAATTTTTCAGGAAGAAAATGTGCTCACTGCTTCAACTAAATTTGACTATTCTCCAAGATATAATTCCCTGCCTCCCACAAAGGATATGCTGAAGCATGTGCTACCTTCAGAAAGGGAAGTAAGTCAAGGATTTAAAAAGTCTGTTTTTTTGGTCACTTATTTTTCTGGGAAGGGAATAGAGGCTCTGAGATGAAATTACACTTTGCATTGATTCTTCAAAGACTTTTGAAGAGTGGTAATGGAGGGAAAGAACACAGAGGTGTTACCAGAAAACATGATAGCAGGTTTGCTTGATTTGAGGCCTTTCACTTATAGCTTGGAGCAGCTTGGCTTCTTTGTTGGAACTGCTGTTTAGTCAGAATTCCTCTGTGTTGAGCCAGTCGCCTTTCATATGCTAATGGCTGATTAATATGTGGCTTGGGGAAAGAAATGGGGGAGCTGGGAGCAGGGAATGCCATGTATACCAAGATAGGAAGAGAGTTAATAGCAAGAGGGAAAACTTGTGTTTGACCACAGTTGAAATATGCCCTTGTAATTTGATTACTTGTGCTTTCTACCTGGGCTTCTGCTTATTTTCTGTTTCACCACACCTCATCTTCCAGAGATCACAGGATCATCAAATTGCTGAGGCTGGCAGGCACCTCTGGAGATCATCTTGTCCAACCCCCTGCTCAGAGCAGGGTGAGCTAAAGCAGGTTGCCCAGGATCATGTCTAGTCAGGTTTTGATCATCTCCAAGGATGGAGACTCTTCAACCTTTCTGGGCAACCTGTTGCAGTACTCAACCACCCTCACAGGAAAAAAAGGTTTTCTTATGTTTAAATGGAATTTTCTGTACTTCAGTTTGTGCCCGTTGCTTCTTGTCCTGTCACAGGGTACTGTCTGGTCTATCTTTCTTATTCCCTTTCATCAGGTATTTATACGCAGTTTGAAAAGACATGGGTAATGATCAGCATTTTATATTTTTGTTTCAGCAAATGCCTGACCATTATATTTTGGGTGGTTGAGAGGGGCTGTGTTTGACTTTAAGACAAGGTCTACAGAGATATAGAAATTGAATATGTCCACCATTTGAGATGAAGTATACGCTCCCTTTTGGGTTACTGGGGAGTGTGAGAAGTGCAGGCAGTAAGTGGATTAGTTGAATTCAAATTGCCCCAAGGTGTTTGTCTTGCATTTCAGCCAGTCCATGAGGGTAAAGGTGCTCGTTTGACCTTTTGTTACCACTGCTCTCAAACTGGTGCCTAGTGACCTTGTGTTACACTAGTAAGCGATGTCTGTTCTCATTTGATGTCGTAGCTTTCCTGCCAAGCATAATGTGTGCCTCTGGCTCCTGAGGTTTACTTTAATTCTTGGAAGTGTTAAGGATCTGTGTTTTATCTCACTGTGCTCTGACTTTTGAACAAAGTTGAGGATGGGCAAGGAGAAGATTTGGGGAAGAAGTTGTTTTTTTGGGAGAGGGGGCGGCTTTGGTTTTTCCTTTTAAAAACTTCACTTTTCTGATCGGGGTCTTGTCATTTGTTTTTAAAACGCTATTAACACTTGACTGTAAGTGGTTACCTACCTGTTCTGTAACACATACTCCTGAAAGTGTGGCCAACTCCACTTGTCTGAAACCACTGTCCTCACTCCTAAACATATACTGATCCTGAGCATGAGTTCAATAGCTGTGTATGAGAGGATATAGGAAAATTAAGGCTGTGCTATCAGCAAAGAGAGCATGGGGTAGACAGACGCTGTAAACTTGTGCATAGAAGTAGGTAGGTGTAGATAGGCAGAGGTGTATGAAGAATGTTAGGGTGTGGAGAATTTAGGATAATGAAAAACTGCTGGGAGCTGATAGCCCTTATGCTCTCGGAAGCAGAAAAACAGACAGAAGACTCTTGGAGGAGGAGGGAATATGGAATCTGATGTATTGTGCTGTGGAAGAGAGCATGCAACCCACTAGTGATTAAGCTGAAAACCTTTACTGACCACTCATTCCCATGAATCATGCTTTCCTGTGCTAGACAGCAGACAGCAAAATCTAGCTATCAAACCTGAGAAAGCCAGTACATGTTCCAAGTACAGAAGTAATTTAACTGAGATTGTGATGCAACTAGTGAATAATTTTTAATAGCTGTAGCTCTGCAATATATAAATTGAATAGAGACATTTGGAGGTGTTTAGGATTATTATTCTGTGTATTTTTAAAATGGTGATTAAAGCTGATCTTAAAATTTTACCACAACAGATTAGAAAATTAATGCATGCCACAATGTTAACTAGAGATATAAAGAACATTTTCAAGGACATATTTAAATGACCTTCAGCTAAATTTACAGTGAGATTCAAGCACTTAATGCAGACTGTATTAAGGCCTATTGGACTGCTGAATGACCCTGATTCTTTTCCTTTGTGGCCTGTTGATCAAAGTAAAAGTTTCCCACAGAAGAAGAGTCTCATATCAAAGTAGCAGAATAGTCAGTAGCGTTGTCTGCTCTTTAGGGAATGAGACGATCCATTTTTAGACCCATGAGAAATTGTTTATAGAAAGTGGAACAGTTTCAGGAGAAGTTGTTAGCTACCTTTGTCTGGCAGCCTAGCCAGCCCAAGAAGGGGTTCATTCCTGGTCACTTTGCTGACCTGTAGGAGTCTGCTCAGACAGCAGAATGCAATTTCCATGCTTCAAGGAAATGCCCTGCCAAGTAGTCTTTTATGAAAGTTATAGTGTTTTTTTCTCTGTTCTCATTTGGAGTTATTTTACTAAGATTGCATTGGTACAATCAGTCTGTTCACTCTTTGTAAACTCAGATTGTAAGAGTTGGACTTGCAGTGCAAGCTCTGCCTATTTCACAACCGCACAAGTGATGTCAACATTCTTCTTCAGCCCTTTCAATAAGACTTCTAGTGCTTTTCCTTTTCGAGTCAGAACTGATGTATGCTCGCAGTGTAACTTTGTACTCTGGTATGATATCCCTCCCTTGTACCCATCCGCATATCCATACATAAACCAAGCATCAGAAGGGTAACCCTTCTCTCCATCCCTTTCCCCTCCTGCCCCAAAGTCCTAGGGAGTAATTCACACATCTAGAGTCACTGTGATCTGATAGCCAGTTATGGGCTGGTAAGTCATTGGTGATGAGGGGAACAGGAGTGCAAAGCTCAAGGTAAACTATTTGTAAAGTTTGAATAGGGTAAGTCTTGCAGGATCCCAAGTGGTTGGCTTGTTGCCAGAAGCTCAGGACAATCCTGCCTCTAATGGTCTAACCTGAGAACTAGGAGACATTTCTGGCAGGCCAAATATCACTGTTTTAGAGCATTTTAGTTAAATATTTTTAAGAGGTCATACCATACTAAAGCCTACATTAAGGGATAAGATAAGCAAAAGCAAGTAAACCCTGCTTCTATATAATTAGGTAGTAATTTATAATCATGCAGTGAAATTATTAAATGAAATACAAATTGCAAAAACTTCATGTATATCCAGGCTAATTATAAAAATGTTTTACAATATGCAGTATCTGCCTTAATCCCATGCTTCATGATAATTGCCATATGGCTGTCTCAGCTTCAAACACTTCAATATATATGTGTATTTTTTCCAGTTAGGCAAACTTTGATATTTAGCATAGAAATTGGTTGTTAAACTGCACAATGAAAGAACAATAACATTCATTGTATCTTACAAGTGTCAGAATTTTTGAACAAATTATTCCTACTAGCATACTTTCATATGCAAATAGGAGAGGCTTACTTAATAATTATTCTCGATGAGGATACTGTATTGACATCTGCTTGTAACTTGCACTTTCACATTGAGCTTACCATTTCTGTTTGGATTGCAATGAAATGTATAACTTGCTATAAGATAGTGATTTTGCTATCAGTAGTTCTTGGAAAGTGTCAAAAATATCTAACAGGGCAACACATAATACAATACTATAACTGTATACGTACACTTTATCTACATGTCTAGAAAAAAACTACACATGAAACAGCAGATTTCATGACTTTAGTCCATTCCTACTCAGAACAGTATGTACACTTGTGAAGCCTGTGGAGGCAGAGGTTACCGTGTGAAATACACATAGATATCTGTAGTTAAACAACATTTTACAGTTAGAGCTATACAGAGTTCTACATGTCACATCACATTTTGGGCTCTGGAAGACTGAGTTTTGGGTTTCTTTAATACATCATTGAAGAATGAAGATTTTTCCTGTCTTAAGCAGCTTCTTCAGCGGAGCAATCAATGCCTGCGTAGGTAAACTTCTCATATAGGGTGGTATTCACATATGTCTAGGGAGAAAATTTTTTGAAAGTGTCATAAAAGCTGCATTGCCTCAAGAACCCTAAACTATACTGAGATTATTCATGGCCTAATTCTTGTCTAGGAATTCATTCTTACCTTTCTTTCTTCTAACATCCTGTTCAGTGACACCAGTATCTGAGCAAACGATGGTCTTTCATATGGTTTCTCTCTCCAGCACTGTCTCATTAGGTCATACCTTTAAAAATCAAACACCAGCACATGATGGTTTAGACACATAAGTTAAAGCTGCAATTTCATGTTTACTGAAAGATTGTGTTAGACATTCTGTTTTTCAAATAAACTTCATAGCTGGATTTGCATTTCCCACAGCTGTTTGCTATCTGGAAAAAAATTTCTTTTTTCCTGGAATAATCAAAATGTTCTCTTTGAGCTGAAGCCTAGCCATGTTGTGCAAAGAACAGGATATTTGGCAGAAACAGAGAGCCTGGGAAAGGGTTCATGGCAAATAAGGGTGCATGCTGGGTAGAAAAGACCTTAAATAATTATTTCCACTTCCACATCCTATTTAAAGTTAAAAGAAATTGTGACTTGTGTATTTTCCTGGCGAAGAAGAAAAGTCTCTTGTAGAGATCATGTGTCTTGTATAACAGATGCTATTTTGTGTTGTTTTGTTTTGTTTGCGGAGGTAGTTACTTACACCTCATCATCACAATTCAGAGGCTTTTCCAGTCTGTACCCTTGAGGCAATTTTTCATAGAGTTCTGCACATGTCATTCCACAGTAAGGTGTTCCACCTAAAACAGAGTTTAGTCATTGTCATGAACACTTTCTTCATAGGTTTTTGTAAATGAAAATCTAATTTTAGCAGAAATGAAAAAGAATGATTGACTCGGATAAATTAGTCCAACTTTAGGTTGTTTGTTGCAGCTACTCTTTTGTTGTTAATGTTTCCACACTGATTAATGCACAGCAGTGTAGAGAAAAAGACAGACACTTTTATCATCTGCAGGGCTGGCCCAAATTTCTTTACAGTTCCAAGGACCTGCATCTGATTTAATTTGAAATGATTTTGCAGTACCCTCAGTGCTGATAGGTAAGTCATTCCTTCATTAATGTGGTATTAATAAGGTCAGATGTGGATGTATGTAGCTATTACTGTGAAGAAGTTTTCCCCATTTTGCAGCTGTTTAAATGCTAGAACCATGATTCTCCACACTGCAGTGTGTTAGTTCACACCCATATCTAGCACAAACCCATTCTCTTAACAAGGAAAAATGGGCACAAATTAGAGAATAAGAGTTTGGGATTAGTTCCATATGCAATGTGAACCTGAATCAATTTACACCACTTGGCCAGCAGACACTTCAAGACTAGTGATAAAGAGTATGTAACACAGTCATTTTGAATGTTTTGAGGCTGTACCGCAAGTATCGTGAATAGTAGTGTTTGCAGAATTGAGCTCAAAGTTTTATTTGAAGATGAATCTTTAAAAATCTTTCTTCTACACTACCTGGAGGAAGAGAAGTCTGGCAGAGAAATCCTTAAAATGTAGGTCTTGATTTAAAACTCAAGGCATAAACCTCCAAGCATGTTGGATTAGGGCCCTAAATCATGTGATAGGCTGGATTTTTACATTTAGATATTGCTTATGTTTTGTAGTACAATGAAAACATGGTAGCTTTGTTGTTGTTATTTAGAATGGTACCAGAATTGAAAATGGGACAGTCATTTTTCCAATTATATTGAAGCTAAGTCAGATTTAGTGAAATAGAAAGAAAAAGATGGAGTATGGTTGAAAGCAAGACATGCTTTAATAGATTGAGTGAATGGATCTAGACTGGCCCGGATTTGTTTATTTCTGTAGTGTGAAATCCAGATACTTACCTAAACTAACAATTTCCCATAACAGGACACCATATGACCATCTGCAACAGAGGGATATAATTCAGAGTGCAACAAGAATGCAACAAGATGTCATATTTCAAAATAGATAGTTTTGCTAACATTTTGAGAAAACAGAGAAGTGCGATTCATTCTTTTCATTTTTTCTTACTGTTTTTGCATAATGATGGGGTTCTTAAAATCAGAGTATATGGAGTGAGATCCTCAGTAAAATTTATTCTCTTAAGTCTGTCCTGTACTAGACTGTTCTCTCGTAGAAAATAGCACTATTGCAGAATTGTTTTGCCAAATACTAACTCCAATTTCCTGACTAAAATACTGAGTTCCTTTGGGTCTTTGAAGGATTCAGCAGAATTCTGTTTCAAATAACAAATATAGCTAAATTAGTGCCCCGAATTCAATTACGTTATGGACTTAGAAGAATGTCAGATATTGATGATGAAATAAAAATAATTTCTTGGTTTTATTGTTTTTTTTTCCCTTGCCATTTGCTCACTCTTATGCTGACACAATTACTGATTTTTCTGAGTTAAGAGTGGATGTCTCATCTTAGTTGTCAAACTTTATTTCATACCTATAAGGATATGTATTAAAAAAGTTTGGAAAACATACTTACACATCACTGTTTGTGGTGTAGACACTGTAATTCAAAGACTCAATTGCCATCCATCGCACTGGAAGCCGTCCCTGGAAATTTTTCATTAAAGTCAGTTTGTTAGTGGATGGAATACCAATACTGCAATTTATGCTTTTTTTTTTTTCCCTCCAAAAGTTACATTAATGAAAAATTAAATCAGGCAAGCCAGTGTTATCAAGTACAGTAAATAGACTTACTAGCGTTCCACAACTTGAGTCGTACATTTATTTTCCAGAGGTACAGTTCCCACTAAGGCTAACAAAAATTTATCAAACCAGGGTCAAGAGGTAATGGAAATAATTCTTGAGTGATGCCTTACTATGCCTCTAAGCATTCCTGTCCCTTTGTCCATAAGATGTTATTCATGGTCTGTGAGTGAATGAGGTTCATTAGGCATCTTCCTCTTCCAGAGCCCCCAAAGCATTAGCTCTGGACAGCTGCTTCTTTTTCTGCCCAGATCCTCACATGCCTTTGGTTATCATCTTCTTAACTTGGGCCTCATTCAGTATAATTAGACCAGCTTGTCAGCTGAAGAAATTCTGATATGGAAATTTAATTTTCATAGCTGTACTGATGTACACACATGCACATATCCTATTTGTATATCAAATATATATTATATATATTTAATGAAATTTGACTGAGTCTGATAACTAGCTTGCAAAATCAGTTATTTTAGAGTTATTTTAGTTTTATTATCAATTATTCATATAATTCATTTTCAATTATATTGTATATGATAAATATTGTACAGAATTGCTTTGCGAGTAAGGTAGGTATGTATAGTTATAAACTTTTTATATAAGTATTTATTCACTTTAATACATAATATATAAACAGTTAAATAGTAGGTATGAGTATGATTTTGTTTACATAAAAACACATGAAAAGAGACAAGAAAATAAAAAATGAGGAAACGGACTATAGAAGCAATTTGTTTTGATCCTTACCATGGTCTTCTTAACATAAACTTCTTGACCTCTTGATAAGCCAAAGTCAGCTATTTTTGCAACATAATTTTCTCCAACCAAGATGTTTCTTGCTGCCAAATCTCGGTGAATAAACTAAAATTTGAAAAATAGAAATCAGCATGGTATTTATGAGCTTTGCACATACTATTTAATGCTATATTGAAAATTGCGGGCATTCAGAATAAAAACCAAAACCAAAGGAAACTGCTGTGCTTTCAGTGAGTAGAGAGTTTTAGGACTAACCTGTTTCTGGCTTAAGTAGTCCATCCCTCTAGCGACATCTGCTGCAAAATGCAGAAGTTGCTGAGAGGAAAGTGTAGATGCAGTACTGTTGGCAATAGCAAATGCTGGGTCTGTCTCTAGCACTCTGCTTTTCCGAAGGAAGTCCAGTAAATTTCCATGGGGGGCATATTCAATTGCAAGATAAAGATACCCTAATGTAAAATCAGATAGCACATCACAAGGTAAGAGATGGCTAATAATAGTGTTTGGGCACTTATACCACTGTGGATAAGAAAAACAAAAACCAAAAAAATAAAACAGACAAGATGGGAAATACCGAACAATGTGATTTCTGTGTGCAGAAAAGGCTTTAGAGCTACTGATAAGCATCATCATTTTTGGAAGATTTATGTGGTTTTGTAGCTCCAAAACCAGATTTTTTGTTGTTTTTTTTTCAATTGAAATGCTGCACAGAAAGGCCTGCTCATGAAATGATGTTTCTATGGACTATATGGGCTATACTGTTTCTTTTTTTTAACTAACTTAAAATACATGTACTCAAGAGTCTCTTACCCCGATGTTCACATGCTCCCAAAAGATTTATGATGTTGGGATGATGACCAAGCTTACAAAGAACTTCAAGTTCTCCAGCAAAGTCTCTGTGATCATCTTTTGAGGCATACTCTGAAAATCAAATCAATGTATGTTTACATTTTCATTTCAACTGAATTTATGACCATATCATTGTTAATTAGGATGACTCTGGGTTGCATGGGGCACTACTACCTCATGCCCAAAAGAAAGAGGAAAAAACTCTAAGACATACCCATTTTTACTGAAAAAAGTAGGATTTTTCAATTGAAAGAAAAAAAAAGAAAGATGTAATGTTATGTAGCAGCCATTTGCAGAAAAAGAAAGTATCTTAATATACTAGATATGTCATTTATTTGAGAATATAAAATGTTGTAACATTGTATGAATCTAACTGCCTAGGGATCTTTCCTGTTTTGTGCTGTTGATTATTTCAGCCTGCATACAGACCTTGGCTCTTTTTTACTGATCTTCATACTTAATGTCTCCTAATTTCCCTAGAAGATGATCTAGTGAATTACAGGAAAATATCTAAGTTCTTGCAATATTCTAAGTATTACAGGTCTCTCTGAAACGTGGCAGTCAAGCCCAGTAAGTACAAAGAGAGTTAAGTGATACTCACAATACATATAAGATACACAGATACAGTTCTCTCTGAACTACTGAGTTAAGGCAAGGTGAGCAAATGCTGTGCCCCAAGGTTAGGTTTGTGCTATTATCTCTATGAAATGCATCTCCAAATAACTCCCATTTTGCAGATAGTGTAGCATGAAGCTCATGTTTATGAATTGAAAAATAGATGATACTATTAGCAATTATTATTAGCAGTAAATATTAGCTATTAAAAATAAATATGGAGCTGCAACTTGGCAGAGCAGAAATGCAGTCTTTGCTGGGACACAAATCTTGGCCAGGTGACAGCTGATGTGATTTCGTTAGTAACTTTGAATACTAAGTATTTAAATTTATTTTGGGGCTTGGAGAGGTCTATTCAGTCTTATGGTGGGCAGTCTTATGGTGGGCAACACTTGAACAACCAACCGACAGAAGTCTTTGTCTCTGAGCATTACTACCTTTCATTCTTTTAATTGCAGCATCCATGCGTAAGCCATCCTTCTTAATTCGTGCTTTCAGGACTTGCCCAAAGTTACCTTCCCCAATCACATCTTGAAATTTGATGTCGTTCCACTCGAGAACTGGATAAATAGTGGGATCTGGGCTGTTTTTGGCTTTCCTGCTCAGGGTGAGAGTACTGGAGTTAAACTGTACAGCTGGCTCTTCCCTCTGTAAACAGAATTAAACAAATGGCATCAACTGTGGTTTACACCTTCCAATGCTCTGATTATACTCCCTGAGTGTGTGATCACTCATGTACATATGCAGAGCCTGGTCCATTTCTTGCTTACACCAAGTACAGTAGAAAAATTATGCCTACTTTAGACACTGACTGCATCAAGCACCACACACTAGTGTCCAGATCCACAAAATTATTTGGGGTCCTTATTTATACCCAAGTACCTTTGTACACTTGGGCCTTCTGAACAATTTTGTTATAATCATCTTGAGGACCGAAGGAGATGGGCAAAAATGGTCTGGTAAAATTGCTCTCAAAGCCAGTTTTAAGTCTTGGGGTAAGATTTATCTCATATTAGGATTGATTAAATCCTGCACCAGTCAGGCTCAATAAGAAGATTTGAGGAAAGAAGAAACAAGAAAAGAAAAGAGAAAATAATTCTTTGTACTTGAGGAGACACTTCAATTGCACATGCCCACAAAACACTTTTATGCAAAAAGGTTCAGAACAAAGATCATGAGCTGTTCTGTGTGCCCTGGGGACTGATCATCATCTTGGACAAACACACCTGCAGCCCCCTTTATATGAAACAACCCGTACAGATCCAGTCATAGCAGCTCTTCAGCCCAGCTTCATTCTGCTTCACAGGTGAGAAGGCGGAGGGATGCAGAAACTCCAGCAGGGCATATATAGCACAGATGAAGCACAGATAATCCCAGCAGCTCTTTCTCTGTCTCTACGCAATGTTACAGCCTTCAGCAATTTCCAGTCCTCCTCACAGCAAGGACTATGATGCTGCCATTGGCTGATCCCTGGTTTGCTGTTCCCAGGTTGAAAAGCCATGCAAAGCAGTTGCTGATGCTCAAAAGCAACAATAAAAAGTCCTGCAGTTTTCAGCATAGGGCACAACTTTACAAAGGGAGGATGTGCACCTCTATTCTGTCTAGCTCACTAGTTTTCATACACAAGTGCAGCAAAACAGAGAAGGGAGATGTATAAAGCATGTGCATCTTTTTTCAAGTCAGGCTGTCTACCTCTTAGCCTACAAATATGATTGCTTCAGCTCTGGATCACTAGCAAGTAAGTTTTACAACATTAGTGCTAATTGCACACATGAAAAGAAGACTATATTTAGAAAGGCTGAAGAAAAGAAAATGGAAAAAATAGGAAAAGATGGGGCCAAAATGAATAACTGCACTGTCTCAGGAAAACTGGAAACTCACCACCACATTTTGGAAAGCCTGAGCCATTCTGCGCTGGAAGTTGGCTCGCTTTAACTGTAGCATGATGAGAAAGGCCAGGAGAATTGTTACACAGGTCATCCCTGCTGAGCCAAGAATAGCAATAAGCAGCATTTTCCCTCCCTTTGATTCATATGGAGCTGTTGATGAAGCACAAAAAGAGGTCTTCATTACTTCCAGCTAACTCTGAAAGAACTATGGACAATGCGTAGCTAAATATTCTCATCTTGTAGACAAACAGTATAAAGACATAGAAATACATTTCTTTGTTCTCCAAAAGTGTCACAGACACTGGATGCTCTGATTTTTAGATGTCTGAGAAGCCGCAGCTCCTCTTGAATTTGGGCAGACATGCAACTTCACTGCAGCATGGCTAATCTCTATAGAATTCACTAGAGAATACAAGTCAGAGGTCAAACTCAGTGATGTAAAAATCCTATACTCAGCTCATTTAATTTATGAGCTGTTGGGCTGTTGCTAGTGGATATACACCAGTGTTGTATGTTGCCATTTTGCTAAGGCCATGCAATGAGCTGAGAATCAAACTCTGGTGCTGCTGTGTCAAGTGTCAAAAATCAGAGCAAAAGCAAAGTAATAAATTAATTTTTAAGGCTTTACTACAGTTAACTGGCCTATACTACCAGCCCTAGTTTGTGCAAATCCAGCATGCTGACCAACCTTTAGTTTCTGGAAGAGTCTTCAATTCAAACGATGTGTTTGGGTTGCTTAAGCCAATGTTATTTTGAGCATTAATCTGTACCTGGTATACAGTGTTTGGCTCAAGCCCCTTGAGATGGTACTGAGTAATGGTGGTGTTCTTTATGATAATATCAATGTGGTTGTACTCAGCCTTGCCATAAATTTTGTAGCTGATGATGATGGAGGAGATGGAATGACCCTCAGCAGTTGTCCAAGAGATGACAGAGGATGTGTCTGTGGTGTTAGAAAACCGGATGTTGTAGGGTGCAGGAGGGATTCCTGCAAACAAACACAAGCACAAACAAAACGTTCTTGTGTATATCCACATCTTTCTCATTCCATGAGTGGGGCAAATACTTTCCTCAGTGTTCTTGTTGTGCTAAACAAGCAGAATTTTGTTGACAAGCTATGCTAACTGAATCCAATTGTTTTTGCACTTGATGTGCTATCATCCATATTGCAGTACTTCTTAGCACTTCCAGCAGAGTTTAGAGTGGCATTCAGCATGCCTCTATCCTTGGAAAAAGATGTGAATGCTCCAGACAGTACTGCAAGACAAAGTTATTGCCTTCATGTTAATGCAGAAGGGGCTTGTTTATTCCTATACAAATTTGTCATCTCTATGTGATTGCTAGGTCCCATGCTTTCCACTGCTGCAGAGAGCAATCCCCTGTTAGGCTACAGGCTGTTAGAATGAGCAGAAATTGATACCAACACTTCCACAAATTTCATCAGGAAGCTATGAGCAGGACTGAACCCTGGACTTGTGTCCACATCCATGGCTCATAAGCTAAGTACCTATTCCAGGAACACAGTACCCTCATGTTTTTCTTAGTGCATATTGGTGTCAGAGGTCAGGAAACTGGAGTGTCTGGTGACAGCCATTGATATTTCTGTTAATACACATAGGATCTCAGTGAAGGACTCCTCACTGTATGGATTAAGAAGCTTGCCTTTCCAGTGAATGGTGTGGGCAGTGGTGCTTATCAACCAGGCATACTTCAGATAAAGCATCTGTTGTGGCATTATAAAAAGGGAATATACTATTCACTTCAGGAATTCAAGCACGTTCATTGATCTTTAGCACAACATGCTTAACAACCCTCTGCTTTCAGGGTATTTATCTTGCATTGCATCTTCTCTTCTTTAAAGGCTAACTCTTTCAATATTGACATAGCTGAATTGCAGAGTCTGAGTGGTTTTATTTTTTGGAATAACAAAAGAGCTTGGGTTGTGGAACTTTGTAAGTTCATTATTATACAGATAAAAAAATGCTAAATATGTTAGAAGCATCATTCACACTGAAACAGAAAACATGGCCTCCCAAGGTTTTTATTTATTTATTTATTTATTTATTCAATTTTTGGAAAAATTATCAGTATGTGAAATTTTCCAAAGTAAGAATTTCTTTGGACACTGAGCTTATCTTCATAATAATAGTAATAGCAACAAGTGGTCATCAGGAACTGAGTATTACCAGAACAAAGGATTACATTTAGTGGAGTCATTAGCTGATGATAAAGCTCTGATCACTGGGGGAAAAGAGGAAGAATTAAACAGAAGAAAGTGAATCAGCTACTTACTGTCACTGAAAGTCCATGCATACAGATAGTTGCTCCATTCTCCTTGTGACCTGGTGTTCACCCGTACCCTGCACATGTATTGCTGTCTAGGCTCAAGGTCTTTAATGATCAGAGTGGACATATTTCCTGGCACTTGGGTGATAACACTGCTCTCGTCACCATTGTCATTCACACTCTTCCTTTCCACTTCAACATGAATGTCATCCTCTGTCCTCAGTGTTAAAGGATGCCATGACAAATTCAGCGATGTCATACTTTTTGGAAGGAGGGTGAGGCCTTCTGGTGGAGGAAGACCTTGGAGGAGCCACAGTGAGACAGGGAATAACATTTCATGTCTGGTATGCAAGCTAGAATAGGGGTACCAGTTATTCCCTAGTCCCAACCACAGGCCATAGCCTAGAGTGACAAAGGGTAATTCTCTCCCCCTCCCCGTAAATTTGGCAGTAATTATATCTCAGAGGTGTTGATAGGCACAAGGTATCTTATCAACAGCTGTCGGCGTACGTGTTAACCAATGGTTCTCTTCACTGAGCTAGTGATGCACTTTCTAGACATGAGAAGAAGCCAGGTCTTTTGTTATCTTGTCAGACAATTTCTGATGGAATCTTCATTTATTTTGTATGTCAGCATTCAATTTTGGATGTATCCTCAATAGTCTGGAAGCTTTTCAGTGTGTTCAAACATCTTAATTTTAAAAGTAAGCTGATCTAATAGGAAGGAGTGATCCAGAGGAAGGACTGGCATACAAAAGAAGTGATTTCTATTGCCAACTCTGCTGCATGCTCAGACAAAATACGCAAACTTTCCATTCCCTAATTTCCCACCTGTGAATCAGGGAGAATAATAGCTTTGTCTCCCATATAAGGTGCTTTTCTTCACCTCTTATTTTTTTCTTTGCCTGAGATGATTGCTTCAAAAGGCTCTAAATAGACTTCCGGTCAAGCCTCTTCTTTGCTCAAATGAAAATATTCTGGCAGAGGTCAGGGAACAACCCATGGAAGAAAACAGCCAAAGTATCCCCTTCGTAAAAAGCCGAGCTCGTGACATACCAAGCGCAGTCGTTGTGAAGCTGGCCTGTGGTCCAGGATGGCCTTCCCCACCTTCGCCTTGCCGACTCAACTGAACACAGAACTGATACTCTGTTTTTGGTTCCAGATTGTCCAGTCTTTTGGTTGTGCCTTTCACTGAGAACAAAAGGAGAAAGGAACAGAAAAGCCATAATCCATGATGAAAAATGCTAAAGAAGAAAAGGTTTGGAAAATGTTCCAGAATCACAGAAAATAGAAGGTAAGATACTCATGCCCTTCTAGTGCTCTCATGCATTAAGGCAAACTATTTAAAAGTATAGAACACTTATTATTAATGAATGTGGCATAAGCCAGTCATAGCCACTTGGGCTCAGTCGAAGGGATATTTCCATCTGCCCTTCCTTCAGGACAGAACAAGACTGATTGAGGTAGTGTGTTTTATTTGTGCACACTTTGTATGATCTTGAGTTAATGTAACAATTATTTGTTACTTGTTAAAGTTCCTGTAATGTTTTCTATAATATTTTCGGTCTTCCCTGGAGTCATAGTAAAACAGGGCTGGAAGAGGTCATCTATGTCACAAGCAGGTTCAATTTTACTTGTACCTTTCCTGATGAATTTTATATATATATATATATATATAGTCTAAATAAAAAGGTATTTGTCTAAATAGATGACATGATAGATTAGAAGAAAGACTGTAAATGTTCCAGGACAGTCCCACGCTGCTCGCTGTTTTTGAAAACCTGTTATGTGCAGGGGAGTTTTCAACAGCTGAGCCCAACACTGAGGACTATTTAACTTGGCAGAGAGGAGAACCTTTTTGTCACTTCAATAGACCCTTTTATTTAACTGCTATTGGTGTGCCACATTCACGTTAACATTATGCCATAATGATATACGGAAAGTTACATGTCCAGTCATAAAAGATTAAATGTTTATAGACTGTAGAGTCTTTAAGTCTAGATTAAGAGCAGGAACCGCATTATAAATATGTTTCAGCATGCAGCTAAAGTTTGGTTTTGATAGAATTAAGCACAGGACTCTTACCTTCCACAGACATCCAGGACTGATAATGTTTTGCTGGCTTGTATAGGAGTTTTGTTGAAACAACAGGTCCATCTCCAAGATGTAATTCAGCATTGATATCAATAATGAGAAAGTTATGTCCACTGTCTGTCAGTCTTGGAGCATACTGCGGCACAGGAGGAACTGAGCAAGAATGCAAGTATTAAAACAGTCTTTTAATTCCCTATCTCAGTAAAACCCTGGCACCTTCCTAGATTTACAGGAAAATGGGAGAGGTTCTTCCGAACCCTTACAAAATAGGAGTTTATAGCCTAAAGCTGACGATTTAGATCTTTCCAAGAATACCCATGTTTTCTTTCAGTTCTTGCCATCACACTTATTTTTAAATACACATAATTAGGATGCTGCTTATAACAGGCTTCTGTTCGTATTCTGACTGTAGATATTTATTCAAACATTCTTCTGCAGTTCAGAGAATAGAAGCCCTGCCATGTTAGATTATAAAGCTGCCTTTAAAAACAGAGGCAAAGACATGAGAAGAGATTCATACTCTTACCTTTAACTGTAACTTGAAATGGTTTTTCTGCCATTCCTGCCACTGTCTGCACACTGCAGACCCAGGTTCCTGTATCGCGGGGCTGGATTCGATTAATAGTAAACATAGCTTCAGAGCGATTATTAGTAACAATTAGGGAAGGCTGAAATGACAAAACATACAGGACCTGAAAAATGCAATCATTTAAAAAAGTCCTCATGTCACTTTTCTCACAGATTAGGAACGCATCCAGAGGTTAATGAAGTAAGCAGAGAGGACCCATGTCAATTCCATATGCTTTTTATTTGCTCCAACTCACAAGTCCATCTACTGTAGGTGAGGAACCTCATCTGGCAACTGCTAGGTTTTATCATTTCCTTCTGTTTAAATCAACAGCTTTACAATTACTTTTTCAGTCTTTGTATAACAGATGTAACTTTGATCCACAAGGCTGACTGAATAATCACCGAGTATTTCAGATAGTAGTTAGTTTCCACTCTATTTAATAGCAAAGCTTACATTTTAACTAGTTCACTATATTGTACAATGAAGCTAGCACTAGATATTTCAATGGACATTTTGCCATTAAATCCAAAAATCAAGACTTCTTTCTCTTCTCACTTTTGAGAATATTGCAATACTCTGACTTACTGGCTGAACAGTACTTAGCATATGTGTTGCTCATGAACCACTGATTATTATTTTGCTTGGTTTGTGGGTGGCCCTTCAAGTCATGTGGTTTCCTGCTATGTTTTAAGCTTCTTTAGCAGGAATACAACAAACAAAGAACAGCAAATAATGAGCAATATGATCATCTCAGAATACTGAAATTTCACATTTTCTTCTTGAAAGGCATAGTGTACACTAACTACAAACAGAGTCAGTAAATATCAGAAATAATAAGAAGTAATTGATCAGGAACCTACCTTAAGGACAGTTCCATCTTGTTTCAACAGTTTAAATTCTTCAGATTTAGGAAGTGGCATGCCTGTAGCTATACAAAAAGGCTTGAACTCTACGCCAGAATTGAGTTCCACAGGATCTAGTAAGTTTTCTATCTGAGGTGAAAGATCTGCTGAACCTACAGAAGGTATATAGTAATTATAGTATCATCCTTCAGACAGAACTTGACAAAGGCAGCACCAAAACAGAGGTAGGCATAAAATGAACACGGACTCTGGACAGCATAGACGCCTTAGGTGTTTGGCTCTCCCTTCACTTACATAGGCATACACAAGCATGAAGTTTGCCAAAGTCAGCACCGTTACATCAGTGTAAAACTGGTGTGAGAAGAAACATAAGGTCTGTGTGCTTTCCCTTCCCTTCCCCTCCCCTCTTTTTTGTTCTTTCTGTCATTCTAAGCACATACAGTCTAGCTACGGTAAAATCATGCACATATTTTGTACTGAATGTGCAATATTGATCTGCTTTTCATTACCTCGGTTTATAAGAGCACAGCGAAATCACAACAGTATAGAATTGTCTGGTTGGATTATGGTCTTATTTCTCTACTTGTTTTTGTGCTTAAAGCTTTTACAAATTAACAGTAGGTTTGTCAGTTTCTTTATCAAGCAGAAATAACAGATGATGAGTGTATTTTATAAAATACTCAGCCTTGCCTGAATTCCAAGGATGATATGAGATAACAACCGCTTGATTGCATTGCCTCCCATTCAGCTCCGCAAGCCTAACTTATGTCTCAGAGAGACAGAGCTGCTTTAAACTCTGGCGTTGACCTGCTGTTTCAGACATCAGTTTTAGACCACCATGAGACAGATGCCAGGAGTGTATGCAGCTGAACAAGAGGTAGGCAATGGTAAGGCACCATGAGCCTATGTAAAAGTTATCACTGCCACCATGATGTGCAACTTGTGTCAGTAATTGATGCTAAGGTCAGTGTAAAAGCCTAGGGTTTGCAAATCTACCTCTAACAAAAGCAATGTCAGATGCAGCTGTTGCATACTAGCCTACTAAATTCACCTTATGGTGCAAAGGTTTAAAAACACTGCATTGCAATGAGGGTATCTTGATGTGTCTGGGCCCTGGGAATGTAATGGGCAGTTCACAGATACCAGCCTGGAGTGGAAATGTTATAGCAGCACGAAGAGCAGTTTCAGTCACACTGGGAAAAGCCATTTACTACCGTGTTACCTTGCTTTACCTTCTTTTTCACATTGCAGACCATGCCAGCCGAGGGAGCAGATGCAGCCCTTAAATCTGTCGCACGTCCCTCGATTGTGACAATTACATTTGAGTTTGCAATCAGACCCATAAAAGCCAGCTTTGCACTCTGCAAGTATGTATATTCCCAGTTAGTATAAAGATACTAAAAAATGTCCTCCATTAGTTTTCAGTCTATCATCTCATGTGTCAAATCTCTAACAGGGCTTACTTCCCCCAGCTGTGCTGACACTACACATATTAACACTAAATCATCTACAGGAAATCCTGAGAACCTACTAGCATCAAAAAAATGGAACATATTTGTATCCGTGCCTGTCTTTTTTAGGATAGATGCCACTGTGGAAGCATCTTCAATCCCAAAACTTGTTGTTTCATTCACACTGGGGTAGTGTCCAAAGGCTTCATCTGAGTTATAGCACCATTGAGCAAGATGGTACATCCTCATAAACAAGGATTTAATTCATGTGCCAAAGTGATTGCCATCTGATTAGAATGAATGAGTCTGATTATGCTCAGTATTGTGCAGCAGTGGACCTATGATAGGCACTAAATCACTCAGTATGACTTGTAGAAATACATCAGGACTGTAGCTGTTAAAAAAAATTTAATATCTCAGCAGAACATCAATGCATTTTGCAGAATAAATTGAATAATTTGCAACTTTACTGTATCCCTCCTATAAGCATCTGAAATGCTCCTGTGTGATAAGTAAATATTATCCCTTTTTTACAGAATGGGAGAAATCCTGTCTCTGACCCTCCCCTGTTACTTCCCTTCTGTATTTTCTAAGTCCAACACATTATGGTCTCTTCAGCCTTCCCCATATTCTTGACTATACCTTTGTCACATTCCAGTCCCATCCATCCTGCAGCACAAGAACAACCATATGGATCTGGTAGACAGAACATATAATTTCTGCAGCCAGAGTTTTCTTTACAGCTCTCTTCACATGTTCTGCCAAATGTATTGGCTCCACAAGCTGTTGAAGGGAGAGAGAGGAAGAATGTCCCAACAGCATTAAGTCTGGAAAAGAGCTATTGCTTCCAGTGATTCAGCTGTAGACAATACTAAAGACGAAGAAAAATGAAAAATAGCATTTTTAACATACAAGTATTAGGTCTATTAACATCCATAAAATGTTAAGCCACTGCTGCACTAAGGGTAAGTCAGGCAGCAGAAACAAACATAGCTTTCTCTCATAGGAGGATCCATCAGCAAAGCACCTATTGCTTTGGATATTTTGAGACAGAGCTTCAGCAGTAAGCCCTCTTTCTATACCTATTTTAATATAGAGTGAATGAACAGTGCCATGAAAACCAACTTGCCTTCTCAGAGGTCAGCACATGTGAAACTGCTCAGCTCAAGGTTTTGCTTTTCTGGTATGATCAGTACTACATTAGTGTGGTTCAAATGTCAGCTATTCCAATAGCTTAGCTCTAGTATTTGCAGTACTTCACTTCAGTCAAAGCATTAAGATACGTATTTAGCATCGAGACTCAGAATCTGCTTGGAGAGATCAGTGCAGTGTAGTGTCTGTTCCAGTTATTTCAGAATCAAAACTAATTGTCACAGACATAAATATGCACTAACAGAAATATATGATTAATGTCCCCTTGTGGACACACATCACCCTGTAAGGAGGTGCCAGCTTGTTCAGAGGTAGCCTGGGGATCTCTGACACAGAGACACACTGCATTTCCCAGTGCTGATGTATCCTATCATGCTTTCAAGAATCAGTCAGTATCTTCAAGCAAACTGATTTTGGGGGAACTGGAAACATTTATCCACTCTGGCAACATAATATCTTTTGGGAGAGGAGAGAGAGAAATTAATTCAGAGCCATAAGAACAGCTACACTAGTTCAGATCAAGGGTTCATCTCACCCAGCGTTATCCTGTCTCCAACAAAGGCTCTAAATACATATCTACAAAGAATAAAACAGGGCAAGCATATATGATACTTCCCCCAGTATTCTACCAACCTTCATTACTGTGTACAAATTAATAAGAAATTTGTAAAAAAATGTTTGCTTACCTTTCTCACATGTTTTTCCCATAAAACCAGGGGGACAGATGCATTCTCCAGTATCTTCATGACATATACCATTATTCATGCAATCAGGGCAGTGGGAGTTACAGGAAGGGCCCCACTTCTGAGCTTCACACCCTTTTATGCAAAAGTATAAGGGCATATTTGTTGGGGTTTTGTTCAATAACTAGTCAACCAGTACAGTTCTTTCTGATTAAGGCAAATAATAAAATAAAAACAATAAGATCCGTATGGATCCCCAAAGCCCTGTCCAGATGACCTGGTGTAAGGAGTCACTTTTTCCATTGTGGAAGTGCTCCCATTTCTGGAGTAGAACAGTTTCATAGTACACAGTAACATTACCTAACTTCAATAGTCTTTATACATCATCTTCAAGGAAGGAACTGAAATAGTCTTCCCTTTTTGAAACTCGAAGTAGATTTTTTTTTTAATTTGGAAAAATTAGTTTGGAAGTTGGCAAAGATGTTAAGTTTAGTATTTTTGTTCTTGTAACACGGATCCGACACCTGTAGGTGTTCCAGGGCACTGCACTCTCATTCACCTAGAACTGACTGTGCTAATACTACACCAGCGGGTCTGAGCTTGGCATTGTAGGCATTGTGCTAGCATCTGGCCAGCCATGACTTTCTGTAACAAGATTTTTCTTTGAAGTACACTAGGTCAGTTTCATCTCTGGTGTATCTTTCCAATCTTCACTGGATCTTTATACCAGGGGTCAATCAACTAGTGACCTGTTTCTGGAAGAAGGGACTCAGAACAATCAGTATAAATGTCAGTTCTAATGCCTGTTATGATTTTCTTTCTCATTTTATAATTTAAAATTATACTATTAGCATTAATCCTGTCAGTACAAGTTTTGACACTGTTTTAATAGAAGCTAAGCTCAGGCTCTAAACTTCATTACAGGAACATATTATCCCATCATGCAAATGCTTGATCTATCCCTGCAGAATGCAAAATTCTCTCATCTGCTTTTGAAGTCAGTGGGAGCTGAGAGGACTCAGTAATTTTCAGTATTTGATTTCTAACAGTCTTTCTTACATCATAAAAAGTGATCCTCATTAATACCTCTAATGTAAAGCCAGGACTGGGAAGGTGAAAAACTGGAAAGTCCTGAGGCAGCATCACTTAAACTGGAGTAATCCAGACTTAGAACAGCATTTTCAGATTTCGGTGTGTATTCCATGAGTCAACATGGCATTTAGAGCTCCTTTTCCTCCTTCTCCCAAATGAAACTCTTAAATGTGGATACTCAGGAAAAAAGCCGTGCTAAAAACCTCAGGCTACATCTGTAATAGTAAATCAAAGAAAGCCAGGACATGTGTTTGAGCAGTAGCATGCAATCATCCATTCTGTTTATTGTTAGCATGCTCTGTAGCACTCTCCCAAACTATGCCTGAGAAGTGTTCCCAGTAGGTGAGATGGACAAGGCCTTTGTGCTCCAGAGTGTGGTGAGGAGAGTTTATGGATATGTCGTCTGCTGTACAGCTTGGCCTTAGGGCAGAGAACAGAACTCAGACCATTTTATCTAGTAATATGCCAATAGCTTCAAAATCCAAACTTTGGGCTTACGCTGGTTCATTTGCAACTCCTGGAAACATCCTGTGGATGTTAGCAAATAAAATATGTTTTACTGTCAAAAACATTTGCATAATATAAGAGTTTAAGAGATATTTATTTTCATATTATTTGTTTCACAAATCTATTCAAGTTAAGAGAATACAATTTTGCTTACGTCTGATGAAAATAGGCATAAGAGCATGAACTGTGATGCTTTGTGAAATGAAAAGCAATGCAAGCTGAAGATGATCGTCTAAGGATAAGTGTGGTTTGGATTCAGCCCATTATAGAGAAAGGAGACATTAAAAAATCCTATTTTATGCTTAGATCCACATCTGATATTTATGGAAGCTTCTATCCCTTCTTTGTTCATACTTATTTGATGTTTGAAAAGTTGAGATGCCGGGAAAATAGCTATTTCTCCTGGTCCTAGCTAAGATGATTTTACTAAATGTGATGTTATTTTTTTTCCTCCCAGCTGCTTAAATCAGTATCAACTTGTACCAACGACCCTCACACAAAAATTTCTTCTGACATAATATGATGG
Source organism: Apteryx mantelli (assembly GCF_036417845.1). Taxonomy (NCBI): domain Eukaryota; kingdom Metazoa; phylum Chordata; class Aves; order Apterygiformes; family Apterygidae; genus Apteryx; species Apteryx mantelli. The sequence continues at coordinate 5,065,246 of NC_090020.1, forward strand.
CAGCTTATGCCAAGAAAGAATTTGGCCCTTATTTGAGAACAGTAGACGTTTCATCTTAGATTTGTTACAACTTCAAATAATTAACCATCAGCATGCATTAATGAAACTTACGTCTTACAATAAGCCTTGTGTAAGCAGAAGTAAAGAGGTTTCCTCCTATATATCTGGCAGAGTAAACCCCTGCATCCTGTGGCTGAACATGAGAACAGGACACTTCCAGCTCACCTGGCACTTCATGCCTGGGCACAGAGTGAATGAAGGAACCTGGGGAAAGATCACACGGGCACAACAGACAGGTCATTCACCCCTTATGGTCAGAGGAGGTGAATCAGTTACTGAGGAAAGGCAGCGGGGATGAACTGAGTAGCAAAATATGTTTATTGATTATGAATTTGCTGGCAGCTCCTTAGCCGTACTAGAGCTTTTGATGTTTGGAGAGGTGCAAGTAAAAGCAAAGCTAGATCTTGAGGAGATTGTGTGTATGAAAGGGGCAAATAACTTTGATTTAAGCATTGCTTTGCAAGAGTGTTGTTAAGAGTCTAGTGACAAAAAGCATTAATTTTGTTTCTTGGCCTTTCTGGAAGTGAGGGTTGACTCTATAAGAACTCTAGTGTGGCTGGATGGAATCAAATGACAAATGCTAACCATATCCTATTTAATCTCAGTAGCACAGGGATTTACTAAGCAGACCAAAGCAGGAAGAGCACAGTATGACTTTATTTTTTCTTCCCAGCGTTAACATGTTTCTGTCTCTAAAACTTTTTCACCGAGGGAGCTTATCAGTGTTATTCTAGCTTTGCTGAAGTCAGTCATATGTACTTGCTAAGTAAGGCAATAGTATTCAGTCGTCCTCCACCCCACCAGATCACTGAGTAACAAGATTTGAGCATTGTTTGCTGTCAAAGATAAACTGAATCCAGTGGACTTCAGGACCCAGGGGAGTCTTCCCATCTCAGCCTGCTAGGGCAAGGCTGGTGCCAGGTCCAGCGGTGAGGCTGAGCAGGTATCACCAAAACACACATGTGCGCGTACATACACACACTCACTGTACAGGCAAAGTCAGCCACCAACAGAGCAACACATACAAGAGAACTGTTCCTTTTCAGGCGTTACAAACACACAGAGTACTCACATACACATGAGCAGCACAGGTTGCCTAATTCTGTTCTCGCTTGCCAGCTAGTCAGGCTCTAGGCCTGCTAGCAGATCTCACACACTCACACCTCCGATAATGGGTTTCTCCAGTAGCTGGCCTGGACCTGTGGTCTCTCCAATAGCCGGCTTTCGGACCTCTCACCCTACTCGCTGGCTAGCCTGGCTTGAATTTCACTGGTGGGGCTCCCTTGACCACTAGCATGTATCTCCAGTTGCTGGGATTCAGACCTGTTGTCCTACCTTCCTGCTAGTCTGGCATGAAGGTCACTAGTGAATCATGCACATGCACACAGGAGAGATAATATACTCACCAAGGAAAATATTTAGGAATGGAGTTTAACAAGATAGGACAACCTGCAGGGCAGGTCTTGACCAGACAAGTGTACCAAACTGCAGCTTGTACATATACAAGTGGCACCTTCAATCCCCCTTCCTCTTCATTTTCCCATGCCTGCTCCTCCCTGGTTCAGTTTGGTCCCTCTCTTTTTCCCCCTTGTCTCTATCTCTAAATATCCCATAATTTCACATATTCTCACAGCTGCCCCCCCCCTTCAATTATTGCATAATAGGTTTGCTCTTTCCCCAGGAACCACATGATAATCCTGTTTCGCCCTTTTTATCAGTCACAAAGCTCTGGCTGAAACTCCTCAGGGCTTTGAATAGTACCCTCAATGGCCCTTCAATCAGAGATTAGAGAACTCTCACCTTTGGCGGTATCTCTGTTACGTTCTCCTCCTTAGCATTTATGTGTCTGAGTGTTTATATTCCTTCTCATGAATCCTGTCTTAGTCTTTAATGCTGAGTGGCTATTAACCAGATGATATGTTCACAAACCAGGTACCCTTACCTTCCACATATCCTTACAGTTACAACAATAATGAAACAAGGTAAGGAGTCACTTTTTTCACTTTGCTGAAACCATATAGGAATTAAGGAAACTAGCGTCAGGCAGGATCTATACTATCTGCGATCATACCATCTGGTAGTCAAATGGCTGTATTTCAGGCAGCCTAGAAACTCAAAACTTTCTTGAGGATCACAGTAAAAACAGCAAACAGGTCTTGGGTAACATAAAAGTTCTTCAAGAAAATGGAACCAAAGGAAAAGAGCCAAGAATGAGAAAGGATTTGTTTGGAATTGTGGGGCTTTTGCCCAATCTTTGAGTTACAATCAGCAAAGTTGGCAGCAAAGTATTAGAAAGCCTATCACCTTACACTCAAAGTCTGCTAATGAGGTTCAGGTTCAGTTTTTGTGGCGCATTGTCTAAGATAGCATGTTTTGCCTGTGGCTTAAAGCAACCGTGTTTAGCAGAACAGTTTTGTTTACTAGACAGACTTTTTGAGGGTCTGCAAGGAGGAACTGACATTTTAAGAATAAGACGCTGAAGTAAAAGAGAGCAGCAGTTAAATATTTCAGGATATATTTTTTTTCTTATCCCTGCCAGGTACTGTATCAGGAATTCTCAGAGAAGATATTTCAGCTGTAGTCTCAGGTGGAGGATTTGACCTGCTGTCCAGAATCATGGTTAGTTTGGGGCTCTTTGCCAGCTGGAAGCCCAATTAAAGCAGGACCAGGATGTGAACACTACTGCTCCAATGCATCAGCTGGTTCTTGTATGGGAAAATACTGACAGGAGGTCACAAAATTTCCTCTGGGGCCCTGAAAGGACAAGTAACGGCAAACCTTCTCCACTGTGCACTGTCCTAGCAGAATCTCTGTAGAGTGAAGATACAGATCCTTAAGAAACTCTGCTTTGCGTATTACCTTTTTAAAAGACACCTTGTGGTTATTTTTCTCCTCCAGCCTGTAGAGAAGTGCTCCAGTTATTCAGAAACTGGGGCTAGGACTGGCCCACAGCTTACATTCTTTTGCAGTGTGCTGACACCTATTTACCTCATCCTGCTCTGTTCAGTCCCAGCCTATTTCCTGGTAGCTCACTCTAAGCCAGGCTATTAGGACACAAAGGTGAACTGGTATGTTGCACATACTTCCCACAGCTGTAATGTGTTGAAGTTTAACATCCTGATTAAATATGAATGCACTGTGAATTTAACTAACCAATATTTTGCTACATTTCTATAGGAGATAGATAGTAAGCTGTACTTATTTCCAAGTGTTGAGCAGTAGCAACAGACAATTGACCGTAATTTGCATGGGATTTAGGTGTTATGTTAAATAGAAAAGTTGATGTCTTGAATTTTTGCAGCCTAAGTCTAATTTTTATAGTTGAATGAAATAAGGTTTAAATTTTCTTGACAGTTTTGCCTTTTTAATAGCAGATTACTAATGCCTAATTCCTTACCCTGAAGTGCATCATAAAATTTAAATGGCTTCTAAAAGCCATATGAGGCACAAGAGGTATGCACCTGAAAAGCAGTAGAAACACAAAGAAAGATGCAGTAAGTTTTCTTCCAAGCAGCACAGCAATAAGAGGTGCTAGCAAAAGATATGAGAGGATAGAGAAGGAAATGAAAAGGAAGAATGAGAAACAAAATCAAGGCACAAAAAGAGGATTTGGCATTCTGAAGGAAGAACCAATAAATAGATCATTTCAACACTTGGGTATGACAAATGGTTCCACTAAGGAGCATTAAATGCACAAGAAATTATGCCGCCTCCATTTTCACAGTATGGGCATCATCAGCAATGATTTTAATGCAGTTATGCGGCCAGTTGGCTAAGAGAATGACAGCTGGTAAAGGAGAAGAGACAAGACAGGAGAGATTAATTACCGTTTTTGTAGATCACTGCATCTTCCTCTTTTGCTGCCATTCTGATGAAGGAAATATTCACATGCTCTCCCTTATTTGCTGTAACAGTTAAGGCTACTGGGTGGAATGAAGCTGAAATCAAAACAGGAAAGAGAAGTATGGAATCAATAACAACAGTTCTTATCTCTGTGTGATCCCTGTCCCAAAAGCTGAGAGATTACAGCACACCCTCCTTCATAGCTTCTGATGTTTAAATTTCCTTATAGCATGCATTGACCCTTTTAGCACCAGCAACTTCAACCTTATGTTTTGGCAGGAATGGAGGAGTCACCTATGCCCTGGAACAACAGAGTGCAATTAGAACTTGGGGCATAAAATTAGGAGAAATTTGGCTGAGTAGTTGGAAACATTTCCTAACTGGGAGCTCCAATTGGCTGTGAAATACCCTCCCAAATTCCTTCATCCCTTGAGACCTTTTTAAAAGCAGGCTGGATAAAGTACTGGCAAAAAGCGTAAGCTTTACGATGTAGAACAGTCAAGACGATTCAGGAGACCACAGTCGTGTAGGGTCAGCGGGGGTTGCAGTTAAGATAGAGTAGGCCTGTGCTTGTGTTAGTTCACCACACCTTCTATAAATACTGAGAGCGTTAGTCTGCACTGAGAAGAAAAGAGCAAACTATATTCACAGCCAGTGTTATTTTTACCCCAAAATACTCTTGTCTAAAAATGTGGCTTAATTAAAATAAAAATATTCTGGGAAGAACTGTCTATATCAGAGATATTTTTCAATTTTCCAACTGGAAAATTCAAATTAATTTTACTGCTCAAATTGAAAAGTACTTTTATGCATTTATTTATAGTTCTTATTTTTTAAAAAAGAGAAAGAAGTAGATGGAGGGATTTTCACAGAATTTTTGCATTTTCCCTATCACTACCAGTGAAAAAAAGAATCAGAAAACAACCAGGGAAGGGGAAGAAAAATCTCAGAAAACAGTATTGTTTTGGAGTCAATGAAATGGTAATTTTAATTGCAACACATCACTTTAAAATAAGTTAAAAGAAGTTAAGGACAATTCCTTTCATTTAACTGGAAAATTGCAAGGGAAAGTTGTGAGGGTGGGTTTGTTTGTTTGTTTTTTAGGGAGAGAGAACAAATTTCAGGGCGTTCTGACCAGTTTTAGCTCTGAGTTTTTATGCCATACTATAACTGATAAGCAGTGTGGCAAAAAAAAAAAAAAAAAAAAAAAAAAAACTCTTCCAAAAATAAGTAATGTTTATTCTCCGAACTGTTCAGCTCTTTATCTGAGAGAGAACACCCTTCTTACATCTTTGTACTTTTTCTTTTAGATCACCCAGAGAAGCGGAGCATTGATTTCTACCAGATCCTTTCCCCTTTCCATTTTTGAGGGTGTTGAGCCTCAGCGTTCCTCCTGCACAAGTTCCTCTTGGGTGAGCCCCTCCTGCATCTTGTTTTTGTTCAGATCCCAGGAGCCCCCCAGCACTGCTGCCACCTTCCTCCCCAGCAAGATGAGTGGGAACTTTCAGATAGAAAGTCCCACCTGAACCTCAGCTGGAACAAATCTTTCAAAAGTCCATGCTCCTAGCTGGTTCTGCATTTGCTCAGGCTCCATTTTTACAGAAGTCACATTTATTTTACAGGGTATATTTTGTTTAAGGAACACATATACAAACTGGTATGAATTGTGGTGTAATTTAATCATATTTTTTTAAACTGATCTATAGTCATGCCTCATTTTTTGGTTCATTTTCAGAAAACCGGCAAGGATGTGTACTTTGGTTCATACCAGTGCTTTCAGAAAACAAATTTGGGGGTCTGTGGCTGCAATTTGGTTTTGAAGAAATTCATAGAAATAGGATCAGAAAGCAGGGAAAAAATATGAACTAAATTTCCATTATTTTAGGTATTTGGTGAAGCTATAAAAACAAGTGGGTAGATGTTACATGAAAGTTGAAACATCTACATATGGAGCTGAAACTGTGTTAGTGTTTCTACAATACTATTTTGTAAAATCTGAGGGAAAAAGTATAGTATTATTACAATATGGGAGGGAAGAACATTTTAATATTTCTATTTTGAATACCATTTCAGTTAAATATCAAAATTTTTTTGTGATGTAATGTTAAATAAGGAAAATTTGAGAAAAAAATCAAGATATTTCAATCAATCCAAACCCACCTTTCTACCAATATTTTCTTTCTTGGAGAATTTTGACATTTTAAGGTTTCATTTCTAACTGGAAATAAGACAACTACTGAAAACTCAAAATTCTTTGCAAACTGGAATTTCCATCCTCTGTGCAGTTCTAGTGTTTGTATTCTGAGCCTCTGGTATGTGGTTTCATGCTTTTGTTTGTAAGTGCTATCCAGTTGGTTTCAGCAAGACTCTTCCTGCATGATGCTAAACACTGGGGGTCTACTGACCACCTGCCACTTTACCTAGGCGCCAAAATCTGTCCTTGCATCCTAGACAAATAGAGAGTTCTAGTACGAAATAATGAAATAAGCTCTTATTGGAAGCAGTCAAACAAAAACTGAAAGCAGTCCCAGCTTACCATCAATACCTGAGTTGATAGTTATTTATGAATAATAAATTCATGGCAAAAATCATGGTCTGTTTAAGGAAATGAATATTGAACAGCTTTCCCAAAAATCAATTGTTAATTACAAATGATCCTAAGAGTTTTACTTGCAGTGGTTTTTGGTCCAGATTTAGTGAGGTACTATTAAATCTTTTTGACGAGATAATAACTTTTGTCTTCCCATTCTGTTTTCTTTGTATCTTGTTTAGCTTACCCACAAGACTTTCTTCACAGTATTGTTGCAATGGAAAGGAACCCACACTGCCTGGTGTGCTTGGTTCCAAAGTATTTTTAGATTGCAACTTATATTTCATGTTTTCACATCTTGAGTGTGACAATTCCTTATAGAGACATAATGAACTGAGTTGCAGGCCAAGTGCCAAAACTGTTTCATTAGTGTTTCCATTATTGTCCTTTTGCCTGCTGTAGAGAGTTTCTGTAAGGGAAACTCATACATATATATATATGAAAATATACATCTATTTTATAGAAAAATTGAATAAACTAGATTTGATTAGATGCAGAACAGGCTATGTAGTATTCTATTCTAGATATGCTTGCTTTATACAGTATAGTCGTTACTCCCAATATATACATTTAAAGCATAGTCTGTTCTCTCTCATTGCATGTATGAATATTATATGCCTAATCACAATGCTAAAATATAACAGATGTGGGATAATGGGCACCTTACTTTCAGAATGGTGCATGTGTAGAATCAAACAGGAAAATGCACCACTTATCTTTCCATGTTATATGGAAAAAAATCTTCCTTGTATCTGCATATCTGATAATCAATACAGAATTAGACAGATGACAAATCCCACTAAAGCCAGTGAGGCTACCCAAATGCTTAATGCTTCTGAGTAATTCAGTAGCTTAGTAGTAGTCACCTTCAGTAACCTGAGGCCGTAAAATTGTGGCTAGAATTTCAGAAGTGCTGCTCCTTCCTATGTCTCTTGTGTCTTGAATGGGAAACTGCACATTTCAACTCTTGCTCAATTTTTTGTTTTGAAAAACACACTCTGCCTTTAAAAATTGTTCAGACTACAACAGTAAAGGTGAAAAAGGCCTGTTTTCCAACTGTGTTGGTTTGCCAAACCTCACAGTCCTTCACTGACCTCTTCTTCCTCTTTCTGTGGACTTTAATAACTTTGAGAATTTCTGTCATGCCTCTTTCTCACTCATCCAGCACAATTAGTTTATGCACATTCACTGATGAGTTTCTAGCTCGAATTGTATCATCCAAAGCTTTTTCAAAGAAAAGCTGAGAAACAAATTCAGGACCCAGAAATGATTCATAGAAATCTACGTACTGCTGGCATGAATATTGTGTTGTTTCTGTTTAGGACAACTTTTGCCATATAGGAAGTTTGATTACTTTAAATTCTCTGTTCCTAGGGCCACACATACTGATGGCAAAAAAAGCCATGATTGATTCAGAAGACCGTCTTCCACCCATGGGGATTGCTTTACATGAGACCTGGAGATGTGTCAGCTCACTGGTACCCTGCCAGAGGCAGAGTAAAATTGAAGCTGCCTCCTCTGCAGCTTTCAATGACCTGTTATGTGAGTGTCCTTCCTCCTCCCCACTGCAGCCTCTCTTGAAACAATCGAGTTGTCAATCTTGAGAATGAAACGCATACACAGAGCCCTCTTGGTATCTGGACCGACCCTCCAAAGACCACATTTGGTCGGAGAAACCACAAGCCAAAGAAAAATCCTTTTGTCCTGTCCACCTTGCTTGTAACATTCCCATATTAAAGAAAACAAATGCACGCTAGCCATGGCTCAGACCAAAAGAAAGCCTCTTTTTCTAAGCTTTCTGCATGATTTTAGGAGATACCAACAATAAAAGTTTTTCATACTAAAAGCTTAAAAAGACAGATAGGGAGACTGATAAAAAGTGTCCTCATGGATTAGCTGCCATGGTGTAAAACATTAGTACTATAGCAAATTCTGCTAAAGATTAGTTGAAGTTTGGAAAATTTGACTTACTGCAGAAAATTACCCCAAATTTCTTACACTCCTCTGGAGTTTTCAGTGATCTCTTTGCTTTGGAACTCAGCCTGGAAGTCTAATAAGGTCTAATATGGAAATACCACCTTCTGATCTTACTGTCTCCCTGCTGGCTTTGTTTTCCTACTGTGCATAGTCTTACAACCAACAATCAATAAAATAATCAGTAGTGAAATCTGTAGTGGATCAATATGGATAACCTTCTTAGATTCAGAGAATCTTTTGGGGGATTTCTTTCAAGTGCTGTGCTGTTTTTTTTTTCTCATACTGACACATACTGTGCAGGTCCAGTGTTGCTGATCTGTAGCCTCACTGAGCCTTTGAGAAGGCACTTATTTTGAGACATAGATTCATTGTTTAGCTACCTACCTCACAGACCTGTCAAGATTTGAAAAGCCGTCATGTTTGGATCCGGTGGAGGAATTACCATATGTATTATTTCATGGTATGAGTGAGGCCAGAACAGCTGTGCTTACCTTATCTACCACCTGCCTTTGTGTTCCTGGTGATAGCCAGATACAGGCAGAATACCTACAGATGTCTGACTAACTTCCATAAGGAAATGACTAGCTACTAGTATCAACCAGTTGTCTCTGCACTTTAGAAAAAACATGTACTTGAGTCAAGTCTATTTTTATTGACTCCAAACTGCCTTGCCCACTTTGGAGACACTTTTGCACCCACTCCTTCTAGCCAAGAATAACTGCCAGACCTCAGGGAGGCAGGTCTGACCACCACACAGTCTCTAGGTCTGACCACCACACAGTACCTCCCAGCGGCATCTTCATAGTATGTATCCTTGTCACCTCATCCTTGAGTTTCCCTTCACAGTAGTATGCTCCAATAGTTTCACTGGCCTGTTCCCTTTTCCACACCACTGTTTTGGCTGTTGCTCTCCTTGAATCTTCATTAACTTCCAGGGGCTCTCGGTGCTGGTTTGTCACATCCTCCTGGTCTCGATCTATTGTGATAGACTCGCGGGAACGCCATTTGGAAGTGATACAGATAAGTGATGTTTCTGAGTTGCCCACCAGAGGGAATGAATTGATCAGTATCAGGTCCAGGGCTGCTTCCACTTTACCTAGGAAGAAAACCAGCAAGTGAAAAAATTTTCTGCAGAGTTTGAGTACGTGGTTATCCAAATCACCAGAGAAGCTCTTTCACCCAATACTTAGCATTTCCTGGCTGATGTCTTACACAGCTTTGGAGCAAAATAAAAAGACTGTAGATAAACTATTCTGTTATACTGTCTTTAGGATATATTCTGTTTGTCATGAACAGATGGGGTTGGTTCTTTGTAGCTTTCTTATTCTCAGAAAGAAAATAAGCCTCCTGAACTTATGAAGCTTCTTCTAAGAGCTGATACAGGAGCCCAAGGAAAACCTTTGTCTGCAGAAGTGGATAGCTCCTTGGATAGTTCAACAGTTGTTATATATTCCTGACAGCATGGTGCTTTGCCATAAACAGGGTTGGTCGATCACAAGGTTGTCAGTTTAATAGTGGTGTTTATTATGTCTTTTATAAGGGTTTAACAGGCTTCCTGAAAAGAGATCATAAACCAAGTGTACATTTATATATGTATTATTACAGAGCAGGTATGTTTTTTAGCTATAGGAATTAGTAATAAATATGTTGAACATTTGAAGTATTTTTTCAACTATTTTATGAATTTTGATTAATTTGGGTTTCAAGATCATTCACAAGTCAGTCAACTAACTGCTCTAATAGACAAGGGCAAGAACCACAGCACAAAGAAATTCATTTCCAAAGGAAGATAACAAGTCATTGGCAGTGGTAGAGCCACTATTTTATGAGGTTAGGCTTTAATAAATCAACAAGATTCCTTTTGATAAATAGAATCACCAGAAATACATGGAGGTGAAACTTCTCTGAAAATGATAGATATAAGCCTATTTAAAACAGTCTCTTTTAGAGACTGTTATACATTTTAGTGATTCAAATGCACATAGCAGAAGGGAAGCAGAAGGTCTCCTATAATCAACTCTTTGCAAATAACAGACGTTTCCCTTTACTTCTGATGTTCAGGGTAAGGAGAAGGGAAACAGAAACATTCTTTCCAGCCAAAACAGGAAGAATAGTTGATTTCTTTCATGTATCACATTTATTTTCCTGCTTTGGATACAAATATATTTTGTATGTACATATAGTAACTTAATATTTAGTGCCATTCAACTTGCAAATGTTTCTTTGGTTGGAAGAAATGGGAATAGTCCTAGAGAGGTCAAAGGGTCTTAGTGCTTGCTGCAGACTTTGCATGAGTGTATTTAATGCCTGGGCCAAGGGAGGAGGTCCTTCTCTGCATTCAGTGCCAGCAACCACTCTGGGGACCGAAGTATCTTGACAGCACACTGACGCTTACCACACCCAGCCAGTCTGCTGCAGTTACCACCCTTTAATGTGCCAACCCAGATAATTCGAAGTTACATAATAAAGAAGGGAAAACTTCTGGAAAGGATGCAATAGCTATTGAAGAAAATATTGCATAAAAGTACAGGTCAGAGAAGTCAAGTCATCCTGCTGCATGTTACAAAAAAATGAATCCTCTGAATAAAGTTAAAGAATTACGTGATACAAATTAGGCAAGATTTGTGCATTCATTTTATAGGGGCTAGTTTTAAAGTCATTACTTATGTGAGGAACATTTTTGCTCTCACTACAGGTGTGACACATCAGTTGAAGGCAAATGTAATTCAACAGTAGTCAACACTGAAAGAAAATGGCCAGTTCAGATTGGCAAGGATGTGAGCCATACTCTTGCATGCCAAGTGGAGATGTTCTTAAAATCATAAATTGCAAGATTCTGGTTGCTGCAAACTTTGGTGAAGCTCAGAATCAAACTCTGTGACTTGGTGTGATTATCTGTGGTGAGTTCTGACAGGGCGTTAATTCTGACAGAGTGTTGCAGATCAGAATTAAAATATTTTGACATTTCTGCCCAGCATCCACAGGGCACAGAGATACTACCAGTGTTGTTCCAGTACACAACTGTAGCCTCAAATTGCTGGGGTCCTTCAGGAGACAGATGCTTATTCAAGGTTGCAGCTCCCTGTCACTGTTCCTAGCACTGTCTGTTCCTGTGATTTCCAAAGTAAATTTAAAAGTGAAGATAATATCTCTCCCTCCCCACATCTCAACATCATTTTAATATGCCAATGAAAAGTAGTAGCAGAAGTCTGAATTCTGAAGCCTAGCTTTTGTGTTGCCTTGGATACCTATGCAACACATGGCAAAGCAATATCATATCAGATTCAGGGCATTTGCTACATAGTTTTTTCTTTCTTTGGAGTGATATAAATCACATAAATCAAGGTGTAAAAAAATTATAAATCAGGCCTATTGCTTATTTACCCTGGTTGTTATCCAAGATGAGTCAAAATCCAGACACTGGTGCATGGATGGTCTTCTGATTATCTAAAAACAGAGGTGTTTTGTTTCATATCAGCTGCTGCAGAGTAGCACAAAGATCTGCATGAGACTGATGCAACATAGATTCCGCCTATGCTATGTCCTTCTGGAGAAACACCAGGAGGCCCTTCTCTGTCTAAAAGGCAATAACTATCTATGCATAAGCACCAAATCATTCCCCAAGGGTCATTTGGTAGCTGAAGTTTCACAGTTGGAATATATTGCAAGAAGAAATGAAAATATAGGCCAGGTGAAAGTTTTGAACTAAGGTGTGTTTTAAAAAAAAAATCACTCTAGCAGCACATATACTTGAAGGCACTCAGTTCCTTCAACTCAAAATCTAGCAGGACTGGCCTTTTAAAGTCACTCTAATGCTCACTGAAATGAGGAGAAGGCTTTCTTTGTCTCCTCTGGAAGTTACTGTCCTGAGATTATGAAAAGCAAAAAGGCAGAAAAGTGTAAAATGTACTTCTGCTGCATGCTAGGGGATTCCCTATGGCATTTCTTTCTGGTAAAGCATCTTAGACTAATCCACTTGCTTGCTAAAAAGGAATTTGCACTACTTCGTCTGGCAAAATTTAGGCAAATCCTGTCCTTGATGATAATGAGGACTTTGCAAGAACTGATTAAAGACAACAGGATTTAGCTCTCTGAGAAAAGCACAACAAATATAGACAGGAAACAGCCTGTCTCTGTAAAAGCGACAATCCTCTGTGTTTTCTTGAGAACGTCCTTTGACTCCTGCCCCAGTTCTTGAAGAAATGACCTTAGCAGGAAAGCAGTTTGCTGTGTGTGCAAATAAATTTTGAGAAGAGAGTGCTTGCAGAAGGCTAATACTGAAAATGGGAGATGCCATGCAAACATCATTCATTGCCCAATATTTATGACACACACACTCATTGTTGCCCAGTGCTTTGTGCCCTTCTAGTAGGAAAACTGGAATCATCTAAAGCATCTAAAGTTTAAATAACATTTTCTGCCTTCACCCACCATAACCCATATAGCAACGTGAATACAGGGTGCTCTTTCCAGTTCTCGCCTACAGGATTGCATGCTCTCTTGTTAGCTGGTGCCTGGCAGTATTGGCCTGAGCGCCACCAGAATGATCTTGCCTTTGCTCCTTCCTGGCTTCTCTAGTACATATTCATGTGGGAAAATCATGCCAGGCAGAGGACAAGAGTGTGTATATATCATGCGACATCTGCAGTCCCTGCGTGTTCTCAATCCCTACCAAAATGCCACATTCATACAGGCACAGAGTTACCATGTTCTCTGTGCTGTGTTGCTCCAGCAAAACTCAGCCAGGATTAGCTTAAAGAAACATCTCTGAGAAATTCCCTGGAAAACATCCCAGACACAAGTCAGTTTGCAGAGCAAGAAGGTCTGTCTTAAAGTGTAAAACATCACTTCCTTAGATCAGAATTGGCACTGGACGCTAGCTCAGGAGTAAAACAATGAGGCAATCTCAATTTGAGACAGCTCAACACCATAGATTAATAGGTACAACATGTGCATAACAAGAATAGAAAAATGTTATTATTTGTTCCTTAATCCCTGGAAGTCCCTACCCAAATATTTTCAGATTTGCACTCTTAACCCTTGCCTGGGTCCCAGGAAATGTGCAATTCAATTTCTGCTTCATGTGAGGCCTTTGCAAAGTTGCCTGTTACCTGGAAAGCTCTGCTCAGTGTTGTGGCATGGCTAACACTCCTCTATCATAGAGATCAGTCAAAATAGTGAGCTCCATCAAAAGAAAGTATAACTGCACCCCAAACACAAATTTAATAACTAGGCAATGTTTTCAAAGTGTACTGAGAATGAAAAGTGCTGAGTTTTAGCTATTTCTTAATTAATGAAGAAATAGTTTATGGGGCTAGAAATCTAATGATATATTTGTTTCCCTTACATTTCTTAAGCTTTGTTACTAATTGCCTGATGTGACTGTGTGCTGGAAGTCCTTTTTCTTGCATCTGGAGCATAACAGAGAAAAAAGACCTGTAGTAAAAAGTGGGTGGAAAGATTAATACTTTTAAGATGGAAAGAGTATTTAGCACATCCCAGCCAGGAACCAAGGACCAGGAATTTCATTGCTGTTTTGAGTAAACTGTTATTCCTGACACTTATTCATTCACATATCTAGGCACAACTCTTTTCCACATGCTTTGCTTAAACCCTGTGAGTCATACCTTCCCTCCCCCAACCCCTTCCCCGACCTTGCTTTTTCACTTGTTTGTCCTTGCAGAGAAGCGCATAGTCACAAAGCAGAGCACTAACAGAGTTAGCTGGGGGCCTACAATTTGCCTTGCTTGGTGCATTCCAGACGTGCCCTGTATTTCATGGATCTTCATGTTTCTTCTGGCCCTTCTTCCCTCCTTTGAGTGAGATCTATGTTGTTTTCATAGGAAGAGCTATCCGAATACTTTGTTCAGTAAACAGCAAATAAATAGACAAGACTTCTTCAGACTTCAACAGCAATTAACTCTTATCCTCAGAAGAGAATTTCACTCAGAGGAAGGAAATAGGAGCAGAGCATAATCTAGCAGAAACACGCAGAGCCTGCGCTGCTCAGACAACTACCATAAATGTAAAGATTTGTCCAGGTTCAGGTGATACCTGGTACCAGAGAGTCTACAGACACCTTGGCCTGACATCCATCTCCAGAGAAGTCAGGGGCAAAATTCCTAGTCTTAAGAAACATTTTCAGCAACTGTTTAAAAACAAACAAACAAACAAACAAACAAATGCAAAACACTATCACATCTATGTTCAGATACTATTATTTGAAAAAATCTCTTCTAGAAACAGGACATTGCCTCTATGTGCATTTTTAGAGCAGGATAAGTGGAAATTCTTTGCTCTGCTTCAAAAAGCAGAAGTGCTTTCTGCTGAGCAATGCTTGTTCGTGGACTGCACCCAACTTCAGAGCACTGAACTGTTTGTAGGAGGCACTCTTCATAGCTGAGGCAGTAGTCAGAAAGGCAAAAACAGTGTGAGAAGGCTTTGGGAGATGAGAGAAGAGGTAGGAGAGAAGTTTTTACCCGTTAAACTCCATCTCTTTTTTCATCACATGTAACAATGGGAACGAAAGGTGATATAAATTTGAAATAATTAGGCGGGTTTTATATTTATTGCTTCTTTCTTGGAACATAAATTATTTCCACTAGTAACTACCTGGAAATATGAATATAAATCATATACATACTATACAAGCAGGGATAATAGAATTGGTGCTTAGCATAGGTTTGTTGTTATATTGCCTGTTAAGAGTAAAACTATCATTTGCACACTTCCTTTAGATACTTACTGCGAGATTTAATAATTATTTTGAGATTGATGGAAATGTATATCCCCAACTGCAAAGACACCCATCCGTCCTCTTTCAAGTCTCTTATAAACAATGTTAAGCACTTCCTCTGTTTGCAAAAATAAAGTTTTGATTTAGAACAAAACCAACTTGCTAAAGCTCCTGTGCTTCAGAATTTATCATTGTGTCTTATTTTGGTATTTAGAAGTTTAGTACCAAGTAACCAAGTTACCAAAGAGGTTACCAAATTACCTCCTTGATCATATTTTTTGTTATAAATTCACATATCAAATTAAAAGAATAAAATTAATCTATTTAGGAATACAAGTGGCAATCATTCCAGTAATTGTGTTGTGAAAGTATAGTATTTGATTAATTCTTAGCTAAGTACTGAATAAATTACTCTGAAATTTATTTATTAACTAATTAATCAGTTTGAAAGGTAATCAACACTGAAACAATGCAACTGAAATACAAAAAAATTTAACAATTTAGAGACCCAATCCCCATAACTCTTCTCCCTTAAAAAAAAGAGGGGGGGGGGTTAGAAGAAAAGAAAAAAATACAATATTCCTTAATTAGTATTAAAGATAGTTAAAAACTGACCCAGTATTTTGGCTGTTACAGGATGTTTTTGATGGGAGAGTGGAATATTGACCACCTCAGAATTTAGCAATCCTTATTTCCTTTTTTTTACTTTTTTTTTCTTTTTTTTTCTTCTTTTTTTTCCTTTTTTTTTTTCACTCAGTATGAAACTTGGTTAATTTTTGTTGAATTAATTTTTGGGGGAGGGCTTTGAAATCACGTATTCATTTTATGGGCTCAATAGTCTCTTGATGTCCTGTGTCTTGGTGCCTAACTTCTGTTACGTAAAGTCAGCGATAGTTCAGGTAATTTCTCACCGTGAGTCAAGCTCTCCTCTGACAGCTCAGTCTTCAGACGACAATGCTGCCATGTTGCCTGACAATACTGTCAAGAAATTGTTATTGCCCAAAGAGATTCAGATTCTCTGTCACACAGCAGCAGAAGCAGGTGGGAGAAAGTGAGAAACAGAACTACTGTTGATAAATAGCTGATATATGAACAAAAAATTGTCAGGTTTTCCAGGAATCTCTTACGAGAAGGATCTTACTGCTTTTAGAGCTTGCAGTCTAAAACAAACTGCAGGTCTCATCTCTCTCTGCATTTGCCATTTACTCACTCTCCTGAATCAGGGAGATATTGCATTGCGGTACAAAACATGGATCTCATATTATGCTCCTGAGCAGCTGTGGGACCGCCTGTAACTTGAGAGTACTGAAGACTCTTCCCTTAGAAACAACACACTATATGAGGTGGAAGGGCATTGTTAAATTATCAAGAGATTAAAAAAATTAGTGACAGAACATGATTCTGCTGCTTGGTAGTAGTGGAAAGACCAGAGCACAAGTTTTAAAAATGAAGTAGTCTGTCAAAGCTACTAGGGCTAATGTTTTCTCATGGGCCCTTGAGTACATCAGGAGCAACTGTCGTGAAGGAAATACAACTACCTTCTAGGAAAATAGAGTAAAATTGTTTTCTCTACATTTCAGTTGTTTCACAGTCTCTCAGAGCAATCTTTTAAACTGAAAAAGCTAGAAAAGAAATATTAAGGGAACTTGGTTTGGGGTTTCCCAGTGAGCTTGTCTAAATGTGTGTTTGTGAGGAGTAATCAAAATATAGAAAGAAGAAAAATGCTTTCACATGTCTTCTCCTTGGGCTTGGTTGACCACAAGCAAGTAAAGTGGAAAATGAAGTATCTGCAGAAATTGCTTGCTGGGTAACAAGCAGCCAGTGTGCCAGGTAATACTGAGAAAGGATGAAGAATGTGGCTTGAGTAGAAGAGGGCTGCAGTTCAGCTAAATCTAGCTGAATTTGCAGGTAGCCAAATATGGCTCCTACTGTCAAAAACTTCTTGCAAGCTAGAATACGTCTGTAATATGGATGCTCCTTGCCATTTACATTGTGAAACTACTGGTGTATATCTTGTTTGTGTGTATGCACTAAAGTGTACAAAATAACCTATGAAAACAATTAGCCTCCATAGAATATATCTGAGCGTATGTGTATAAGGTAAGCAGTGGCTGGAAGTGTCTGAGAGCTTTGGCTGCTGCACTGACATGCTCTGCTGCGTTCGTGCCTGTACAGCAATGTACCCTCACTTTTCTGCTTACTGTTTGGTCTGACTAAAGGAACCCAGCAGATGATGCTGGTGCCAAACACACTTTGCGACTAAGGAGGCTAAGAGTCCCCAGGCCAGTGGCAGGGCTGGGATAAATAGCCAGAAAATAACACGAGAGAAAATTGTCAGCATTGTCAGAAATGCAGATGGAACTGCATTGACTAGACAAATTTGTTTGTTAGACTCCAAAGATGAAATTAACCGAGCCGCTTCATTAGACAGGCTGACTGTGGAACAAGGTAAATATCTCACAGAAGCAGCAGATGTTTTGATATTGCTCTGTGCCTACACCTTCCTCCCTCCCACTACACACCCCTTAAGACTTCTTAGTCTTTCCTGGAAATCTGAACAGGGTTTGTGCGTGTTTAGGAGCCAGTCTGGGCCAAACAGGTTCAAGTCTGTGTGACTGACTGAGAGCAGACTTCCACCACAGGTAATTTTCATGTGGGCATATGAAGGACCCACTCTGCATCTCCCACATACTTAAGCTGCAGTCAGTCCATATACTAAAGCTCAGCTGCAGTCAGTCTCTCTGACTTTTCTGCTCCCTCCTCTCCACCTAAAGACTTCCAGATGATACTTTTGTGTGGTCAGACCATCTCTGCAAAATGTTTCAGCTTCATTTTTTTCCCCTGAAATAAATTTCAACAAAAAATAAATCCATCCAACCAATTTAATTATGAGGCAGCAGCCAAACAATTTAATATATGTGTGCGTGCATATATATATATAAAATTATATATATATAATATATATAATATGTATCTAAAACAATAGCATATGTCAACACTTGTGAATGTAGTGTGATTTCATCTTGCCCTTTTAGATTTGATTTCTTTGGATCTGATGTAATGCCTTTTCATTCTGACTATTTCCAGCTGCTGGAGTGGCCTTTGGGAATACAGGCTTCCCCAGAGCTACTCTACCTTTCATAAGGGCTGAACCAGGCGCAAATCAAAAGCAAAATCTAAGGCTAAAAAGGGAATGAGGGGGAATCAGGCCACTTTTGTAGCTCCACTTAGGGTAGGTGCGCAGAGCTGCCTGCAGAAGCTGAAGCTGTTGTTTTTGACTGCTAGCTGTAGAGTCAGAAAGCAATTAATCAGATCACAGCTGGAACTGTTTTCTTTGCAAACATATAGCCAGAAATGCAATTAAAACAAAATAGCTCTCTTTTGTCCCCAAATCCATTGGCTTTGTAGCGATGATCATCCAAATGAACTAAGCAAAATTACTAGCATTCTGCAGGTCACAGACATTCAACCAGAGATTTCTGTGGCAGGCCTGTAATTTCTGGATTAGATGAAGGCTGTTTCTAAAGAAGAGTCTAAGTTCCATGTAAACTTAACGCTTATGAAGAAAACACCAGGACAGTGCTCCTTGGGTCCAAGTGTGGCAGGCAGATGCAATTGCTGAATCTCACAAATCAGATGATACACTTCAGGAATAAGAATTGTAGCCCCCTTTTTAATTTCTCTTTCAATTCAAATTAGCAATTATATGAAAATGTAGGTGTCCAAAGGGTACAGTGCCAGTATAAGGTTTAATCAAAATAGTTCTGAAATAGCTATCATAAGATCAAGCGCAGTTTTTGTTAGCTGTTTTAGCTGTCAAAGGTTCAAAAACCCAGAGCTTGGATAGACCAAGTCTGAAGTTCAGGTGCAATTTCAGTCTGGCAACAGCATATTTAAAGATAATCACACAGTCCTACTCCCTGGAATTATGGGAAGAATGGCATTCGTATTCACTGTCATAGGCATGTGTTAACCACAGAAAGTAGGTTTTCTTTACGTGAACACCAAGCTCCGCAAGAGAAAAAAAAAACAGGTCTTGAAACATAATTGTTAGGACTTTCCAGCATGTAGCTAAAAAGTACCACTTCTTTGTAATTTTGAAGAGCCTATAACATAGTAGTGGCATTTGTGTGCATCTGGCAATGTATTTTGATTTAAGTTTTTAGCTTTATAAATATGTAAATGAATCACATAATAATAATAATATGATTATAACTTTTTCTCATGATAACACCTTATCCGAAAGAAAGTTCAGCCATCTACAGGTATTATATATAGTTATCACTGATTTCTACTGCACTGTTTTACTGTCATACTTTCTTAAAAGGCTAATGTAACCATATATGGATGCAACAGCAGAATCACCAAAAATATAATTTCAGTATTTTTAGAAACCCACTGGATCTAACATCAATGGTGCAGTGCAAAGCTATAACACAGAAGATTCTGTCTGTCTTTGAGAATGGGGACATGTGATAATGTATGTTTCCTGCCAGAAAAAGTCTATGAAAAGTGCTTGAAACTGGTTTCAATTGTTGCTGGTTTCCACAGAACTCTAACTGATGGTGGCTATCTTGCTAAAATAAAGCTCGCACATGAACATTTCTGAGTGTCAGCCCACTGTGAGAGCCTGCAGACGAAATTCCAGACCATATGAGGATATTGTTAAAAGTCAAAAGGCAAGTTATTGACAGTCACCCCTTGTTGTGGCCCCAGCCTTTAAGGCAATAGGTGAATATGGAAGACTTCTTTTCTCAGGACTTAACAGAGGCTGTACCAAGCTGCAACCTTAGTTTGAATCTATGCTTTTATGAATACCAGGATCATTTTCATTCTACAAAATGTTGACTGGAGCAGAATGAACCAACAGAAAAAAGGGATGATGCTCTGTTTTGTCCAAGCCTTCCACTGACATTAAATTCATTTTTTTTTGTCACTTTAACTGAACATGGGCTGTGGCAAGCAGTGATTGTACATATAGTGTGACAGTGAGTATGGACTGTGTTATGTACTGAACACTATCCCTTTCAAAGTCAAATCTTTATCTCTGGATAACAATGGAGTTCTGTTATTAAAAAAATAAACTAAACTAAAGGACATTTGTTGTAATAGGAGACCAGCCCAAGGTCTTACTTTGGAACAGGGTGGAGCAGATTTTGTGCCTACCCAGCAACACACCCTCAAAAGCCCGCTGTCGCTGGGGACGAGGTTAATCCAGTTCACTGTCTGCCGACTGCGTTGACTTCAACGCCGCTCCCGCTCAGGCGATGTCAGCGCCGCTTTCCTGAACGCCGCCTGTTGAACCTCGGCGAAAGCCGGCTCGCATTGTCTTCCCCTGCTGGCCCAGGAAACGTGATATCACGCTCAAACAAAAGCGGGAAAGCGGACAGATCTGTTGAGATGGGTGTGACTGCAATACACACCTAACTGGTCGGCCACTGTGGAAGAGGCTGTGGCCGGCAGCTCTTCAGGGCTGGGCTGCTGCACTGTCCCTGTTCGGAGCTGCCTGTGCATAGCTGGCTTTTGTTTCTCCCGTGCGCGTGACTTAGTGAATATTACTTGATTTCTGTAGGAATTCTGGATATCTCATCATGTACAGAGACAGGGAACACATGGAAAAAATGTTGGAGTATCTGCACTTTCTTCTCCTCTCTGTCCATTATGCTTAGAGCACCAGATAGTTCCCTAAAGTGAAAAGCTGGACACGATCTAAAGGCTGTAGATAGGATGAATGCAGCTAGACAACCAAGATGCTTAAGCCACAAAAGAGGAACTGGTAAACAATATGCAGCCTGCTACAGCAATGACTAGATAAGAACACTTAAAAACACACACTCATAAGATTTTATTTTTATTTTTATTATTTTTCTGTATTAATCTCTAGCCTTTTCTAGATGCTAAAAGTAATCAAAAAAATTAGAAACATCTGACTCATTTGTTCGTAATTGCACTTAGCTTTTAATTTTGTGAATCTTGAAGATCTGGAAATTATAAAGAAAATATTACACTACAATGAAGACCTCTTTCTTTTCTTGCTAGGTTCAGTTTTTCATTGTAGCACAATCCGCAGTTTTACGGCATGTTACATTTTGTCTTTGGTGGACTGAAACAAATTAAGTATTTCTCAGTGAAATGTTTAGGACTGTGTAAGTGTCTAAGGTTATTGTGTGAGTTGTAGTTCTCCTTTGCAGACTTTGCTTTGTATGTTGCCCTGAAGAAAGAGTCTAGAAAATCACAATATGGGTGATACTAGCGATACTTAAAGGCTGAGCAACTGAGAATGCTGTGGGAAGAGAACATGCTTCAGCTTATGATAGCTTCAGTAAAACATCCCTAGCATTAATGCTCTGAATGCTGTAAACTATATCTGCATTATTAAAATCTTAATCATATACCTTTCTGCAGTTCTGTCTGTTGTGACTGACACTAGCTTCTGACTTGCTAGACTAATGACATTTGCTGATAATACTGAAACTTTCTTCAGTTGTATTTGAAGTGCTATGAATAGACTGCATACAATGTGCATTATTCTATCTTTATGTCCACTGACTTATATCTAGATTCCACAGTAAAGGGCTTGTCTAAAATCAGGTATGAAGTACCAACACTAGAAATGCTAGCGTTTCCTACTGCACGGGCCATTTCACGAAGGAAGTGCACAGAAAAAGTCAACATTTAATCTGTATTCAGAAAAGATTGTGAGGGGTCGGGGGGTGCCAGGGTGGGGGGGGACTGATGGTTTTGAAGTAATCAGCTTTATGGAAAAGTTAATACCAATAAGACAGCAAAGAAACCTTGTTACAAAGTGCCTATTGTTAATAAACAGCTTCTACAATTGCAAAGAGTTAGCAGCAGGTCCTAAATGTAAATAAATTCTCCCTGATAATTTAGTCACAGTCTTGCTCCCCTCGCTCACTGTAAGAGAGCTTCAGAAAAATAAGTGGTCTTATAGAAGCCAACACAAGTATTTAACTTCGCAAAGATAAGTCACAGAGTAAGGAGCAGGGAATCACACATTTTGTCTGCACATGAGAAGCAAGAAAGGCAGGACGTGTCGACTGCAGAAGTTAAAGCAAAGGCTTACCTAAAATCATCAGGCTGAATCCACAGAGAACTAGATGTGCTAAAGGGTCCATGCTCTCCAAAATACATCCATGCAGTTCTTGCAGCTGCTCATGGAGTATCCTTTGACTGGGGTAGGAGGTTTACCAGTTACTCTTCTCTTGCATAGTACACTGAATCTTGTTTACAAGTCACAGGCAAGAAATTGCAGCATGGGAGCAAGCTGGAACAGTCTCATTGCTGTCTGAGTACAGGGAGTTTAAGTTCCTTTTCCTGTTTCCTATGTAGATTAGGATGGGAAAGGCAGGATCTTAAAGGCACTTTTGTATCAGCAGGACTGCAGGGCAGTGTAAATCCTGTCCATCCAGCAATACATCAAAACAGTTATCTGGAGCTGCTGGAGAGGCAGAAGATTGCTGTTGGTCACAGTCAGCAAAATGGGAACAATGATGGCATCCTCCAGTAGGCAAGCGAATGCAAGCAAAAAGCCCTCTATCTAGGTATGGTGGGCGGAAAATGTCATCCCCTGCTCACAGTGCAAATCTGCTAATTGCTCAGGATGCAATCATCTTTCTGATTACTTATTTAACCCATGTGAAAGCTGCTGGCTCCAAAGAATCCCATCACCCAATAATAAACATACGAAACAAAACCCTAACAAAACAACCGGTTGAATCCAGTACAGACCGAAGCCAGCCACAATCCAACAAACTGCCTCATTAGTTCTTACGATTTACTGGAAACAATTTTTCTCTCCATTTGACAATTGGAAACAGACTAAAAACTTGTTGCAATAATAAATCACAACCAGAGTTATTCTGACTTCAGGGGAACCAAAATGCCACATCACTCAAGAGGGCCTCAAAACGCAGAAGTACTAACAAACTACAAAAGAAAACCACAAGAATACTTAGTGTATTATAAGATACTCAGTATTATCCGAATTCCTATATAGAGGGTAGCTCTGCTCTGTTGCTTATTTAACCTATTTTGAGCTTTGCTTATCCTCTCTAAGCACTCTTCAGTGCTTATTATTTTAATTTTCCTGGGATGCATTAACCACTTTAGTCCAGACTTTAGTTCTTCATATAGTTATTCTGAGTTTAGAGTGCTTCCAAGAATTTCATTTAAATCTGATTCCACAGGATGTAAATCGATCACTGAAGAGAAAGCCCTCTTGTGTCTTATTTGTAATGCACCTAAATACAAAGCAATGCATATGGACTGATGCTGATATACTAATTTTGCAGTATGCAGATTGGCTAGGTCAGCTATGGTGGAAATTCAGATTGTGAATGTCAGATTGTGCCTGCTGGTCATTTCATCTGCCATAGAAAAGTAGCTGTCCCCAGGATAAGAGTGCACAGCAAGACTATGCAATATTTCATGGGTACAAGAAGAATGTAAAGTCCTGCTGAAGCTGGAAGAGAAGAAAAATGTAGTTATACAAGTTAGAATGTGATTAAGATATGAGTCTCAGCAGGGTTATATTTCTGTTACATGTTTCATTATATTGTTTCAAATTTAAATAAACAAAAATAGCACCTATGATTCAGCAAACATTTAACTACTTGCTTATGTATGATTTTGAGCTTTGATCTATTTCTATTTGGAAAACAAAAATAGTGCCACAGTTTATTTTTCCCATTGAAGTGTAATCTAATCATGGGTTAAACTTTTGCTGGATTGTGGAATTGAAGGGATTTCACCATATCTAGGACACACTTATTTAGGTATCTGTCAGCCTCACTTTTCATGTTTTGATCCTTACTTTTCATGTTATCAGAATGTGAGTCTTCCTAAAAGTAGCTTATATTAGGCTCTGATCATCCCTCTGACTACTGAATAACAAAAAAAGCGCAGCAGAATTGCACAACCTCTACCACTAGCCAGTGATAATACCACAGCAGTATCCCATATAATAGTCCATCTCTTGGTATCCACTCATCAGCTTGTGTTGGCTGATGCTACAAACAAGAGGATCACATATCTCAGCCTGTATCCTCAATTAAAGAGTACAAGAAGTGGCCTTCTGTCAAAATCAGATTATCAGTAGAAGAAACTTGATGTCTAATTAGATGGCCTTCACCTGCCTGGTAAATGAAAGTTTAGTACTCACTGTTAGGGACTCCGTGCAAAAGGTTACAAACATTCCAGAATTTGAAACTGCAAAACGGGGTGAAATGTGACATGAAGAGTCAGAATTAAAGGTGCACTCACCTAAGATGTTAAAAAGTTGTAAATGAGGATGGCAGTAAGAGCAGAGTAAGATATTGTATTACTTAGGTTTTATTTAATGAGAGGCTAACAGTGGCTGATGATAACTGGTCTGGCACATGGGCATGTCCTTAGGTGGGTTACTACCTGCGTTTGGGACCCACAGACTACACCCGTTGTCTTTTTTAAAAACTTCTTGGTGAGATTCAGAAAGGTTGTCCAATCCCATCTGGTTCCTGAAGTGTTCCCCTCTCAGGAACATCAGTTTTATAGGTGATTGTTGCTGATTAATAAATATTAGTGTTCATATCTAATTTAACACACACCAAAATAGCATATATGAGTTTTTAAATTGGCTACATCAGGGAAATAAATAACCTTTCAGCATGTTAATATAACCCTCGCATTAAATATGACTTTCGATAACTCTATTTATTGAAAGCTAATTATATGACATGTCAAGTGCCTTGAACTCCTGACACCAGGCTTTCCTCTTTAGATAAGCAGCATGCTTGTCTCAAGGACAGTCCATTCATGCATGCTGTAGCACATGGAAATATGTGAGGAGGAAAAAGAAACAATGCGTCTCTGCATTTCTTTAATCAGATAGATATATTAGCAGAAAGCACATATCTTCTTGCAGTGTCAGGGTATATTATGCTTTTTTGGAAACAAGTCATTGCTTTGGCCTTGACATGATATTAATACATGTTTTAGCAGCAGGCAGCAAAGCACTAGGAATTAGAATTAAAGTACTAAAATTTAGGAATTATTACCCACTACAATCAGCTAATGTGAAGCAGATGCCCATAAACTACAGAGTTTAGGCAGGTCCCATTCTGCACGGTGCTTTGGAGGCTAACCACAGCCCTGAAAGCCATTTATTGTGGCTCACCTGGAAGTGAGAGGTAGCAGACCCCTGGCCAGTCTTTGGGACTGGCTAAGCAGTCGGAATGAGGTATCGCCTAGGCTGGGGACAGACACTATGTGTGTGTCGCACTGCGTGGCATATAGTGTGGCAGTGTAGAAATGGGAAGGACATAAGCGTTTCTGTGGTGAGGGGTGTGGATATGCTGTGAAAGACAGGAAATGCCAGGGTAGAGGACATCATGTGTGGAAGAGCCGTGATATTGCAATGGGTGGTTGTGGGAAATGTTAAGGTGGGCTCAAAAGTGTAGCACAGGCTGTATTTATAGCTCGTTCGCTTGATCTGGGAGTCTCTGCTGAGGATTTTCAGTTACTTCATGCTTTTTCTACTCCCGCTTCTGCATATACTTACTCAAAAGGCAACTCAGGGTTGCTAAATACAGCTATGATCATTTTTTTGCTCAGCACTTTTCTTCATTTCCTTGCGGAATGGTGGGTTTTTGAGCTTTCTGGAGACCATGGTGTGGAAAATGGCTGAGTACTGAGTAGTCTATAGAATAGGCTTAGTCAAGGGGAGCTTTTGCTTTCTTGTTTTCCTTGCTACTTTACTACAATAAAATTAAAGACAAGATCTTGCACAAATTTCTTTCAAGAGGGAAATTCAACTGATGAAACAGTACAGGAGTACTGTGTTGTACTGTACCTCTGTAACTCTCTACCTCTGTGCAGAGAGACCTCTGTATCAGTAAAGTCTTTGAGAAGGACAGTGGCCTATTTCACTAAGGCCTAATGTATGTATTCTGGAAACTTACTTTGAGAGTGACTTATATTTTGCTGAAATAGGTTTTATGTGAATTTTGTAGGTTTTAAAATGGCTAATGGTCAGCAGAGGGAAACATTTTTGACAAAATAATCCTTGTTTCCTAGTTCTTTGCTGGTGATGAAAGGGACTGAGACTGTTTTAAGCAGTACTGGAAGAATGAAATTATGAGGCTTGAAGCTAAGAGTCAGCAATGGTGGTGGCTACTGATGATGCCAAACAAGTATATGAAGTCTCATGAGTGAGAAGTAAGCTAGTTCTATTCCAGTATGTTTGTATGAAGGGGACAAAACTGCATCCTTGATGTCATCTCTTTTTGATCCCACTGTTTCCTATTTTGGAGTATGTCTGCTTTGGTTTTTAAATGGTGTACTAAAAGAGGTGATTCTGAACACATGCTAAGTTAACCTAAATTCAGTCTTTGGTTTCTCTGCCAAGACTGGATCAGATTCTTGGAGCACAAATCTAAGTGATGTTAATACATCTGCTGTTCTGAAGTCAATACAAAGTCAGGAGACGAATGAGGTTTTGCAGACTGCCAGGCTGAAAGAGGAATCATCCAACATCAGGTGACCAAACCTGATACGGAAGCTATGGAGTTCACAATATTTTTCCTCTCTATACTTTGTTACTGCTTTTCTACTTAGCATTACTTTGCTACAGCACATTCTGAAGGATGAGTGAGTCTGTGTGTTTATGTTTAAATGCTAACAACTCAAAATCCAAATGTCTGTAAAATGTTAACACTGAGTCATCCTCTGTAATACTGGGCAGTAATACTAAGCCTGCCTAGAGTAGCCTGCCATTATAAATGAAACTGAAGTCTCAGATCTGAGCACTTTGGAGAAATAAAGATTAATTGTGTAAGCCACTTAATACATACAAAATTTGGAGACCTGATTATTGCTCCCAAGGACTGTGAAATAGGTCATGCTAATAAGATATCAAGGTTAGTGTTCTTAACCATTAAGGTTATAAAACTTCATTCTTTAAATCCTGTGTGCAAGATCCACTGTCTTCAACTCATAGTGTTAATGTGATTCTAATGGTAACTTTGATTCAACAACTGCATTGTTTAACTTTTCAGTGATTAGAATCCTGCCAAGACATGAATAGATTTTTACTCATTTGTTAATTTGTCATATAATTCTCCCAAAACACACAAAGGCTTTTTTTCTTTCAAAAATTGAGTATTGGTCACCAGCCTTCAACAGCAAATGTAACTTAGCAATAAATTTGCTATCTATTTTTCTATTTATCTCTGCTTCCAAATTTACTTCAACTGAGATTGGCTGAGATCTGGTACTAATATAGGATAGTCACACACCTACTGTTGGTGAGCTGCAGTATACCAGTTCCTTCTCTTAAAAGCCTCAGCTTTTGATTTAGTCTTAACTCTGCATGGAAAGAGGAATTGATTTTTTTTTTTTTTTTTTTTGAGACCTTGAACAATGTAATTTTAGTTATTCTTGAAATAAGGAAGACTGAAGGAACTACACTTCTCATCTTGAGATGGGAAGTTAAAATGTGGATTTGCATATGGATAAATGACTACCAATATTATACACTGAGCTCAATAACCCTGAAGAAAGGAAATAATTTTCAAACTATTTTAAATACAGCAAATCTGAAAACAAGTCCAAACCAAGAGATACCTTCTCTTTATTTAATTTGGAAGAAAAAAAAATGAACAGGAATGATATTGGAAAGTTTGAAGGCTTTATTTTCAATTTTGTCACTCATGCATAGCTGTTGGTGTGAATTATAATACTTTTTGATAATTTCCATTATAAGCATTACAGTGCCCCTTCTTTTCTTTCTACATATAAAGTCTAATTTTCAGAGGTGCTGAGTCTGATCACCCCACTTGAAATAGTCTCTGTGGACAAATTGACTTCACATACCCGAGACAGAGATCTTACATCTTTCTCATTCTTTATACCATGGCAGAAATATTGGGCTGATCCAAAGATATCTGTGATGAGGGAAACAAGTGCAGCCACTTTTAATGGATATAGCTTTCAGGCTGTTAGTTTTACAAGAGAAAATGGGCAGGTCATTTTATATTCTGTCTCATTTTTTTAAAATGTGGGAGGCTTCCTCCATTTTACATGTTTGGTATATCATCTAGTTAGCCCTCCTTCCTGAAGTGAGAACCTGCAGTCTAGACCATAAGTAAGGGCAACATTTCTTCCTCTGCTCCAGACTTCTGCCAATTCCGATGAATGATGGATCAAAGCTGGGTTTGAATTCAGATCATCTCTGCAGTTGCAAAATGCTTAAAGGCTTCCTTCTTTTTTACTGAAGAAGGAAAACAAAAAAATACTAGTTTGGGAATAATTCAGCTCCCATTCCCAGTGATTAACCTGGCAACATTGCCCTGGCTGGAGTTGTCACCTACCGTCTGGTGTTCATCGTTGTTGTGAAAGTATTCAAGTCAACTCCAATTCAAGTCAATTCTGAATCCTTTAACTCCTCCACCTCCCCGACGATTGCAACCAGATGGTGCCTCAGATCAGTCTGAGGCAAATAGGTTTCCAGGGAGTTCACTCAAAGCAGATATTTAGTGGGATGGTTAGAAGGTGAGCATCTTAATAGCCTTATCCTCAGGATATAAGTTATTCTTATCTCTATTATTCTTATCTCTGTTATTTCATCATGAGGTCTGCATTATTTCTTTTGTTTTACATTCGCAGCAGAAAAATGGGAGTATGCTGAAAGACTGTGCGACTACTTCACTTTAGAAACGTATCCCTCTGATTTTGAAACATTTGGAAGTAACCAATAAGAAGTAACTAATGTTAAGTAAGTAACTAATGTTACTTAAGTAACTAATAAGTAAATAATGTCAGGCAGAAAGGAGTAACTAACCTTGTCAAGCAGAAATAAATATAACGGAGTCTGAATCTTCTGCTTGTCAGAAATTGCTCACAAAAGGACTGCATGCCACTTTCTCTCAGGCTCACTAACACAAGCAAAGAAATCAACCGATTTTGAAAGAAATATTACATTTTTAATCATAATGGGCAGCAGTGAAGATATGATGAAGCAATAAAACCAACGAAGTGATTACTCCTGCAGCAGATACACAGTTTGCCTGGAGATATTGTGATATTTTGGGGTATGAAAAGATCAGCGCAGTGTAGTCGGATCATGAGCTGGGAACAGCAATCACTCCTATACTCATCCTCACACAGAGCACAAACACAGCATAGAAATAACGGACCTTCTGGCTAAAGATTCTGAAACTGAAATGCTTATTTCCATGCAGTGTGCCAATGAAGCGGGATGCAGGCTGGAGTTATGATGACAGCTAGTATTAGACAGTGGTACCTAGTGTTCTGGCTGATTTGCAGTGGCAGACATCATCAAACCTGGTATCCTCACAAGTCAGTGTGACATCTTTCTGCTCAGTGTATATGCTGCCACTTAATTCGTTCCCTCTCAGTTTGAAGGCACTGCATAAAACGGAAAAAAAAAAAAAAAAGCCTCAGTACAAAGACTTGTGCTGTTGAATTGATGTCTCGACATACACACAGGACCTTCAGCAGAAAAATGTTTATTCCATGGACGTGTTCAATACTTAAACTTGGCAAGAAAAATTATAGAGAGGGTTAAAGAAAGGGTATTTGACTTCAGACTTCAGGAGCTAGATATGGATACAAATTACTCAGCTCACAACTGAGAGTTGTATGTTAGTAGTACACCAGTCTCCTGGAAGGAGATTAAATACCAGCTTTGCAGCTCACCATTTAGATTCCATGAGGTTCTTTTCAGCCAAGAATAATGTGACCACGATCCAGGATGATGTGGATGAACTTTTAAAAGGAGGAGTGACTGGAGAAGTTCTCAGGCAAAAACAGATAATCTGGAGACTACTGTATCAATAGAACAGGAATAAGAACAGAGCGCTGGAGAGAGTGTTTTTATTACAGACATCTCCTGGAGAACACAGCAGATCTTTACCACGCTATCTCACAGAATCAGGGCCAGGGAACAAAGCCATCCCTTGCCCTGAGTGAATGAGAATTTAAAGCAGTTTGTTTATTGAGCTTGCCGTTTCTTTCCATTGTTCATTAAAACATGTTATTGGAGCACAAGTTGTATTCAGGAGACAGTCTCACTGGTTAATGAATGGTCCGAGTGGTAAGAATATTAGACTTCAACTTCATTTCAGCAAATAACAGTCTCTCTCTGGAATAGCTAAAACTCTGAGAGGAAGGAAGAGACATTAGTGGGAATTTCCCCTAGATAACAGACTTAGGCTTATAGAAATCCTGTTCCATCATCTCTAAATATTATATGGACATAAATATAGAGAGCAACAGTATTTACTGAGCTGAATTTGGAAACAGTGCTCCCTGCAAGAATCTTCAATAGATTTGTTGTATTTTTCCTACATACTCAAAATGACAACCACAAATGTAGAAAAACTGAGAGATAAAAATACATATTTTATATTTTAACAAATAATGCATATTTTCAATTTCTCTGTCTACTCAAATTTTATAAAGTGAAATGGATGGTCGCTTTTTTTGGAAAGACTTTTCTAAGGTAGTAGAGACAGTCTCTACTGCTTGTTTCATGTTTTTTTTGTTTTTTTTTTTTTTTGTTTTTTGTTTTTTAAACACATATAAAAGACTAGATTACTGTCTGGCTAGGATTCCCAGCTATACTTTTTTCTCATTGATCAGGACTAGCTTGCAATATATAAGGTTAAAGAAATATCAGCAGGGAGTTTATAATTACATTACTGGTAGAATGTGAAGGAGATAAATATACAGGAAAGTTTTGCTTTATTTCAATGTTTTTGATATTTCTTTATGATAAAGCACACTGATACTTCTGTATCAGTCCTGTTTTTGTTCTACATTGAATGTTCTATTCTGTGCATTTTTCTCAAAGTACAGGTCACATATGACACTGCACCTTGAAACCTAAGGGGAAAAAAAAATTGCAGAAAATATAAATGATTTTACTTTTTACTTTTTATTGGTGAACACTACAAAACTAAAATGCTGTGCACAAAGTCAGTACTACCTATGTGTTTCACTACATTTTTATTGCAGTTCTGTCCTTGCAATCACATTAAAAACATAAAATACGACAATGGTCCAGAAATTATTCAGTTCTCCCTTAGAAATTGAAAATTCATTGATACATCCTTAAAATACATTTATTTTTGCAGTGAGAGTTTATAATATGAAAGAGTTCTAATTTAAGAGGTGCTTGTTGTCTTTAGATATTGTCCTTCATTGTTATAAATTGCTATTTAAATTAGAGAAGGTATGCTTATACGTGCTAGCAGAAAAAACATTTATCTTATTATACACTTTCATTCAAGATCAATGTGTATAAAAGTCCAGACAGTCCTTTTCCTGGGAAGACTTCCATTCTGTTTTGTAGGAATAGGACTACAAGACAATTACATAAGGTCATTGTGTAAAGCAGACTGAAACTGCACCCCTGAGTACAAATCCAGCAATGGGCCTAAGTAAAATTTTCTTATGGTTTTACACCTAGTATGCAATATATATTCTATTCATTTCTAAATATTCCTAAATATTTATTAACATCTAACATTTCCAAAATAAGGAATATTATTAAAACCTGTAGTTTCTATAAACCTGGAAATACACTTTTAAGAGCACCTATATCATTACTGGTGAGCGAATAAGCTTGGTAGCTCAGCTTTCCACGCTACTTGTGCACGTCTGTTGGTCCACTGAACAAGAAGGAAGCGCCTGCGCTCAGTTCTTGGTGTTCTGTAAAGACTCTATGAGAGCTTTGTTGTATTCTGTGATAAGCTTTCTCACGCTCTTCATTACTGGCTGGTAGTCACTTTCCTGACTTTTTGTTGCTATGACTGATTAAAAGAATTAAGGAAACAAACTGACAATATAACTATTAGCGTAATTAGAGATGACAAGGGAACCATATTACAATAAGTATCCTTCTGCAAAAACTGTCAAGGGTTGCAAATAATGGAAAAACTCTAATTTGATCTAAAAGATTTGCACTAATCTACTAGCTGTCAAATCATGCCAAGCATGGCAAAAAGAGATTACATACCGAGTAACTTTTGTTTTTATGTGTATTGCCTCTTCAGGTCCCTCAGAAAGAATCTGCCCACTGTCACACAGCAAACAAAACCATTTCAAAGCACTCCAGCTATTTAAAACCGTACGTCTGTGCACCCAAGAACTCAGGTTACAAAAATCCCAGCCCAAGAAAACGGAACCATTTCTTTTCACCAGCCCAAGCAGACATAAAACTCTGTGTAAGCATCTACACTTGGATAGGTGATACATCACAGCAGACTAGGAACCCTTTTTAGTACTGTGATCATCACTTTTTCCTCTTGTGTTTTTTTAGAGGGTCTTTTTCTCCCCATTAGAAGGAGTAACATTCTTGACTTAATAAAATATTCCTGTAAAGCTGCCTTCTTAGTGCAGATGGTCTAAATCTATTTCATTAGTGTCAGCAGGCTCTTCTTGAACTTCCTAGCGAGGCCTAAGATCTATCAAGGAGTGACCTCAGTCACGTGGAGGTAAGCTGGAGCTTACCAGAAGGTTTCACATCAGTAAAAAAGGAAGAACAGTAGGATGCCCAGAGGTCAAATATACATCATGTCACAGCATGGTGAGTCTTCTGGTGGAAGCCTGAAAAGGCATATACAAAGAATAATCTAAACATGTATTGTTGATTCTTTTTCAAACAAAAAAAAATAGGTTACTTCACTTGATTTACTTCATTAGATTAGACTTTTGAGTAACTTTTGAGTATAGCACATTATTTCTACATAATATTCCAAAAAACCAAAAAAATACATATATGTACACACACACATATACATACACACATGCGCACACACATACACACAAATCAGAGAAGTTCACTACTACTAAAGGCATACTCCTTTGTCCAAGACTTTCATTATTTTTTTTTTAAGGATTAGAACATTATGAAACATGAGAATTGTGATATTCGGTACATGAAAAAAATAATGCTTTAAGCAGATTCTATATTCAGCTTTTTTTCTGATGGCTAGAATTGCCTGAAATATATCTTTGTCTTTTTCTGAGACACCTAGCACTGCCCATTATCTAACACACAGCATCAGTCTAGGGTTGTGAATATGTGAACATGGTCTAGTTTTGCTGTTATTTTCTAATGTATTTGTGCTGTAATTATAGAAAGTGATTTTATGCATCTTTGATATGTCACTATTTTTGTTTCCTGGATCATCTTAAAGTGGGGAAGTTACTGCAGTAAATTCATAGTCCTGGAATATAAAATAAATGTACAACTAAGCCCTACTCAGATCTCTACAATAATTATGGTAAATAGTACAAGATAAGAAGAATCAGTGACCTAAAAACTTCACTGCTTTTGTTAATTTAAAAAGTTATTTATAGAAAGTTATTTGCAGCAAATAAGATTTTGCTGGTAATTTGGAAGGTCTTATATGATTAGTGGGGGAGAGAGTGGAAAGTACCTCTTCAGTTAGCACCGTATAATGAGAAAGCAACATCACAGTTCTCGCATCCCAGTAGATTCTGCACCTACAGACCCTCCTTGTCATATATGACTGGAATTATCCTAAATTTTTCTCTCTAATATGCAATTCCTCTTTTATTTAACAAGAAATATATGAAAATGTATAAAATACATTGTTTACTTTTTCATGGTTGATATTTATTGTGTTTTGCAACTGCAAAATAGCAGGCAAAGTCACCATGCTATATAAATTTTCGAACAATACTACTCTTGCTAGATAATTTGAGGCAAGAACAGACAGACATAAGGATAATCTTTGAATAGATATGAAACCTAATGGCAAAACTGACTCAACAGTAAAAACTCTGGACTGCAAAGACAAATCCTATGCTTTAAGACCCCTTAAAATTGTTTCAGACTAAAGAAGCAACTTTCATCATAAATAATACCTACTAGGTTAAGTCTGTATTTGCAAAGCATTGCTTTTTCCCCTCCTCCCCTGTCTCCAGCTCTGCATTCTGTCCTGTCTTATTCTGGTGGAGGAAATAGACTTCTTCCTTAATTACTACAGTGCGAGAATTTTACTGTATTTCTTAAATAAAAGGATACATTCCTTCATCATAAAGTTATTTTGCTCATGGTGCTGCCACTTCCTCTCCAAATTTGTAAGCTGAAAACACAAAAGAGAGACTTTAGTAAGAGCCAAAAATTAAAACAATTATTACACACCTACATAATATAACAAATCTTCCCAAACTCTTATTTCAGTACTTTGCATTCTATTGCCTGGTAAGGTCAAGGTTATTCCACAAGAAAACTAGAAATCATAAATACTGAGAAAGCCATTTTTAAAGCTGTCAACAATCAATTCATACATAACTTAACATTTCATGTAGCTACTTTTTTGTTATGTATGTAAAAATACTGCATGCAACTGCAATGGTAAATGGAAAAAAAGATGAGTATTTGAGATTTGTCATGTAGGGAAACATGTAAACACATCAGAGGTAAAAAGACAAACACTGGAGGGAGATATGATTCTCATTATACCTATACCATTTAAGTGATCTTTTCTTAAAATCGGTAAGACTTAAAATCACCAAAGATACAATATTTCCTGACACTGGCTTGGACTCTCAGCTATACAGAAGAAACTTCCTTACTGCCATAGTTAAGTTTCCTGTCTGATGCCAGAAGTTGTGATAAGAACAGAGCTGCAGCGAAAAGATTGTAGGAGTGTGGGTTAAGTGTTGGCACTTCTTCAATTTTTTCAGCATCAACAGGAAACTAATGTGGACATTATATCGATGGCTGCTTCCTCACAATACAATTTTATAACATTAAATTGTTCTTCTGATGCTACTGTTCAGGATTTTGCATTTCAAGATATGTAGATGTTATTTTTAAATATAAAAAGAAAATCATTCTGAAACTAAATTTTCAATGGAAACTACAGTAATATTTTAGAATAATATTGCTTTATTTTACTTAAAAGCTTATTCTTAAACCAGAAGATAGGACAATATCTGCTGCTTTATGCAAAATACATTTTACAGTGGAGAATCAGTTACCTAGTGTACTGGTTCATGGTAAATATGGCCACCATTTATTTGCATGGTAAGATATTTCTGACCAGTTATGATTTTTACTGCATACTTTGTGGATATTGCTATGTGCAATACAGCTTGTAAAGGCACCCAGATTTAAAATAGTTTGTGATATAGGCCAAAGGAAATATTCAGTGCTTTTTTTTAATAGTAACTCCTTGAAGGCCACACCTCATACAGTTAATTGCTTATAAAACTATCGTTTTAAATCATTTAACACCTATCTCAAGATATGCACTCTCTCTGCATTTCAAAATGCCTTGGTATGTCAGCTAATTGGGTATTTTAAGACCATACTTTTATTTACTCTAAGCTTTTAAAGGATTACATAAATAGCAAAGAAAAAGAAAATTCTTTTTGCGCACACTGAAGTAGAACTGCCACAGCTTAATGAAATGAATAAATGAGGTACAGTTACCATTATAATACAGAAACTTTTAGCATTATTATGCAAATATCTTAATGCTGATTGGCTGTCAGATTTACATTATCTCTATGAATGAGAATCTGATCTTGCATGAAAAATATACAGTACTCTGAAGACTTACAGACTTTGGCATGAGTCTTTGGAGATTTATATCATCATCTCAGTTATTCCACAATAATCATATGCTGTGAGTGTATATGTACCTCATTCAGAAGTATGCACACATGCTCTCACTCTTCTAAACCATAAAGTTCACTCCAGAAGAAAGTTATCTTAAACAAGTACAAATACCACCTTCGCCTTGTAAGTGAATTAGAAAAAGAAATCGTTCTAACATAAGGGACAAAAATCTCAATAACCTCAAACAATAAAAGTGAAGAGAAAATAAATGAATCAATTCCCACTCTCTGTTGGTCCAGCTTTTTTCAAGTTTATCCTGTTTCCCTCTGTGTATACATACTTTTATGCCTGGGAAGTTCTGTTGTCAAAATAATAGCAATTTATTATACTGGAAGAATCAATGCTGCTCTAGACTTTATCAGCACCTACCCTCCCGATTCACTCTTGAAATGTAAATGTAAATATACTCATATACCAAAGTTACAAGGGGTTTAAAAAAAGCCCAAATGAACCCTAAAATTTCACTGGTCTATAGGGAGAGAAAGGATTGAAAAAGGAGAAAAGAAATTGTAACACAGGTTGCAAAGCAGGAACTTATCACCACGAATTTAAAAGCAAAATTTAAAATTATCTAATTAATAGTGAGCTCTTTTTTCTGTAATTTCTTTCTTAGTTGGTCCTCAAAACTTCTTAAGTAATCCCAACAAGACTGAGGTGAAAAAGAGGGACAGTTCTGAACAAAATCAACACAAACATTTAAACAAAGGATTTTTACTATTTTTAAGCTCAAAAAGACCTGCAATCAGTAATTTTGAAATACAAAACTAAAAATAAATTGATTGGCATGGCATTAACTTTTATTTGAATGTAGAAAATTTGGATATATATGCACTTACACGACATAACTTTGAAAACTCACTCAGAAGGAATTAACTGATTCAGTCCACACAGTGCTTCACCTATATGAGAAGAGTGAAACCAGGACAGCACCAACTCCAGAGATAATACGTATCTTGAGCAATACCTGAGAATGAGTCTCATTTTCCTGCAGCTGTCTCTTTAGAGTCTCATACTCTGTATTCAAGTGTTCCATTATTTTCTTGAAAGAACGGCTACGTTTTGTCAATTTTTCTTTGTCATCCTGGAGTTTCTAGTTGGAAAAAAAAAAAAACATGCAAAAAGATTAATGGATGAGTTCATCCATTTTTGACAGGCTAAACATAAGTTATTCTAATACCACCCTCAAGATGCTTCTCTTTCTTCCTCTTTGAACATTACCATATATCTAAAGAACCCATAGAACATTTCTCTAACAATGCATTCTCTAACCCAAAGATAATATTCAATAGTTATGGCCAAGTTGTAGCCCAGACCTTACTATATTACACAAAAGGGAACTCTGATGTTAAAAATTTGTGGAAAATTTATCACGTGCCAAATAAGTGCTCTAGATGGAGTTTGTCTTAGAGCAAACTAAGGACATGCATTGTAGATTTTTCTTTTTGTTTGGGTTCTGTTATTAGATTTAGATGGGTAAATTCAAGCTTATGGATAGTTTAAGTTACAGCAGAAAAGGTCAGATGGGTCAGTAAAGCAAGTGGAAAATTTTGCGGAAGGAAGTTATAGAAAAGTACCCAACCAACAGCATGGCACATGTGCCCAGGTATTAAGTCATATATAAAAACTACATTTGGATTCACCTGCACTGCTGTGCAAGCCAGTTTTCAGCTACCAGTCATGAGTCCCAGTCACAGACTTGGATTCCCCTATACTAAGTCCTGAAAAAACACACAAAAACCACATCTTCTGCATAATTCTAGGTTTCATTCCTGTTATTACCTTTTTCTTCTCTTCTCCTGCTGCTTTTAGAGCTGGCAAATTATTATAGATCTCCAAGTCCTTTTTGGTTTGTTCAATTTTGTCTTTAAGAGAAGCCAGTTCATCAACCATCTTGCCCTCCAAGAGTTCCATCTTCTGCAGATCCATCTGCAGTCTTTGACTCTCTAGATCACAAGATACACAATCTCTAAATAACAATACTTTTATGTTATAATACATTACCCAGTTTATAAAGGTTTATGCTCCACAAAAGCAATACAAACAGTTTCTGCATCTCTTTCTAACTTTGCCATACATGAGAATGTGAATATGAATGAAGCGAACTTCTCCATCTCTTTCACAAGCTTCTCATCTGTCAGGCACCTATATTACAAATACTGTATTATACTTCATAAGTGAGGAACAATGAGAACACGTGGTGTTTTCATACAACACAGTGTGGGGTTGGGTTTTTTTATACCATCAGCCAATTTCAAGTTTTCAAGCAGCAGCAATCCTTTACAAAATGCTGATTGAAATAATGCGACTAGGAATAAATTTATTCTTGTTAGATTTTTAATGTCACTTTTTGTTTTTTGCTTCAGTTGCTTTTTATGCTAAGTCTTGGTTTTATGATAGTAAATCTACAGCAAATTTTTCTTTAAACACTGACTCCATAAAAGAAAAAAAAAGGGGAAAAAAAACCCCTATGGATAGTTTTCTGGGTCTTCTCATTTTTTATATTTTCTTCATGATCCTGAATGTTTAAATACTTGGCTAAATAACCTTATGTTTCAGAGCTGTATATAACTGAGAAGAATGATTCAAATAATGCATTTCCAGTCCAAGATTTAGTTTCTGAGGTTTCTTTCTACACTCTAAAATAACAGGTGGGCTAGGGGAAATGATGAGAACACACAAAGGAACTTCTCAGGGTATGGACTGTACATTATACTCACACACTCAGGTTTGCATTGAGAAGGAGAATTTTTCCCCCAAGTTAATCATGGCAGTAGAGATCTTTGGGGTAGAAGGGAGTGGATATGCATATGTGAGAGAGAGGGAGAGAGAGAGAGGGAGGGAGAGAGAGAGAGGGAGGGAGAGAGAGAGAGGGAGGGAGAGAGAGAGAGGGAGGGAGAGAGAGAGAGGGAGGGAGAGAGAGAGAGGGAGGGAGAGAGAGAGAGGGAGAGGGAGAGAGGGAGAGAGAGAGGGAGAGAGGGAGAGAGAGAGGGAGAGAGAGAGGGGGAGAGAGAGAGGGAGAGGGAGAGAGAGAGGGAGAGAGAGAGGGAGAGAGGGGGGGAGAGGGGGGGAGAGGGGGGGAGAGAGGGGGAGAGAGAGGGGGGAGAGAGGGGGGAGAGAGGGGGGAGAGGGGGGGAGAGGGGGGGAGAGGGGGGGAGAGGGGGGGAGAGGGGGGGAGAGGGGGGGAGAGGGGGGGAGAGGGGGGGAGGGGGGGGGAGGGGGGGGAGAGGGGGGGAGAGGGGGGGAGAGGGGGGGAGAGGGGGGGAGAGGGGGGGAGAGGGGGGGAGAGGGGGGGGAGGGGGGGGAGAGAGGGGGGGAGAGAGGGGGGGAGAGAGGGGGGGAGAGAGGGGGGGAGAGAGGGGGGGAGAGAGGGGGGGAGAGAGGGGGGGAGAGAGGGGGGGAGAGAGGGGGGGAGAGAGGGGGGGAGAGAGGGGGGGAGAGAGGGGGGGAGAGAGGGGGGGAGAGAGGGGGGGAGAGAGGGGGGGAGAGAGGGGGGGAGAGAGGGGGGAGAGGGGGGAGAGAGGGGGGAGAGGGGGGAGAGAGGGGGGAGAGAGGGGGGGAGAGAGGGGGGGAGAGAGGGGGGGAGAGAGGGGGGGAGAGAGGGGGGGAGAGAGGGGGGGAGAGAGGGGGGGAGAGAGGGGGGGAGAGAGGGGGGGAGAGAGGGGGGGAGAGAGGGGGGGAGAGAGGGAGGGAGAGAGGGAGGGAGAGAGGGAGGGAGAGAGGGAGGGAGAGAGGGAGGGAGAGAGGGAGGGAGAGAGGGAGGGAGAGAGAGAGAGAGAGAGGGAGAGAGAGAGGGAGAGAGAGAGGGAGAGAGAGAGGGAGAGAGAGAGGGAGAGAGAGAGGGAGAGAGAGAGGGAGAGAGAGAGGGAGAGAGAGAGGGAGAGAGAGAGAGGGAGAGAGAGAGGGAGAGAGAGAGGGAGAGGGAGAGAGAGAGAGGGAGAGAGAGAGAGAGAGGGAGAGAGAACTCACCTTTCCAGAAAATGCAGATGTGGTTTCTTTAGTGGAATTATTTGGGAAAATCCTACGTGATCATGACCCTATCATAGCAAGATTTTGGTACTTATCTCCTTGCTTGTGTATTTATGCTACATACTCATTTTTCAGAAATGAAATATTGGTGTTCACTAACATTTTTGACTTATAATAGAGTAGTTTGGTGATTTCCTTAGCAAGTGCAAAAAAAAAAAAAAAAGATAAGCAAATATTTTTGTGTACAATATGCAGTCATTCTGAGGAACACATTTCCATAAGGTTAAAACTTAAAGGGTCTGCATGCGTAAAGAACATTTATATAGCCACTACAAATTTCCATACCTGTAAAAGGAAGGATTTAAAAATACAAGGTTTGGAACTGTATTACATACTTGTGATTCAATGTTTAGGCTGCCTGTGTTCATAAACAGCTTAAGAAGACACTTTCCTTCTGACCTGAGTATTTGGTAATCACCCAAAATTTCAATCTGAAGTGGCTGGTATTGGCCAATGCCAGATCCTAAAACAGGACTGAACAGACCCATGCTCTATTTCTTTTGTTCCTACAGCACTACAGTTTCAAGAGAATGATCAAGAACCTTGATAAATTAGGTCTTTAGCATTAAAAACAATGAATAATAAAATTCTAAAATAAAAAAAATAAATTCAGAGGGAAATGGTTGCAAAAACAACTTTCAATTTTCATAGAGATTTATAACTTATCACAGCATTTTTGCTTTAATATTATTGTTATTCTAACATTAATATTATTATTATTTAAAAATAATACATAAGCCAAAATGCCAGAAAAGATTCTTTGACTCTTCTATCTATATACTGATAAAAAATACAGTGAGACAGAAATGAGCTATTCCTATCCAGTCACACTTTCGAGAGAAAGGGGAAGAATCTGGAATTTTATCCTCATCCAGCAATAACCACAATGAAAAACAAATAAATAAACAAATAAATTCAAAACTTCTCTAGGGGAAGAGACAGGAAGAGGATGCAGCCCGGTTCCTTCTGATATGCCACGAAGTTGCAGCATCTAGCAGGCAGTGTGTACACAGTAGCAAACTCTGAGACCAAACTGCTGTGACCCAGGGAAATGTTTTTGGGAAACTATGCCATCAGCACTTTTGTTTACTCTTCATAGTTTCCTTTTTTTTTTTTTTTTTTAAGGGCTCTGCTGATGGACTTTTCGTACCATTATTATGGCAAGAAAATATGAAAATCCAGATTTTAATCACAATAAAAGAATCCTGAAGATGACTGAGCTATAATTCAAGGGTTAGGAAGTACTTCTACTGTGGAAATTGAATATTTGCTGTATTTTTGAAAGAATCTAAAGTTGTTCATTGAAATACCTGTGACTCCTAGCTTTAGGAATTTTACTTATGAATCATTTAAATTATCTGCTGAAAATTATGTACTGTAACTTCCTCCTCTCCCCTTGTCAAGAAAGAGCTACATCTTTCAATAATGCCTCTATAATGCAGTGTGCTTTGAGTACATTCTTATACTGTAAAACAGCAAGAATTGATGCTCATAGAAAAGAACAAAAAATCATATTTGAACTTGTAATGTATAACCTAGCTTTTTAAACTAAGTTACAACTGCAAAATTCACATTTGCAAACAAGTAAGTGAACACAAAACATTCAACTGCAAACAGAACAATTAATTTTAGTAGTATTTTTTTGCATAACAACTGCTTATTTGCATATAACTACTTTAAAGTCACAATATAGCCTCCTATTTTGAAAATTACTACCAAGTACAGCACATAATAGTCTTCTAACAAAAAGATTTATGGTTCTTCATTCCTGCCCCTTCCTTTTAGTCAAACAAACAAGGAAAAGCTTGCTGAATCAATAATGATACTGGCAAAGGTTTAGAATTATGTGAAAAACTCCATTATAAAAAGTGCAAGTAAAAAAATAAATAGATACCTGTTATGGAACTGAAAGAAAAATATTGTCTGCTTTTTGGAATTACAGGCAAGATACTGCAAATTCTTAGACTCATTTTTAAGTGTTTGAGCATTCTGAAAATGAAGCTAACATGGATATTCACTTAGCAGAATCAAGATCGAGAATTTAATCCTTAAGACTATTTACACTGTAGTTGTCAGTTACTGTCATGTGGGTACACACCCGTTTAGAAAAGCACAAACTGTAAATGATACTAAGAACTATATTTACAAATAATATATGGTTAGTTAACTGTACAGCTCTCTGCTTCTGTTTATTAAACATTATTTTAAAATTGTGAATAACTTCTATTTTGAAGTGAATATTAATAAAATCAAACTTTAGCTCAGTGAACATTACACCTCTGTGTTAAAATATATTTGTATAACATATATCTGTGCAAACAAGCTAATCATTTATTCATAATAGTAAGGGAAATACTTCTCAGGAATATATATAACTTGTTATTCATAGTAGTTTCAGATGGTCAGCTTGCCACTGTATTTTAATGTTTGGAGATCACTAATGTTGTATTTTGTTATTAGTGTAATAACTCATGTAATTTTAATTTTTAAAGGAATTTAAATTTTTTAAAGGAATGAATTTGAAAATTCTTTGCTCATCTCACCTGTACTCAGATTCTTAGCAGTGCTCTGTGATTTCTGCATTTCAGTTGATTTGAAAGTGAGGTCTTCCTGCATAATCTTCAGCTCTTGATTGGTAACAGATGAAATTTGTTTCATACGATTCACATTCTGTATGATACCAATAACAATAATGAAATGTTTTGTACCTTTGAACTATGAATGCAAACTGATGCATAAAAAAGAAACTCTCCCAGTACTTTATCTATTATTTGGCTTTTCTACTACAAAGACTGAAAATATTGTCAATAGTCTGAAATGATTTAAATGTAATTTGGTAGAAGACATACTGAAGTGCCAGTGAAGATGAACAAACTGAGATAAACTATGTTGCCATACCCGTCTCATCTAAAGCATCACCTGGAGTGCTGTATCCAGTGCTGGGCTCCTCAGTACAGGAAAGACATGGACATACTCGAGTGAGTCCAGTAAAGGGCGACAAAGAGGATTAAGGGACTGGAGCATCTGTCATTCAAGGAGAGGCTGAGAGAGCTGAGACTGTTCAATTTGGAGAAGAAAAGACTCTGAGGGGATCTTATCAAAATGTTTATAAATGTCTGATAGGAGGGTATGAAGACGACGGGGCCAGAATCTTCTTGGTGGCGCCCAGCGACAGGACGAGAAGCAACGGGCACAAAATGAAACACAGAAAATTCCATCTGAACATGAGAAAACATTTCTTTGCTGTGAAGGTGGTCAAACACTGGAACATGTTCTCAAAGAGACTATGGAGTCTCTACCCTTGGGGATATTCCAAAACTTCCTGGACACAGTCCTGGGTAACCTGCTCTACCTGACCCTGCTTGTGCAGGGCATCCAGATAATCTCCACAAGTGTCATTAAACCTCAACTATTCTTTGTGATTCTGTACCATTATGTAAGATACAGTATATCATATTAAAATAGTGTAGGAAACCATTGAAATGATGACTCAATCAAAACATTACTCTGCTCAAACATTGTTATGACAAAAAAAGTCTATGGGAACCAAAAATGTTACATGGGAAAATATTTTGTAAGAGCAAAAAATGACAAAGACTGCAAATGTGAACAATACTTAGAGTGTTTATGTTAACTATTACACAGCAGGGTATTACAGACATAACTTTAATAGATCAGAAGGATAACTGGAATACTGTCAGTTACCTAACAGTGATCACAGCACACCCATGAAATGAGATTTGCAGATTTTGTATAAACAAAATATTGCTAAAACAATAGTTTTATTTGCAGTATTCTGAAATGTTTCAGCATGAATGTAATGCTGTTCATTATAACAATGATGATGAGTTATAGCAATGATACAGCCATTTCCTTTATTGTTGTCATCTAATTTTCAAAATGCTTTCCCTAGAAATAATGAGAAAGGAAACAAATCCTTTTTTTCTTACAACTGTTCATGGTATCTCTTCAATCTTCTTAAAGTTTATTATGTAAATATGTACTAGATAATACACGTACACCATCTTCCTGCTTATTCCTTCTGTTCCCTGTTCTGTGTTTCTAAATTCCTAATTTACCACAGCAGGAAGGAAATGCACTTACCCTACTTGAGTGCTCCAAGAGTGCAATAATGTTAGCTTCTGTCTGGGACTTTCGTTCTAATTCCTGGTTCTTCACCTCTTCAAAAGTCTCAAGAAAATCTAGAGATCAACAAACAAGATAAAGGAGGCTGCTGTTTATATGGGTATAACAAAAGCCCTGGTAGTTCTTAGCTAAAACTATGTATTAAATTGAGAAAGCGTAAAATTTCAGACAGACTGCAAGATGAATAATTTATTTAAAGACTGGTGGTAGAGACCTTGAAACTTGTGAAGTTATGGGTTGGAATGACGAACATGATGTATTTGACTGATTAATGGAATGAGGTGGAATGAGGAATCCACTACTTGGGTTCTGAGACTGATAACCACCTAATATCACCTCTTTCTTACCATATAATTTCCCTTTGCTACTTTTCTCCCATCTTCTCTCTTTACTTTTACATTTATTCTAATAAGTATCTGACAAGACAGCTGGTTGGTGTTATGCACTTTGTATTTGTGCCCTAAGCATACTGAATTGAATTCTTGGTGACAGATATACTGAAGAAAGGTGCTGGACACATCACAAGTATCAGAGGTCCATGAAGATTCCACCCATTGCTATAAATTATGATCATCCCTCACCTGCTGGTTCTCC
Organism: Apteryx mantelli; assembly: GCF_036417845.1. Classification (NCBI taxonomy): domain Eukaryota; kingdom Metazoa; phylum Chordata; class Aves; order Apterygiformes; family Apterygidae; genus Apteryx; species Apteryx mantelli. The sequence continues at coordinate 5,109,898 of NC_090020.1, forward strand.
TCCTGGAATATGGCTCATCCACATGGAAGCACTTAAGAGCTTACACACTTCCTAACTGGATAAAAATGGGGAGAAGTGCTTCTTTGAGGAATAAGTAAATTCAAGATGGATTATTTGGGAAGAAATAAAGAAGACAGGAGGGACTATTTAATGGAAATATTGACAAATCCCTGATTCACAGAAAGAATGAGCAAAAGGATGGTCATAGAGCTTCCATTATTTTTCAAAGATCTCTGATTTTTAAATTTGTTTCTAGTAAAAATATTTATGGACCAGAAATCTATTGCAATAACTGACTGACTTATCTGCAAAGCTGTCCGTGAAAGAGTTAACTGAGAAGCTTTCACAGAGTAAGTACAGCTTCTTAGATTTTCAGAGGCGAAAGTGTGTATTGCTCTCCACTTCCTCCAATAATAATCAGAAGAGTATCTCTGAGGCAGAGATTTCAGGATGAAAGACACCTGGGATTATTAGAGATCAATGGCATTAGACAACACATCTGCAATGTACATAGCTGATCTGCCAAAAGCAATGACTAGTTCTGATGCAGATTTATTTGGCTCAGAAAGTTGAGATAAAGTTTTGGTCTACCTCACATTGACTAATGACTCTAGGAACGGTATTTGACAAGTATGTAAAAAGGTTTATCTTTTTCCAACACTGCTGTGAAATGGTAACCAGAAATGCAGTTAAAAACAAAGCTTAAACAGCCTGCCATTAATAAAAGCAAGACAAGTCTAGAGTGCTGGATAAGATCATTGCCGAGTCTGTTTTTCGCCAGCACCCAGGCTGCAAATGAAGCTGGCATTAGAAGCAGAAGTTTTATTTTCTGTGATGTTCTTTTCCTTTAGAATGAACTTGTCTCATTTTATCTTAAAGATAGCACAATTATACTTTAATAAGAGGAGCAAGAATGAAAGCTTCAAAAAGAGCTCCTTCCCCAAAGCACACTTAATGCACTTTTCATACTATTGCTGTGAAATACAGCCAGATAGGAATTTTCTTTACTAAGAAAATATCTGAGTACAGTAGAATAGGGAAAGGCTGTACGGAAAACAAACATATTGAAATTCTTACTTAATAGTTTGTATTATAAATATTTGAACTGTTCTTTCCTTTTCTGTTTAAAAATTTGAATGGGTCATTCAAGCCAAATCACTCATAACCTAACACAAAACTTTGAATCTCATTTAACTGTTTAGTATTCTAACAGTGAGCCAAGGCTTCATTAATCTGCCTCATGGGGGTTGAGTCACTTCTTTTCAACATAACAGATGATGCCATGGCCTTTGATGCATCTTATCACAAGAAAATACATGCATGCATTTTGTTTTAAGTAGCTGACCGCAGTCTCTCTTGATTGACCTACCTATATGCTTCCAAGGATTCTGTAGGCAGTTGGGATACTAATCTTACAAAGCACATAGGTAGGAAAAGCACAGGAAAGAAATAAAAGCAGTGGGGAAGGGAAATACTTTTGCATATTCATTTAAAAAAAAAGCTGCGAACTTTATTAGACAGTAATTCTTCAGTGAACAGAAACAAATCACTTTACATGCACGAATACATCATTTTATAAAACTGACCCTAAAATTGTGGAATTAGAACCTCAGAATTGTATCTATATGATTTCAGTATTTTATTTTCCTCGGGCATTTAGGACATTTTCAGATTTTTAACCTTCTTTGAATTTCTTTAAAAACATCAGGTAAGGTCTATATTTACATCTCATCTCATTGTTTTTCTGCAAACAAATCTCTTTCCTACTTATCATACCTGTTTGAGAGACCTTGTCTCATCTGAGCAGTATGTATTTCACAGAATCAGAAAAATGGAATGGAAGGGACAGTCAGCTAATTCATTCACCTGCTCCAAGACAAAAACAACTGTGTGTATGTCATTAGTTCAGGGTTTGCCTATATCCTTCTACACCCTGTCTTTTAATGGACAGCTCATGATAATGACTCAATAACCTCCCCACACAATCAATTCCATCGCTTGATGAGTAAGCGTCTGACAAACTACACTTCTGTGTATAACTCTCACTGTGGTATTTTCTCTTCCACATTAGTGTGATACTGCTGAGTCATGTTCACTTTGTCTTTTCCTATGACTCTGAGAGTTCATTCTACAGAGCCGTGCCTAATTAACTATTCTCTATTCTTTATTTTTGCTGTTGACTACCCCTACCTAAGTGAACAACCTTACACTTACCCTTTCTGAATTTTTTCTACATCATTTTTAATGTCATGATTATTTTAAATTCTAACCTTGTCCTCCAACATGCTTTCAGCTTTTTGCATGCAGGGTGTTTTGTGCCAAACTATATATTTACTCTCTCTTCCATCATCCAACAAGTTAATAAAATACCTCACACAGATTGCAACACTCCACTCAACGTATCCTTCCATTTTGACAGTGTATCCTTTATAATTACTAATTTTTCCATGAAATGCTTAATATAGGTTAATAATGAACTATGTTTCCCTAGCTTGCTTCTAAGAACACCATGTGAGACAGCAGTAGAAGATACACTCATGTCAGCATACAAGTCATCTGCTGCTTCTCCTTATTCTATATTATTTTTCTGTCACAGAAGTAAACTAGCTGCTTGCTCTTGACAAATTAATGCCAGTATTCCTCATCTTCATGTTTCTGTAAGGTTTACAATTTTTTTGGTTGATTATTTATTCCAGAATCTTTCTGAAAATGATACTAAGTTGCCTGGCCTGTATCTTTCTGGTGGTTCTTCCTTTCCCATCTTCAAGATCCTTGCATGTTCTCCCAGATCTCTCAGGGATAACTTTAAAAAGCACTGGAACTGCTTCAGTGCTCTCTGATGAAGTTCAGGAAATCAGGTAATTTGAAAACACATAAGGTCTGTAAGTATTCTCCTTCATCTTTTGTTACTCTCAACTAACACCTTATTTTTGGTGTTGTGTTAGCCATTAAATTACAGTCAACATTTTTAGTGAACACTTACAAAAAGGTGTTATATATTTGGGCCTTCTTGCCACTACTTATTGATCATTTTCCCCTTTTGCTGAGTGACAGATCAACGTTTTTTGTAAACTTCCTATTACAGTGTACTAGCAATAAGACATATTTTTAAAATAGTTCTGTTTTCATCCTCTATTAGCTGCTGCTGAGACCTCTGTGAAAACCTTTTAATATGGAAGAGAGCTTAAACAGCACTCATCTTTAATAAATAAATATAAGGAACTTTAATTTTACAGGATTATGTGATCTCTATATTTGTTCATTTTAAAATTTTGCTTTTATTAGACCTGACCAGTTGGTTTTATTTATCTTTAAATTCATTCTAAAATTAATTTCAGCATTCCTTTCATAAAATACAGCTGGGTTCCTAAAACCTTTAATGTTTGATGAAAAGCCATGGAAGGTGCTCCAAATATCTGTGAATATCCTGTTAGTCCTAAAATATCAATTACCTTGTTCTGATACTGCCCTAAATCAGATCTCAGAAACTTTACACAATGATCACCAGATCAGTTCTTTTCACCTCTGAATTAACTGAGTTTTAACAATCCAAGACAGCCTCTGTCTTAGTGGAATTAGGCTTAATTAATGTATATTAGACAACTTACTGTCCATGCTTTCTTCTCTCTTCTTCAGTTCCTTGTATTTCCAATTTTCCTCTCCTGCAAGAGATGTAACATTGATCCGACTTTATATCAGCTCAGTCCTAGATACCTTTAGGTAGGCAAAATGTCAGTTTTAAAAATAAAAATTCTGAATGTCTACAAAATACAGGATGCATTCCATGTCATTCATCACAGTCATTTCAATTGACTATAACCTATATACACTTTTATAAGAAAGATAATTATTAATAAATCAGCTTCAATGTAATTTTAGAAACTTTAGAAGTTAGGATTTTTAATAAGTGGAGGATAAATACTACTCTAACAGCATTCGCAAAAAGGATATCATTGCAATTTTACTGTTTGGACAAAGAAAGAATTTTTCTGAAGTCAAGGGATTACAATATAGAAAGAATGCATTCATGTGTTTAGGCTCCATGGTTAGTTAAAACTTTCTGCAATTCTGTTTAACCATTTCAAGGGCTCTTCCCCATAGTTTAATATACTTTTATAAGGATATAAAGCTAGTAAGCAACAATGTGCCATTCACATGGAAATAAGCTGGAAAACTGTACAAGCAATGGAATAGGAAAATAAAAGGCAAAGAAAGTGTTCTACAATTATGCTTAAGAGTAGATCTCCAGTACATTCTTTATAATGATATTAGGAGTAATGAATACCATACAGTATACAATTCAGTCCATCTTTAACTGCAATAATCTTAAGTTGTGAACATCTCTTTTTTTAATTGTTCGAGTCTTGGTCATTGATTAAATTTCAGCATATGCTTCTAACTTTAAGGAATACAAAGAAAAAGAATAAAGTGCATTTAACAGAGTAAGCATATTTTCTCCATGTCTTTTTATTTCCACATCCTTCTGCTTTCCTTTTTATCCAGTACATACAAACAATAAGAACATCAAGGGGCCCTGAGGGGACTGTGATTTTGCTTCAGCTTCCTTGCAGCTGTAGCTCTGTTCCTTGCTCCGTTTCACTTTGCAGGGCAGGTCTTCAATACTAACAACTCAAAATCTGTTCTACTCTTAAAAAGTCTAATTACAATGAGTTGTGAAATAGGGAGCTACATGATCTGTCAAGTGTTTAAAGAAATAGCTGTTTGAATTAAAGACTGAAACCTTTAAAATGTCTTTATAGAGAAGTGTTCTTTGAAAACTGGCATTATTTTATCAATATTTTAACCATTCATGTAATTTATAAAGTGTTAAGTCTATTTTGCTATGAGTTTATTTGCATTTTGACTAATCATTTAAAGGTACCTTCTAATACATGAATCACATACAATAACTTGATGAGTTATTTACTTCCTTAGATTTTTGTAACTTAACACTAAAAAAGGTTTCTATTTATGATGTTTATTTTTGATATTTCCTTTTGAATACTGTTCCTAGTACTGAAATATTCATATTGAAACATTCAAAAAAATGATTAGTTGTAATTTTTTTCCATGGGCTATTTTTATTTATATCTAACTAAAAAAATTTAGGCATTGAAATTTTGTGAATGTTTTGTGATATGCAATTTAAATACTGAGCCAGAAGTAAGGTGATGGTGGAGCAGGAAGGATAGTAGGAATCTCGAGGACTCCCTGAGATGCTGAGTTAAAGCAGAATGGCCTTCCTGGATTTTCTCTTTATTCACTAGAGAGGGAGCTTTGGGAGATTAGCATACGGTGCCAAAAGCTAATCCTTACAGATACCTTCTTTATTCTCTCTCTGTTACACCAAGTGTTTGTCATATAGTAATCGAAAAATTCATGTCACTTCCTTTGGGAATATTATTTGGTATACATTATTTCTCCTCTGTTTGAATAGTTGTGAAAAATCACTGCTCATTTTCATAATTCTCCAGAATAGCACTACCTCACTTATGCCCTGAGGACAGGTTCCACTAAAAACCTGACGAAAGCAGCTCTTTAAAAGAGAGAAAGAACCAATATATCCGACATATGAACTGTGTACAACAGTCTTTAGAAGTTGAGAATCACATGATAATTATTATATATATTACAGAGTATGAAGAGACATTGGTTCACAAGGGAGATATGACAGTGGCTCATCAGAAGTCCTATTGTTCCACTGTGGGACAGGCAATCTGGTGAGGTCAAGCACTGCACCCCTTGCTAACTTGCTTCCTCCCACAGACTGGATTTCAGCATGTCCATAGATTCCCACAGGACAGGCCCAATTGCTGATCATATTATGTAATCTAGCATAAGACCTGCTTTGAACTCAGAAATATGGGTTGGTCACCCTTTCTTGTTAAGAAACATATTGATTCAATAGATTCATAAACAAGTGCAGAAGAGAGGACCAGAGGTGTTCCTGAGCATAGAAGAATTATTATTTCTGCTACTGATTTGAGAAAGGTCTTCATAAATGATTCAGTTATTCTTCATATTGCTACAGAAAGCACTCACGTACACAATCAAGTTAGGCATGTTAATCAGATTCCATAAATATGTTAAGTGTTGTAGGCACACATTCACTCTGCATAAACATGGGTAAAAGAAAATTCAAATGAATATAACTAATGAAGGGTAGCCCAACATCAGCATCAGCAGATAGTTAAAGCATAGCATTAAAGAAGCTGCCCTTTGCCTCTGGGTATGTATGAACACATCAACAGCAGTTCAGCCAAACATAGAAAGAAGTTCTCTCACTCCAAAATATTGCAACTTTTGTAGGCATAAGAAAAGGCATTTGACTATGCCCCATCTCTTCTATTGCAAAAGTAAAAGGCCAGAACCCATTTATGAGCTGGATCTACCCGCAGTTCATAATAGATGTGCCCTAAAAATTATTTTCTCCTGCACCACAGTGACAAACAAACTCTGATTCAATGCAGGCTTCTAGGTAAGTTCATGGGGTGGCTTTTTTCTGCATATCCTGATTGTTCCTCACTTGTTGACAGAGAGTATGTGCTGTTCTCCTGCATGTGCTTCAAACACTCCTTTTCAATAGAGGTCTTTTTCTAAAATGGTGAAAGCAGCACAGATGTAAGGAAGGACCAGTAACAAATGACTGTGTATCTAAACCTACGTTTAAACTACAGAAAGCAACTCATTTCTCACCTTCTGCATTTCTCCAAAGATACAAAAAGAGTTGCAAAGGAAAAGGAAAAATAAAAGCAAAATAGTAGAGTTGGAAATTATATTATCTGGAAACAAGAGAGCTAATAAAACAGCTTTAATAAATTATTTGCACAAAAAATAATGAAATATTTGAAGAAATATGGAATAGTTTGAAATTAAAGAAACAAGAAGAGAAATAAAAATATTAAGCATTTGTTTAAGGTCAATTTCAGAAATATTTGTCCACTTTGAAGAAATTCATAGTTATATTTTACACTGAGTCTCCCATGAAAAGGAAAAGGTAGAAAGTAAAAAGGTTACAAACACATTAATATATGGGTCATATAGAATTTAAATAATGCTACAAGGTTTTCCAGAATATACGCCTATGTATGTAACTCCTGTCTAAAGAGAATTTCCTATCACTAGAAGGTTTCTCTTGGGATTGACTTTCATTTTAAACAGTCTCCCACAACTGTTGAGGGCCCATGCTTAATCTAATCTATTTTCTCCAAAACAGTAACTTCCAGTGCTAGAACAAATCCAACCTAGTCTAACATACTACAGCAGGTATTTGCTGTAGATAAGTTTCCAAGCTAATTCCATTTCTAGGCTGCTCCCAAAATTTCCTTGCAAAGATCAACACAAGAAATTTCAAAGAAAGATGAAATAGCATTGAATTCTGTCTGCTTTAATCATTATTATTATCAGTAAACATTCCCACTTCAACATTCTCTGGTAATATTTCAGATCATATAAAAGGTAAAATAAATAAAAGCTTTTCTAAAGTTGATCTGGTTCTACAATGCTGCCAGTAAGAAGGACTTCTATTTCTCAAGGAGTCCTGAAAATAAAATTGGGACAGAAAACTAGACAGCTGTGCTATTTATACACTATTTTTATTAATCAGTACAAATCTGATGAAACCCAGATCTGAGAGTGGGTACTTGCAATTTCTCCTATTCAAAGACAGAGTGCTTTTTTCCTATCTGCTTTATGTAGTCTGCTAGAACTCTAATGACATTACCTTGATGATCCTCCAGATCCATATCAAGGCGTTGAATGACTTTTCTAAAATGGTTTGTCTTTTCCTTTACTTCTGTTAGCCTAATAATAGATAATGAAAACTGAAGTTAAAAAGTGTTATAAAATATTTATACTTTTTGAGAGCAATGAAGAGAAGGTTCAGAATAAAAATAGCAAGCCTAAGTTTATCAATAACAATATTAGGAAGATCACTGTTATTATAACAGGTATATGTACATCACCAGGCACTAATTCCTATATCTACTAAATACCACTGTTCTTTTATTAATATTTCCTTTATGAATCATCAGTATTTGCTCTTATCTTACTCAATTAGTCCCTCTGCTGGTTCTTACACAGCTTTGCAAGTACATCATAATTGTCAAACTATTAACAAGAAACTGTTTTTAAGCAAAATTACCTATATATTCACTAAAACCAGTTAAGAAATTTCCCAGTAGAACAGTATATTGCATAATCAATCCAATTGGGAAATGAAATTACCTGAAAAACATTTTTCTGTAAACTTTCAGATACAATTAACTGTTATTGTTTCTTATCAAGAATTCTTTTAAGCAACTTATTAACCAATCAAAAGATGCTAATGAAGTTAAAAACAATCAAATGATCATAGCTGGAAATACTGTTCAAAAGTGTACAAAATTTTTTCTAGGAGATTTCAGGAATTACCTGTTTTTTTTTTTTTCTGTAAAGAAAGAAAATCAGAAGACTCAAAACCATATTGTATTACTTTATCCCCCCCTGTAATAAAGCACTATTTATTATGACATTAATGAGAGCTTCTGGCAATCCTCAGAAAGATGTGTTACCCATGGTCAGGAAGGAATATTCAGTTGCTCTTTAGAAACAAACTTTTAATAAGCAATTTCATTAGACTTAGGTTGTGACAAAACAGAACAACTAAACATTCCAAAATGTGAGTGCAGTGTATTGTAAGCTCAAGTTTGTGGATGTTGCAGACGAATAGCTCTTAAGTGTGAATGTGTTTTTCTACCTTAAAGAAGTTTACGTCAACACTATTAACAATTTATCTTAATAAGGCATGTTCATAAGAATAGGAAGTATCCTATTATGCAGATCCAAACAATCCATCTGAACAATTACTCATTTCTAGTGATCTTTTAAAACAGCCAGCAGAGTTGAAGGAACACCACTGCGCTTAAGTTTTGGGTTGGGGTATAGAAGATAGAAGTGTTTATTTTCCAAAGTTAGCAAAATGTAAAACTGTGTTCATCAAAGAACATATAAAGATAAGAAGACTTGTGCACTTTAATCCGTGAAAAAATAATTTTCTCAAAACACAGAAAAAACAACCTTTCTTGACTTTTCTGGCTTTATAACCCTCATAACAATGAAGTGTGTTCTAGTGGTTTACCAATGTATTTTGTCGTCCTACCATAATAAACCAGCAATTATTGTTTCAAAGGAACATAGCGGTCTGGCTTAAAATATATACACAGGGATAACAAAGGATAAAAATTGAAAAACTCCAGGAGGAAACTTCGTTCTTAATTTAGTTACCTATCTTCTGACTGCTATTTCACTTGAAACGAGGTGTTATAGACCACTTTGACCCATGCATGTTCATCCAGATTGGATAACGTATATCAAATGTTCATATATATGAAGATTGCAGAAGTTCGGAAATGCTTTCTGTAAACAATCTAAAATAAGAACATCCCAGCTGAGCACATCAGCTACATTTAAAATGATTCTTCAACCAGCTGAGTTTACAAAGTCTAATATACCTGAAAAAAGCCTTTTATCTGGAAATTAATGAATTATTTAGGAATGACATAAAAATGGTCTATCATATTAAAAGTTACTTAAATACTCCTGCCAGCTCAAAACTATTATTTGCAGATATTTTAGATATTCACTGAGAAAACTGCTACGGCAAATTAAGATATTATCACCTTCCAGTTGTTAGCCAGTATCTTTTAATCAGAGGTTACAGTCCCCACAGAAGTATTGGCATAGTGTGTACTCAAACTGCACACTTTTCCATTTTTGGTTCAGTATATTGGCACAAATCTATCTATATCAGTAAGTAAGGCCGATAATTCTTGGTTTGTGAATGGCTGTGACTGAAACAGAAGGATACATTCTGTTCTCTGTGGAGGGTTAGTATCAGATGAAGCTAGAAAATGTTACAATGTTTTAAATGTCCATAGAAACGTGTGATGGAATTCACCTATCTGTCTTTAGAAGATAAATGTAATTCGATACAATGGCAGTACTCACTGTCTTTCCATGCTTGCTATTTCTTGATTATCTTCTTTAACCTATAAAAATGTATAAAAATTTTCTTAACATAAAAAAATTTTTATAAATTAACACAGGGAATAGAAACTCATCATAGAAAATCACAATCTTGCTTTCACATTGTTCTGCAACAGTTCTTCACTGAAGAAAAGTGATATTTAATAGTGTTACCTCTTCCAAATGCTCTCTTTCTTTCCCAATACATATCTAAAACTTGAACACAGTCATCAGTGTTTTCAGACCAACAACCTGCATAGTATATATGGGTTGCTGGGCAACACAGTATGGACCCATGTAAACAAACAAAATTACTCCTGAATTAGTACATCTACTCACTACCTCAAAAGGACGCCATCTGGGCTTGTGTTACAGAACTGTTAAATAGGATCAATTTAATTTTCCTATTCCAACATGACTGACAAATTGGAATAGGTCACCTAATTGAAAAGCTTACTGCCAATTTTGTTTTGGCTGAACCAGAAACATCCCTTCCAGCAAATACATGAACTGTAGTCAATTTCAGCTGATTAGTGCACCTGAGAGAACAAATAAGGGCAAGACTGAAAACCAAACATTTTCAAATATTACCATCCCTTATAATACCAAAACAGAGAATGCTTTAAATGAAATCATTTCAGGTTCTTGCCTGCTTTAGTAATCTCTCTCTCTCCTCCTGTGGAGAACCCATGTTCTTGTCCTCAGTAATCATTTGATTTCGATGTTCCTCAAGCTCATGGAGCTTTTCATACAATTTCACAGCCTCCTGCTTCACCTGGGAGTGTGCTGTTTCCTGTTGAGAAAATCAAACAACTATTCAGCTGCAGTTTCCACTTGGCAAGAACGTTGCAGAAATTATGCTTTAGCTGAGCAACATTTATCTATATATTGAAAGAAAGGCTTATTTGTTACAAACTGTACAAAGAAAACTGTATTAAAAACCATCCTTATAGTCTATAATCTCACCACTGCATTTTCTGGAATGTCATATCCCATTCAGCTATTTCTTGCTTTATAAATTCATCTTCAAGTAAATTTTCTGAGTAAATTTTCTTCACCATTTCTAGATCACCAACTATGTCCAGTATTCAAAAGGACTACAAAAAATGTCTACTAGCATTCAAAAATGATACTTCCTGAAGATGTACATGACTATGTGTTTTAGCTCATGGATCCATTTTTCCATAAGAGACACAATGCAAGAAACTTTTCCTCATTCTAGCAAGTGACAGTATGTTAGAAATGTGTGTTTATGTATGTTTGTGACAGAAAAAAATATCTCAGTCAGTTACCACTGTGTGTTTGAAATGTCAGTTCCTTTTGAAATGGAATATGGAACAATAAAATCATTCTCACACATAGTAAAAAGTTGAAATCTTATGGAGAAATTAGGTCTCACAACTCCTTAAGAAGGCTGTGAATGATAATTTCATATCAGAGAATAATTCCTAGCAAGTCAAACGTCAAATAGAACATCTGACAATCACGAGTGACTAAAACTAGGAAACCTCATTGTATCAAACTTTTTTACTCGACATCTGGCAAAAATAACTTCTACCCACAACTGATTATAAGTTGTTGGCGGAAAATATGAGAAGCAGCTTTGCCTTTACATTCTACAGCATGATCCTACAGTATCTGAAAAAGATTTTTTTCTAATTAAGTTTTAATGTTTCTGACACTAGAGATCAGAAAGACTGGCATGACGACCAGTTGTTGTCATACATACAGCTCTTAGAGACTCCTCCTTCACATTCAGTGCATCCAATTCCTGCTGTTGAACAACCAATTCCTAAAGAGGAAAAAAAATGCAAAATTTAGTTAAGAATTAGTACTTGGTGAGATTTACTTTCTTGTTCTACACCTTAGTATTTAAAACATCTCATTGGTCTTTTTAAAAATACAAAAGACTGGACTGTGTCCAGCTTCTCCAAATAGTTCAGGTATATAATCCACTTACCTTTAGCATCCAACTTTTCCAATAAAAAACTTATTATTGTTATTCGCACTTGGGCTAGAATCAAAAATTGTTTGCACTTTCTTGCACCTATTTCTTAAAAGCAGTATTAAGGGTGGAATTGATAATTTCTACTTTAGATCTTTGAAGCCAGAGCCTTAAATCTGAGCTAGCCTCCAAAGTTTATTTATAGTCATTAAAGAGACAGGTAGCCACTGGCTAGTGATCCAGCTCATCCTAAACAGGTGGGAAGCACTCACCTTAGAAGATGCTTATGTCTTTATATTGACTATACAGGGAGTCTTACTAAGAATGTATGTATGAAGTTAGATGAGATTATTCCTACCCTAGAGCTTTTACTTCTTTTGTTAATATTAAGATTAGTGAAGCCATGCAAATTTTAAAAAGCCCAGTTTACTCTTCTTGTTCATCCAGGCAGACAACAACAACAACAACAACAACAACAACAACAACAACAACAACAACAACAACAAAGTCAGATTCATTTTGGTGCACAGGAAGAAATATTTATACTTAAGAGTGCAGTAAAAAAATGCTGGGATTGTTTCTCCCTTTTGCATGCTTTTTACACATGTGCCTAAATATCTAAGCAGTACAGAGGTTCTTAAAAGCTACATCTGTGTCAGTCTTCAAATCTGAAAGGAAGAAAATGATGAACATTTTTTTTTTTTTAAATAAGAGATATAAAGTATGTTGATTTTAGTTAGTTGCTCAATTTATTTTTCAGGCACTCCTACAATATACTGATGATTAAGATATCAGCAGGCTTTTCTATCATATTACTCAGCTCTCAGTTCTCTAATATTTAAATTGTATCTGGAACTTATGGAGCTGGATTCAGAAACATTTTACGTAAGTACTATGAAACAAACCAACCTGGCAGAGTTTTTCATTTGCAGCCTTCATCTCCATATATTTAGCCTGATTTTCCTGAGACATGTCTTTTATTATGTCATCTGCTACTTTTTTCTGACGTTCAATATCTTCTTCCACAGCTTGAATTAACTTTTCTTTGCTGTAAAAATAGCATATGTTTGTAACTTTTACTAATTGATGTTTATTTTAAGCACCCATTTCAAACTCTGATTTGAACTCTGTCTTCAACCCCCCTGAAATGATCCCCTAATACAAAACTCAGCAGACTCTCAGAAGAGGAGTTCTGATCTTCTTGGGGCTGCATTAGCTATATAAACATTCTTACCACAGGGTACAGCAAATGAAGACTTCTTTGCCCTCACAGTACTCATACTCATACTTCCCAACACCCCCACCCTGTCTGCAAGCATAGTCCCCAGAACTGAGGGGGTTTCCTCCCTCTCAGTTGCTCTCAGTGAATTCTTGGAGTCAGGCTGGGCAGTTTGAAATAAAGAAGCTGGAATATGATTTGTGAATGAATATAAAGAAAACACATTATAAAGATACCAGTACTCGATGGTGCTGGATAATGATGATTAAAAGGCCTTCTTCTATCAATGAAATGGATTCCTTAAGAATGGGGAGCAGTTTAGGAGTCTTAGGCAGTGTGGAGCTTCTCATTCATGAAAAAATTACTAATTCCGTACTTTCCTGATTCATGATTGTAATCCCTTTAGGAAATCAAGGGACTGTAACCATAAAAAATTCTCTATCAAATGCAGAGCTGTAGCATCCTATAGGCAAATGTATTAACAGAAACAAGGAATGCATAAAAAGTTGTTTCCACTGCTTCATGTCAAGTCTAATTTACCGAAACTTCTATATAATTCCTGAATTTCTATGAAATTCTGATGAATTTCTATGAAATTCCTGAAAGCTGGAGAGTCAAATTGAAAACAAAGCTGAAGAGAATATAAAGGAAATGAACAAATACTCAGCAGAAGCTGAAGAGTATAACTTCTTCCTCAGAAAGCCTTCCCTTTACAGTTCATGGAGGATTATTTAGACTGTTTGCCTGTTTCTAAAGTTACCTCTTGTGGAATCAGGAGAGAATTCAGGAGGAAAGATAAGGGGGCACAAAGGAGAAACGGTACGTGGAAGGCAAAACACGCCACCCTTTTGCAGCATGAGTAACAAGCTGGAAGGTGAAGGCCAGACAGCTTGTTCCAGCTGCATGGTGGAGGAGGGAGCGATACGGAGGTATTGCAGTCCGCCCCGACCCAGAGGGTTGCATCCCAAAAAATAATTGCTGCTCAAGGACTAAGTGTTGCCCTATAGTACCCCAGCCTCATTATCCCTGATTACCATATTAAAAAGCACACCCTTTGCTGCATAACGCTATGTAAATAAGGGGGGCACACCCCCAACAACCGCGCAAATGGCAATCTGGCCAATGAAGTACGGCTGCCGCGCTTCCACATCCCACCTTCAGCAACTACAGAACAGAGGAGAGCTCACTAAAGTTTTGGAAGGGAAAAAACTGAGCCCCCGACCTGTTCACTGGAGATTGCTGACGAGCGAGCCTCCTTCCTCCCTCCCCCAAACAGGGACGCCTCTGCGGTAAGACTTGCGCCTCCGACAAACGTCGGACGTTACCCGGGGAAATATATTATTATTGAAAGCACTTAATTGTTAGTTTGAGCTCATAGAAAAAAAATTTGTTGCAGCAAGTGCATTTATCAACGGCAATTCCGAACCTGTTGTATCTGTTGCTTTAATAAAATCTTATTCTTTTCTACTTTGCGAAACTGGCTCAGGGAAAGTCCTTGAACAAGGGGCTCTGGCAGGCAAGCGTAAACTACAAAGATAAGGAAGGGCCTTCCTTCCCTCCCTTTCACACAACACCTCTGTTATTAGAAATGACAAAATCAGATAGATGCCTTCCTTCCAGATGCCAAAAATTGTGAAGTATGTGACTGGCAATATCAAATCAGCAATTACAAACAAAAATGCCTTCAGGCTCACAAGATGGTGTAAAATAATGGAATTGCAAAAGAGTACTTTCAGGATAAGGGAATGATGAATATTTCATAGAAGCATATAAAAGTTGAGGTTGGAAGAGACCTCTGGAGGTCATCTACTCCAATCCCGCTGCTCAAAGCGGGATCAGCTAGAACAGTTCTGTCAGGACCTTGTCCAGGCAGCTTTTGAGCATCTCTAAGTTTCAAGACTTCATAACCTGTCTGGGCAATCTGTCTCAATGTTTGACCACACTTACAATAAAAAAAACCTTTTTTCTTACATTTAAATGGAATTTACTGTATTTCAATTTGTGCCCATTGCCTCGT
Organism: Apteryx mantelli; assembly: GCF_036417845.1. Taxonomy (NCBI): domain Eukaryota; kingdom Metazoa; phylum Chordata; class Aves; order Apterygiformes; family Apterygidae; genus Apteryx; species Apteryx mantelli. Next base: position 5,125,084 of record NC_090020.1, read on the forward strand.
CCTGTCAATCAGCACCACCGAGAACAGTCTGTCTCTGTCTTTTTACTCCCTCTCATCAAGTATTTATACACATTGATAAGATTACCCCCAACAGCCTTCTCTTCTAGAGGCTAAGCAATCCCAGCTCTCACAGTCTCTCCTCTTAATTTCCATTACTTCTGGTGATTATTCACTAGTGCAACAAACCTTTCCACCAGCTTCAAGAAAATCCAAGGTGGCTGAGCAAAAATTCCACCAGTATGGCCACCTGCGCTGCAAAGATGCTTTGGAGCCTGACAGTGAAGAAACAAAGGGAAGCAATGATCTTCTATGTTCTTCTTTAAAGTTGTAGTGCAGTGGGACTGTCCAAGAAATGTTGGATGATTGTAATATGAAGGTAAGTGGAACAACTTCTTCAGAGTAAAGGTGGTTTGTTCAAAACTAGTCCAAAGAATAAGGCCCCTGCAGTAAACACACCACTCTATGAATGGATTATTATGTTCCTCTTGATGGTGGAAAGGCATAATTTCTTAAATGAAGCATGTTCTTAAGCTATGACAGTAGTTTGCTTCAAGACTCTACAGAAGCCATGGAACTGGAAATCGGCAGGGAGATTTCATGGGTCTTCTTCCTCTGAGGCTCCTCATCCCTCAATCTGTGCCTGTGAAAATTGTTGCAAGGTCTCAGCAATGATAGCTTCTCTCAAATCAAGCTCAACTGGAGATGCAAGTGACAACAGAACTGGCAAGGAAGGATGCAAGAAAATGACAAGGTTGCTGATATCTAGAATACATCCCCACACTAAATGTAACTGTTCTGGAGAGACTGTCAGTGTTGATCACAGGGAGCTTACCTTTAAGTACAAACAGTGCCTTTTTCTGGAAATATTGGGAGTGTTTAGGGAGGAAAAGAAGAATACTACTTGCTACATTCCTCCTGTGTTCCAAAACAGCAGGCAGAATGAGTTGCCAGTGTTGAGGACAGTGGTATCTCCAAAGGGCACTGAATTCTCCTCATCTATGTCTGAGACTGCAAGTATGTATGGTAGAATAAGGAAAGAAAGTCTACTTTTTCAGTCCTATTGATTTAATGCAGGTGTGGCCATGTTACTGAGCAGCCTCCTTACCTGAAGCAAGTCTTTTTCTTATATGATGTGAACACGGTGCAAGATCCCTCAAACTGATCCAGTATGTCCCTGATACCAGAAGTCACTGACTTAGCAGAGATCCAGCTTCTCTGGTAGTCTACCTTCACAGAAGGTGAAAGTGCTTTCTAACAGGCAATAAAAATATTAACAATAGTGATCACATAAGGATAATTTATTACCACAGATAATGTAACTTTTGAAGGCTACTGCAGAAGCTGAACGGAGGCTGGGGCTTGGAAAAGTTGCAGAATGTTGCAGAATGATATTAAGGAAAAATCAAAGTAGCAAAACCATCACAGAGAGCTAGTGAATTAAAATGCTTCCTGCTCAGTCAAGAATTTGAGAGCAATGGAGAAGGACAGCAAGCTAAATCTTTCTGTAGTTTCCTGCTGTGTGTTGGAGAGAATGAGGCTTAGAGAATAAGTACCAACACAATAAAAATTTCCTGGCCATACTGTATGTATACCAATATAACCCCTTTGTGAATGTGTATATAGACATGCTCTCAAATTAGAGTATTATTTTCTTTCAGATTTTCTTCCTGAAATATCTCCCATATAACAGATGTCACTAAATGCCTAAAATTCTTTGACGATAATGAAATTTTATTCATTTGATGGTTGGATTGCATAAAACAAAACCAAAAACCTTTAACTGAACATAACCTAGCTTGCTTGTAAATTCCCTGTGGCATTTTACCTCTGTGCTTCCCATGTGACCTTGAACTTGACACCTAAGCATACTCCTATTAGACTTCCCTATTGGCTGCAGATCCAATTAAATCTAAGACCATTATAAGAAGTTGCTCAACCTAGTCAATCTTTTGCTAAAGATGTTCTAGCTTTATTTTTTTTTTTAAAGCTACCTGCTTATTCATCAGGTACAAAGGTTGAAAAAGAACAAGTGCTGTTGCACCATATTATTGTCACTGCACAGAAAAGCATACTCATATGTACACATGCTGTCTCTAAGAAGCAACAGAAAGGTAAGACACTTGGCACAAGATCTTTTTCAAAATCCAGGCAAAGATTTGATAGTATAACTTGGCTGCTAGATTGGAAAAAGATACATCTTGAGATGCGTTAAAAGTTCAGGAACTACTACGAACCTTGCACATGCCAGATTGTTAGGTAAATTATGGTTCAGTAGAAAGACGGAGAGCAGTCCGATTCTTTTTTGAAAAGCAGACTATCTGATTATATAAACTCCACTACCTCCCCAAGTCTGCCTTTTTCTTTACAAATAGGAGAAAAACAATAACAGTTATTAAATGAACAAATCTTCAAAACCTCCCTAAAGAAAACCTTTTAAGAAAGCACTTCTGAGCTCAAGTTACAAGAAAATGTCAAGATATTATCAATGTATTGCCAGCCTCAATTTCTTTCTAAAATGATTACCTTAAATGGCACTTCTTTTTTAAATATGGTTTTAGGGAAAAGCTACATTGCAATTAATTATGGATGCTTTCCTGTTCTTTTATTGATTATAAGGGTTCCTTCCCACCCCTGCACAGCAGAGGAAATCAACTTCATAGAAAAAAAAAACAAAAAAACTCAACTAACTTTTGAACAGACATGAAAGAAAAACCTGGAAGTGTGTTTTTGACATAAATATACGTAGCACGAATGTTTAGAGAGAAAAATGATTTTGCAAGTTGATGACATCCCTTTCATTTAGATTTATTAACTTTCTGCTTAAATTTTTAAAAAGACTTTTTGATTTACTTCATTTTTTAACTTGATTAACTGGTATAGAGAAACTTAAAGATTGATTAATTTTAAATAAGCATGCATGCATCTTCCCCACTTTATTAACTACTTTTCTTTAAATCTGCAAACTAAAATAATGTTGTTAATCTGTTTCTAGACTGCCTGGTTAAGGCCTGCTCTGTTTCTGAATGGTTTGGAAGAGATATCTATGAACTCCAAGTATGTCACAAGTTCTAACTGTAAACACAGTCTGCATCAGGAGTTCCAAAACTGTTATGTTTACCACTAGCAATATACAAACTTGCTCCAAAAAGTACGCAGGCCCACAGTATCATCATTGCCAAGAACTAAGTACCTAATACCACAGTGACTGCTGTTGCTAGTATTCCTTGTCCCTGTCGCTGATAATATCTGGTGAAAAAAGTTTATAAGCTTGTTACGTATTTAATGTAAATTTCCAACAGCGGTATATACAATGGATCAGAGTAGTAAATGTGCCATTTATCTTCTTGTTCTTTCAAAAAAGTAAGAAAGTTACCACACTGATTCAGGTAGGTGAACCAGTTCAGTCAGCCCTAGATCAGAGACACAAATGCATAGAGGTGATCAAGTAGATTTGACCAGTTTGGCCTAGGGTCTCATCTATTATGATGCGGATTAGCAAAGGCTTCCTAGCCATCTTTTTAAGACGTGATGGAGATATCTTGCAATCTGTCAGACTTCCTAGATTTGGCATTATTCTTTGCTTGTGTAATTGAGCTTCCTTATGCTTTTCTTTTTCCTTTTTCTGTTAAATTCAGTGAATACTCTCTACTGCTCAAGATACAATAAGCATTTTAAACAACTATCTATGTCTTATCTTTTGGTCTTTTTTCTCTTTTTTTCTAATCTTTTTTCTAAGAGACTTCAGATGCTTAAAAAAAGGTGCTAAAATATCACCAAAGTAATAATCTACCTTTTACATGATATTTTAGTTCAAATCTGGCATAAATAGAAATCATTTTAATATTCGATGGAAAAGACTGAATATTCCTGTTCAGAATGAGTAGATCTTGAAAAATAATGCCTGTTCTAAGGAGAAGATGGATGAGTTACACTTTTTCTGAGAGAAGTTAATCTCAGAAAAGCTCTCCTGACTTTCAAAAAATAAGGTATGCATCTCTTCAAAAAATCTAGCACAATAAACTGAACCATGTTTACTTAATTCTAAAGATCAAAGCAACCATTACACTTTCATACTGCAGGGGTGCATGTCTACATGACATGATATATGTTATGCCATGGATCATAAATATCATAAAGAAGGTAAATCTACTCATTATAAACTTACAAAAAAATTGCTTAAGATCATACATAACAATATAAAAGATGCTTGACTGGACAAACCAACAGTCCATCTAGTATATTATTTTGCCTCCACCAGTGGCAGCAAGAGAAATTATTTGGAGAAAGCATGCAAGCCTGGACACTTTCTGCAGCTTATTCCTCTCATACTCTTCTAGTATCCATAACTGCTTTATTAGGGATATTAATGAGTATACTCCTGCCTATTCCTTTCATCTATTTATGAACTTGTTGTTCACTAACTTGTCTAGTCTCTTTTAAATCTGCTAATTCTGTCTGGTCACTTGATTTTAGGTTTGTCTCAATTTAGTGAAAGCCTAATGCATTAAGGCTGTTAACCTAAGATATTTTTCTTCATTTTTCATTTGACAATATTTGTGTGGAACAAAACATATTAAGTTATCATTGAAATAACTGTATCTATTACTACATTAAAGAACCACTACAGAAGAAACTGAAATTCTGGTCTTAATATACAAAAATGTTCTTTTTTGCTAGATTCTGAACATGAAAGTCTCTTGGCTCATGATCTGGGCTGAAATACTGTTTTTGAATCCAGTCACAGCTGACTGCAACGTTACTTCTCAAATAGTAAGTTTTATATGTATGTAAATTACCCCTTGTTTGAAAGACATGCTAGAAACTACAGACATTTTTAAACAATGTTACAAATAGCTAATACCTGAAGAAAGAAGCATCTATAGACACACAAAAAGATAAGGATTTTTGTAAAATGGACAATTAGCTCCTGGTAATCATTATGAGAGATGGAATAGCACTAAAACACATTTGATATGGTTTTATATCTCAGTCAAATCTCACTACAGACCACAGGAATGTATCCTTTGTCTTTACATAGTTTGGAACAGACCTAAAAAAACCCAGTTCTTTGGAAAAGGCTGACTACTGCTCAAGCTAGAGAGAATTACTGATAGCAGCTGCCCAAGTCAAGTCCAAACGAATACAAGATACTTGCCTTTTAAAGCATTCTTTCAAACATTAATATAATGGATTTGTATTTTTGAAGAATGAAAGGAAAGAAGGGAGTCTTGATTAACAGTCAAGTGATGAAACCAGTATTGCACTTTTTGCACTGACTCATGGCTTACAGTACTGTATCTGCTGTTTATTTATCTTTGGGACAAACAGGAAGAACAAAAAAGGGATATGAAGGGTATGTACGGTGTAGAACAGACACTCCACCTCCATTTATTTTTAAATAAGCTATCTAGACTCAATCTGGCCACAGCAGTAGCAAATTGAGCATGGGCTACTCATATTGGAAGAGGGATAACACAACCAAGCTGTTTCCAGTACTTCAAAGCTAATTTAAAGCCAGTTAAAGTATCTTGACACTTCACTGTATTCTGCAGTGATGCATATGCGTACATAAAAGAAAATCTACTCTTTCCAGAAAATAGAAAATGTTTCAAGATATTGAGAGTAAACACTCTCTAGCCTAAAAAGACTGCAGCTATGTTAAACTTTAATCCAGAAACCCAAAACAAATTCAAGTGCCTTATTTATAATATGTACTCAATCTTTTGTTGAAAGTCTGCTCCAAAGATGTTTTTAAAAGTAAACATCATTATTAAAAAAACAAAACAAAACACACACACACACTTTAATTAATTCTCATATTTGAATCTATGTCCCTCTGTGACACCTTTTGGTGATTTCCCAATTATGTGAAATGGAATCCTTTTTATACTCAGCTAACTTTCATATTTGAACTCCAGAACAGATAGTGCTACTATTTCCAAAACAGTATGCCAAACTGGTTATGTTTTGGCTGATAATCACATAAAGAGCTTTGCACCTCAAAGAGAGTTTTAGTCTATGTGCTTTGAAACTTCAGGTCTTTGATATGCCAAAACAATTCATTCTCTTATATCATGAGTCCAGAAGTAAATTAAGAAAAACAAACAGAATTGCAGGAAGACTAGTAGAACTTCTCTTTCAAAGGGCTGGCATGACCAATTACAACAAGGATTTCTGTTCCATCAGTGGTCATCACTGGAATTCCTACATCATCAGACTTTCCTACAGTATTTATTTTAATTCTCAATGTTTTTTTTTTTTTTTTCCCCAACAGGTGACTTGTGAGGAGTCTGGAAAGAACCTCCATAGTATTCCCACTAACCTTTACCAAAATGTTACAAAATTAAGCCTTAAAAATAACAAAATAACTTTAAATGATACTGACAAAAAAGTTCTCCAAAGGCTTACTAACCTCACTGAGCTCTACTTGAATGAAAATGTAATTACTGTACTGTATAATAACAGCTTCTGCAATCTGACAAAACTCACAGTTCTGGATATCAGCAATAATCATATTATCACAGTACATCAAGCAGCATTCACAGGCTTAAATCAACTGTCAAAGTTGAATCTATTCCATAACAATATTACTCAATTAGATTCAGATGTATTTACATCATTAAAGAGTCTGACAGTTTTGAATCTACAGGATAACCTATTGAAATCTTTTAATATAAAATCATCTTTTAAATTGATTACAATTATCTTAGCTGGAAACCCATGGAACTGTTCCTGTGACCTTCTAGATTTACAGAAATGGCTAACTACCTCCAATGTGACAATGGGTACGTTTTCATAAAAGCAGCATTTCATATCTGTTTATGTCAAACAGCCTTATCTTGTTTTTTTCTGATTTGCATAATATCCAGCATCAACTTATCTGTAAATCACATTTTGCAGTAATAAATTAGTTATCCATGGACACGTTTTAGATCAGCCAATTAATTAATTAATCTCATAGCCTTTTCATTGTTCATATTCACAGAAAATGAAAACAACACTGTATGTGCATTTCCAAACACCAAGAAAATAATTTCTATCAGGACTGCAGTTATCCAAACAACAGACTGTGATTTTAAAAAAGATTCTTTAGAAACCACTGTAGCTTCCACTTCTGCCAATAAGCTTAAAAGCATTGCCTTCCTAACATCTCTGGCTTCTTCAAACAACATTACCGGAAACAATGGAACGCATGCAGGTAATATATTGATGCTTCCCTTTACTGAGTATATGCTATTCAATTTGCTGTCCCATGCTTTAATATTTTTCTGTATTCCTAGCACATTGTAAATTTTCCATAAAAGCTAGGGCTATGAAGACTGTCCTATTTCCAGATTTTGCCAGACTGTAAGCACATCATAGTAAACACTGAGTTTTACTTAACTAGCACTCAGAACAAATAAACCACGCCTTAAATCTCAAATAAAACTACAAACTGATGATGTGAAAATTTCAAAGGATTAAAATTCAGACAATTGTACAGATCTGCCTAGCAGAACTAGGAAAGCATCTCAAATCTGCCACCTCTTCTTCCAACCTTTTTTTTTTTTCTGTATGTAGTTGTCCTCTTGATATGTAAAAGAGCAAGCCTATTAATTATAGTTCTGCCCTCTGCTGCAGTTCAGTGTAAAGCATGTGGATGTGTCTGTTCCACGTTCTTTAAAATCTTCAGTGATATCATCACTTTTCTTTACCTTTTGATGCTAATTCCATCACCACTCTGTAACACTCTGTCTTCCTTTTTGGTAAAAATCAATCATTTTTTTTCCTTTTCTTACACTCAAATTAGTGTTCCTCTCTTCTCTTCCATACTGAAATGCTTCACTTCTCGCTTCCAGCTAAAGCAGAAACACTGATCTCCAGATATACAAAGATTGTAAGCCATCACAAACTCCTTTTGCTGCAGCAGCTGAATGTATTCTATAGCAGTAGTCAGCGTATAAAAACTATTTGTAAATACGGACTATGAGCACCAACAATCTCCTGAAGTTTTTTTTTTACAAAAGAAATGTAACTGAAGGAATATGCCAGATAAAAGAAGTAATATGTCCGGGTGCAGACATCCTCACCATAAAAATGTAAGCGAGGGAACTAGAATTTGAAGTCAATTACTGTTTTTTTTTTTCATTTTCAAAGCATAATCCTGGAATTTAGTTAAATTTTGAAAAAAAGATTATTTTATCTTGTATATCTCCCCAACACTTGAGCTGACTTTGAAAAAATTATTTAATTTTGATAAATATGCATGGTATGCATATTTATGTATAGATAAATATGCATATTTCCTTACAGTGCTAAGAAATATGAGACATACATGCATTTTTGTTTTAAGTGATCCTACTGGCTTTTTAGTAGTTTAGAAATAACATTTTATTAATCCTTTAGAGACACTAATTCCCCTGTAATCTTTTATTTTGTGGGTTTAATCCAACTATGAAAAAAAAACATATTACAGGGTTTTTTTTAGGTATTACACATGAAGATTTTTTTCTTGTCTGTTTTAAAGAGTTACCACTTCTTGGCAAAAGTTGGACCTTCCTAGTGGGTGTCCTAGGGTTTGTTCTAAGCACTACGCTCCTGATTTTTACTGCTATAAAATGCCCAACATGGTATCGCTATTTGATCAGCTACAGTCACCGTCGCCTGAAAGAAAATGACCCAGAGATGTTTGAACAGGAGTTCTCAGCTGACATGAATTCTTCTCCCACTGTATCAGGTACAAACAATGAACATTCCATAGTAATATTTGAGAAAATTCATTCATTTGTGCCTGAGGAAGATGGATTTATTGAAGATAAATATATAGATACTCATGGAATATCTGAAGAGAGCTAATTTCTTACATAATGGATGATCTGACTTTCAAAACTGTAGTAACCTTGTTCAGTCTATTCATCCTTGCATATTATGTTACTTATGTATGATACAAAATGATGCTGAGCAATCCATCTCTTTCTATTTCATTTGGTCAAATCTGTAACAAGGTATTGCTGCATGAATCAAAGTCAAAAAATCAAGTAACAAGCACGCATTACCATCATAACAAATATTTCAAAATATGTAAGAATACAGATCATCTATCTTGCATAAAAATCTATTTGATCATTTCTGGGGGGGGGGGGGGGGGGGAGAAGCTTATTGTATGCTGCTTAACATGACCAAATCTTTACAAAGCAGTTTGTGAAGCTGCCATTATTACTGCTGCTTTAAAGGGGAGGAAGCCCAGAGAGGAAAAATAATTTATCTAAAGTGTTGAAGCAGACCACAGCCAGACTGTAGATTGAATTCAAAGTACTAGTATCACAGCTCAATAGTCTATTAGGCAAAGCTAACATCTTCCAACTAGAGATTGATGCTCAGGCTTTTTTCACCTGAATTAGCAGAACAACAGACTAACTCTTCTGCTAGCTTAAATGTGTTCCCATACAACAATAAATTATCATTACTGCATACTTAATGCCTTTATGTCTTATTTTGTTATTGAAACTCAGTCTTTTCTCTTGATGTTCTATTAACACTTGAAAACACACTCAACAGGATAAAACAGATACATTTGCAAGCTGTTGAAAACCAAAGTATTATTGAAAAATGGTTTATTATTAAACAGCAATTGCTATTTTTTTAAAACATAGTATCATCCTTATTGAACTACCTACAGTAAGCAACAAAAAAAGTTACTACCAGTGTATTTTTTTCTTTCACAAAAACAAATATAAATTAAGAGTGTACCAATGTTCTGCACTGTAAACTTTCATCAGAAGTTGTTCTTTTAATATCCACAGGATGAAAAAACAAGAATTTAAACATGATTTTAATCTATTCTTGGACGGTTAGTAGTAGCACTTAAGTACATATAGACTTCTCACTAATAAGTTAAAAATATACCACAAAATCTTGTGTAAAGTGGAATATACATGTGTTTTATTACACTTAAAACTCCATAATTAATTTTCAACATCCGTATATGTCAGCTGTGAAGTGAAGATCACACCCACACCAACAAGCTCCTGAATCTAGAATTGTGATCTAAGAATCCCTGAGACACCTAACTTATGCAGGTGTCTCATTTATTGATTTTAAATTTTCCCAGCCAGCTAGATACAAATGCGCCTATGTGCACGCAGAGAATCATCCAGTGATGACAGTATCCAAAATCCAGGTATTCCTTTGTCTGAGTATCTAGAGGAATCTACTCTGATGACAGTTCAATATAAAGTAGAGAAACAGGACCAGAAAACAGAAACAAATAACCACCTCCTCAAAGTGAGTCTCTTAACCAGTAAGCTAAATGGTTACACACAGCCATGTAGAAAAAAAACACACTTCTGAGTGTTTCACCTAGTTAGAAACCACCATCATTATTAAAGCATATTGGAAATTATTTTTAAAACTTCTTTTAGAAGCCTACTGGACATGTAAAAGTTGTCTCTACTATAGACTATACTATAGTCCATACTATAGACTATAAATGTTGTATATAAAGAAGTTGTTTAGCTGAATTTGTCTTTCATTAAAACATAATTCAGTGGTCATGGTATGTAGATAGCATGCTTCCAATTATCAGATAATGTTTAACAAAAAAAGGACCACATGTTATTTAAATCAGAAATTCCCAATTTTAATTTGGCTTGATGTTTCTACTGGCAACAGGTGCCCTTAAAACATCAGTGATAACCACCTTTTGCTCTGTTTCATATCAAAGGGAAGCACAGGATGGGGCATGACAGCCCCACCACCTTCATAAGGTAAAGTTCTTCACTTTTGATACTAACATAGGGAACAGCAAAGGAAGCATTTGCAAAATAATTTATCCTCTGCTTCCTCCTGTCAAATCTCCACTTCCTAATTTACACAGCACAGCACAATCTCCAGAAAATGTGACCTTGACACTAGGTCCCCAAAAGCCAAAGAATCTCCACTGCCACCTGAACTCCTCCTGAATGAGATGGCAAGCATCTCCACAGCAGTTACTCAGAAGAGTTAAAAGCCAGAAACTCCAGCTGTAGCCTGGCACTGATTCTGAAACTGTTCGGTACCACTTGTTGCACACATAGCACTGTTAGGAAACTTCTGAATCAGATTACTTCTCAAGCTTCCCTATTTAACCAAGCTTAGATGTGATTTAACAACTTCTGAGAAGCATATACATAATGTACTTACGCTTGTTTTTCTGTGAAAATTATATCCACGCTCTGAGCTTCCCGGTCATTCTGAACCTTCAACTAGAAAAAAAACAAAAACAAAAAAATACCTCACACACAACAAAATTAATATGCTAAGAAAAATACAAATTATATGCACAAATTCAAAGCTGCATTTAAATGAGCAAGAAGCTGCTCAGAATGCAGTAGAGCAAGGAGAAGTAGAGGCCTCCTGCTCCAGAAGCTTTCCCAGGTGAAACTGATGAAACTGTTTCTGCAGTTGCATTCTTTCACTGAAAGTCAAGGGAAATAAGGCAGCATTCACTGTCTCTATATTTGAGAGAGAAATACAATCAAGTTTGTAACAAATTAATTCACTATTACTGTGGAATTCATTTCTGGGGCACTTCCTGGTAAAACACTGTTTAAGCCTACTGACAGTGTGACACTTGCAAAACATGCTTGTTTTTATGACATGGATGTTGTGACTTTATTTTTCCATAAAATGTGAGGAAAAATTACTTATTTTGGCTAAAAAATACTTAGCTGGCTTCTCATTCTGACAAAATGATCCCTTCTAACACGGTTCCTTTTGCTTATGGACAAAAGGAGCATGAAGAATAGAAGAGGCTTAATGCTTCTTAATGCTTAGGGTCACACTCTTAGTGACTTAGACAATCAAGAAAGAAACTCAAGGAAGAGCAAAGTGCATGGTTTCTGTTGTTTGTCACGTCATATAGCAATTTAATAATTATTACATTGGAGTAATTTAAAGGGCAGAAAACAAAACAAAACAAAATATTAAATAAAGCTCCAGAAGCTCAGGGAGCTTTCATGGCAGCACAGTCTAGTGAGTTTGTCTTTCAGACGATCAGTGTTCTATGCTTCCTACTCAAACAATACATTTTAACACTGGTAAATTATATTGGGAAGACAGCCTTCTCTTATGTAAAACACAGAAACACTATCATGGAGCTTAGAAGACAAGACTTCAGACAATTGTCTCGCTACAAGCATGTATGTCACCAAGTATTATGCTCAATTTATCTGGGAAAAAAAAAATACAGAAGTTTTAAATTAGAGCTATGCTTTTTACATATGTCATAGAATACATTGTGTTCAAAGTACCAATAACGTAACATACAACTTTTCACTGTATGTTGAAACACAGCAAAACCCCTAATTCTTACCATATTGAAATCACTAATCATTTCTGCCGTATCAGTATTGGTGTTAAGTTTATCCACGAGCTGAAACAAGACAGAATTCCAAGCTATTAGTACGCTCCTTTCTTTTAATTACAAAACAAAAATATCAAACAAATAGGTACCATTGCACAAAGTACTCATGAAAACACAGCAAATTTCTATTATTGTAAATGGAAAAAAAGAAAAAAAAGGATGTGGGAATTTGAACAAATTAAAAAACAGTCTTTAGAATTAATTATCTTTATATGTTACTGTACAAAAGCAACAAATATTACGCAGTAGTAACTTAAATCTGTATGCAGCTGCATCTCCTACATTTTCTTCTCTTATGTTTTCCCTAAATTCCATTTTTCTCCTTTCCAATAACTGAATAAAAGGCAGTATTAACCAGTACATTTTTACAGAGATATTGAAGTCAGAAGGGACAATGTTGAACATCAAAACCTGACAACAGCATACCATGTTGTAGTCTGCTAGCTGACCTTGAAACTCCTTGATTTCACCAGCTAACGCCTCTGCCCTAAATACAAAACAAAAAGCCAAACTTACAACAGGAAGCACTGTATACATAAAAATAAATAATATCCTAGAATAAAGTCTTGTGACTGAAAAAGTTAACATTCCATTAGCTGGAACACATCTCACCTTTTCTCATATGACAGATAGACAGAATTCTCTTGCTTGTACATTTCCACTTCTTTTTGCAGCTTGTTAATTTCTGCTGTGAGGTCATTTATTTTGCTTCTACAAAAAAGCATTAAAAAAAGAAGAATTACTCAAATTTAAATGTACAACTGAAACACAGATGAGACAGAAACGGTATTTTATTATTAGTTATGTGCAATCAGTAGCCCTTTATCACACTGCACCATGTTTCCAATCAGCTATTTGAAAGAAGAGCTGGAGAAATGAGGAAAAAAAGCAGAGCAGTTCTATCAGATAAAATCTTAGACAGCTAACAGAAAGCTTGGATATGAAATAAAACATTTTGCTTTCTGCCCCGTTGCTAAGAGAGATGTGAATTCTTCTCAAACTGATTGGTAAAAAAAAAAATCATAGAATCTTTTCACAGAACATCACTATGATCCCTTTTTAAAAGCAACATCTCTAATTGCAATGTGATCAAGAGACAAAGTAGTGCATGCAATACTGTTCCACAATGGCCTTGACTTTGTTAGTGTTAGCTCAGTGTACAATCCAAGCATAATCAAACAGAAGCACACCAAAAAGTCCTTAATTTGGAATGCTGCTTTGTACAACTGGAGCTATCAGACCTATCACGTGGTACAGGTGTAAGTTCAAACCCCTGACACTCATGTTACTAATTCTGGTGGAGAGTGCATATAACTTAACAAGCCCAATAACAAAATAGCAAAGATATCTACTTGTATCTAGACATAAGCATAAAATTCCTCTCCCCTAAAAAGTATTCGCAAAATGACCTTCGTAACTCTTATACCAGGACAGATTTCATCATGAGTGAACACCACTTATCCCATGTTATCATTAAATACAACTCTTAACTTCATGTTGCTGCATTTCATTCCTTGGAGTAAGTTAGAAAGGGAACAGAGCACTAAGCCTTCTATTGTTAACACATACCTCAGCAGTCCAAGATAATAGGTTTTATCCATTATCTGTCTCTGAGGACCTGTCAAGTGAGAGTAAATAACATTTTGTTAGAAAGCTATTCATTCTGATGACCTGTAAATTATGGAGGGAAAAAAAAAACAATCTGCAGTATTTACAAGCAGAAAACTACCACATTCTTAGTATTCTCAAATGATTTTACCTGGTTAAAACAAATGAGAGCAGAAATTCATTTTAAACCGCAGTGAAGATATACATTGCATAATATGAAAATTTACTGCATAACAAAATATTTTTTATTGTTCTGCAGTGCTGGAAGAAGACATAGTTTATATCTTTCTCTTCTTTTTAAGGATTTTTAATGAGTTGTGAACATCATAACAAAGCTTAAACACATAAAAGCCTTTTTTCTGTTTGCCAAAAACAGAGAAAATAAAGGAGGGATGCATTAAGCTTCCCTTCTTTCTCCTGCTACTGTTACTCATAGTTATTCACCCTGCAATTTGTACAGCTGTGGGAAAAAAAGTTTTCTTTTAAAATCTTTTAAATATTCCTTTAAAAAGATTTCAGACACACTAATAGCCATTTTCAGTAAAAAATACCTTTCATTCCCATTTTCATTCCACTTAATCCCTGTTGTGTCACTGGACGGTCTGCAACTTTAATCTGAGATGACAACACTCCTCCAGTACTTGAAGAACCACCACGAGAACCAGGTCTTGATGTACCAGGAGGCATCTAGATGAAAACAAAAAATCCCAACTCTGAATTATGAATTTTTTGTCCTTATGCAATTGTCAAAGCAATCAAAACCTTAAGAGTGAGACTCCTTCAAAATTTAGATTGTTCATCTAGAAATCTTTCAGCATTTGTACATCTCCCGGTAAGTAAGCCTTAGTCAAATGTCCAGCTGTAGGAAGATAAGTGATAACCAGCAAGCAGCCTGTTCATTGCTATCTCCATCTGTGACATTACTGCTTTTAAGATATACCAGGTGAACTGTTGATGCAAGACTTCCTTGGGCCCTTTCAGTCAAAATTACAAAGTCTACAAAACAAGAAAACTTACATTTCTTTCTGAGAATTTATCAATCCGGTCACGGTACCCATGGCTTGTCTCATGAAAAATTACAAAAAACATGGCTAAAAATCTAAACACATCAAAGTTAACATTCAATTTTTTTAACGCACCCCTGTTCCTATTCTGGTTGCTGATGGGGTCCTTAACGAAGAGCTAGGCCTTGCGGTCACCCCTATTCCTCCTCTTGAAGAAGGACGTGCCGTTGGAGGCCTGTGGTTGCTGGCCATATCTGTTTCCTTCTGAACTTGCTCCTAAAAAGAAGCATAACAAGCAGTCCTTTAATTTGTAGGGATTCCTAAAAAGTACCAGAGATCAACCGGGGGCAGAGGGCCGGCGGCACCTGCCACAGGACCGTGGAGCACCGAGGTGCCGCGGGGCGCCGAGGACAGCCGGCAGCCACCGAGGGGCGCTGGTACTACGCGCTGCCCGGGACCGCCAGGGCAGCACGGGCGGACACAGACGCCCCATGGTCGGCAACGGCCCCTTGCTCTCACCGGACTCCCAAGCGGCCGTTAAGCCTCCACCGACAACGACGCCGGTATCGCAGCAACGGCCGGGCCAACCACCGCGGCTTCCTGCTATCGCGAGATTCAGAAATCTCGTTCCAGCCGCCGATTGCAAGGGGAGATGGGAGAAAACCCTATGCGACAACCAGAAAGGACTACATCTCCCAGAGCGGCCCGCGACGGCGAGGCGCCTACTCTTCTTGCTCTCTTTGGCGCGGTGCCTGCTGGGACATGGAGTTTACGCGCCTCCCGCCAGCGTGCCTGATGACGCCTCTTCCGGCGCGGTGGATGGCGGTTTCCGGAAGCGGCGGCGGGGGTGATTGTTGCTGTGTCAGAGCGGCTAGTCGGCATATTGCGCGCCGCCGCCATGGCTGGCGAGGGCGGTGTGTACCGGCTCCGCTGCTCCCTGGTGGGGCACGGGCAGGACGTGCGGGGCCTCACCAGCGGCCTTTTCCCTCAGGGTGGTTTCGTGTCCGTGTCCCGGGACCGAACTGCCCGACTCTGGGCTCCCGACGGGTGAGTGCCGCGCCGCGGCCTTGCCGGTCGGTCATAGCTGCGCCCCGGCCGGGCCTGGCGGGGGGAAGGGGCGACGGTGCAGCTGCAGGTGCCCCGACGAGGGCCCCGTCGTTACCGCCAGTCCTGCCCGTCCGCGCTGGCTGCCCGGCTGGCAGCGGCCGTGGCCTGTCTTGGGACCGCTCTGCGTAATCGGCTGTGGCGGGGGGAGATGGCTGGTTTGTGCGTGCTGGTGGTTTTTTTTTGACTACAGAGTCTTTTTGATGAGTTCGGGGTAAGCCGTCGGTTTTGTGAATGGCCATGGTGCTTAGCACTGGCGTGCCTGCTTTGGGGGAGCATGATATTTATCCAACAGTTAACTGTATTTTGATATTTTAGTGTTCTTTATAGATGCTGGTAATTTCAACGAGTGTAGCATTGCTTTCTAGGTGATGTTGGTGTCATTTTCATCTCCCCCTACTAAGTGTCAAAGTAATCTTACTATGTAAAAGTATACCAGTTGTGATAATAGGGCACTTCATTTAGAATGTTTTTAAGAAGTCTTTTCTCCCCTTGCTGAGCAGACTTCTAAGAACATAGAATATGAATAAAAAAACTAAACAAAAAGCATAAATATGCAAAGGCATTGAAAAAGAAAAAAAATGTGTTATTTTCTCTCATGTTCTTGTTGCACAATGTGGTTACCAAGTGGATATGCCAGTCATTCAGTGAATTTTTCAGCATGTCTTTATGATCAGAAGAGATACTGCTGAGCAATGTAGACATGAGATGGTGGAGATACAGATTATTGCTGGAAGCAGCAAGACATATTTGCTCACTTGTCTATAGCTTCAAATTATGAATAGTATTCTGAAGTCGCCAGGCATGCATGTTCTTTCCACTGTGAAGCAGTGAAGTTTTAGTGAAGCAGAGAAAACTAGCGAATTTGCCTGAATGTTTACATATGTTTTTATTAAGTGGATGTATATTGCTCTACAATTAAGAGTGAGAAAGAATAACCTAAGTGTGTCCTGTTGAATTGCTCCTCACTAGAGGAAGAACTTCTTAAATTGCTTAGAATTTTTTTGCGGGAAAGGAAGTCTTTAGTTCTGACTTCTAATTTTTGAGGGTTGTGAGAGGAAGATATAGGTAACTTAGAGTTATAGGGTAGGTATTGATCTCTTTTTTTGCTTTGAAGATTGTGGGATTACAGTAGATAGAGTTCAGTGGATAAGCAAACTGCTGTGTATATTATTTTTGTACTTCAAATTTTAGCAGAAGGTGCATTATCTTCATTTGTTCTGTATACCTGTAGCAGAGAAGACATTTTAGAATTTAGAAGAGTATCACAGTTTCCCTACCTCTTCCAGGTTTTAGTATGTGAATGTGAAAACATAAAGTGATATACTGTACAGTTTTTTGTTTTGTTTTGTTTTTGAAAGAAAGCCTTTATCATGTGGGGATGATTACCACTTTTTTCTTTCAGTGAATACTCTGCCTACTGAGACCAGGTCAAGATGGAGAAGTAAGGGTGCTGCTTGAATCAGTTATAATCCATTGATTATTAATCCTCTATAATGCTCACAGCTGAGAGCCAGTGAATAGATTTTGCAGTCAGTAAACTTTCTTCTCTGTTTACATACTCTGGTGTTGTTAGGATGTACTGGAATAAATATTTAAGTCTTCAGACAGCCAAGAATTTCTTACAGGCAAGTTGTAGCTTCAACTACTTCTGGT
Organism: Apteryx mantelli; assembly: GCF_036417845.1. Classification (NCBI taxonomy): domain Eukaryota; kingdom Metazoa; phylum Chordata; class Aves; order Apterygiformes; family Apterygidae; genus Apteryx; species Apteryx mantelli. The sequence continues at coordinate 5,142,838 of NC_090020.1, forward strand.
CACATTAGGCATAGTGTTTGCCAGTGAGCAGGAAAAATAAAATTGGGTCCTTCCAGGCCCACCAGTTATTGATAAGTAAGTGGAAAACTTTGTATATTGCTTATTGGGCTAGGTTTTTGGAATAATTTTTTCTCTTAAATTTTCATCTTTCTAGGTCATCCGTAGTTTGCTATTCAACCCATTGTGAGGATAGGTATTAGTTCAAGAGTTGGAATATCAAACACCTGTTATATTTCAGTGCCTCAAATAAGTAATTTCTGTCATGACTCTGAACTGATTATCACATATGTTTAGTCTTAACAGGGGTTTTACTGAAATGCACTGTATGAGTGGCCACTCAAATTTTGTATCTTGTGTGTGCATCATACCTCCAAGTGACCTGTATCCTCGTGGGCTGATTGCAACTGGTGGCAATGATCATAATATTTGCATTTTCACAGTTGACAACCCAGCTCCTCTTTATGTCCTGAAGGGCCATAAAAACACAGGTATGTAGTAATTTTGTTTTAGATTTTTGTTGCATAAAAGTTAATATGATATGCTAGAGAGGAAAATAAGTTGAAGTTGTAAAACTGAATTTTGAGTTCTCTGGTATTTTAATGTAGTGAACATTATGATCTCTATAAATAAAATTTTATAATTTCAATTCATGAAGTGCCAGTCAGTCACAAGGACTTCCAAGTATGATCTTTTCCTGTATAAACCCTGTAGCTAGTATTTCACATGCCAACTTACAGGCATAGCAGAATGATGTCCATTTTGTCAAGAGCTGCCTATTTAAGAAGCAATTATTTAGTCCTCTGTACAAACTGTGTGTTTTGTTAAGCATAAATCTGTGTCCAAGCTCATAGAAGTAGAAAGAGTGAGCTTCCTAAACAGATAAACAAACTTTCACTGTTTGGTTACTTAGGTGGGGTTCTAATATTAGTTGGTGATCTAAATATGTAATGAAGGCTAAAAGTTCACTGTAGAAATTTTCCCTCTCTTCATTCTGGTCAATGCAGCATGTGATGTATTAACCCAATATTCAGCATTTTTCATGTTAGTATACTAAATTTGTCTTTTTTGTAAGCTGATCTAGTATTGATACACCCTTGAATGGTCTAATCTCATAATCATGGAATGTCAAAATTAATTATTTTAAGTTTTGGACGGTCTTTCTACTTTATTAAAGAGGGTTGTGGATACCAACATGAGAATATCCTGGGCTTCCAAGCAGCACCAAAAATTTAAAAGAGAAATTATTTGTATTTATTTTAAACCCCTTGGCTTGCTATGAGAAGGAAAGAAAATAACATCATTATGTAAGAAGGCAAGGAATAGCTCATGTGCTTGGGTGGGAAGCTGGGATGGGTGAGTTGATAACAGAACATGTGATATGCTCCCTACAGAGTTGTAAAAAGGGATGAGGTGTTCTAGAGAGGTTATATACCACCCCCACAACCTAACAATGAAATGTTTAGAAATAGTTAAAAAAAATTTTTTTTAAATACTTTTTATGGTAATGTGCAACTGTTTAAAAATGTGAAGCTCAGATTAATCCTAAAATCTGCTTTAGAAATGGGAAAAAACTAGGGCATGAATAATTGTTTTGCTTAGTGACAAGGCTGGAATACTATCCAGTTCTCACTGTTGCATCACAGAAGCAAGACACAGCAGGCGATACTTTTCTTTTATGAAACTCAGACGGACCATGTACTCTGCTCGTGACTTAACTGCTTTTGTAAGCTTGTTAGTTATTAGAACTTTATTAGCACTCTGTGTCTTCAGTTTTATAGCACCCTGTTACTGGAACATTTTCAGATTATTGTTTGTTAAATATATTTTTGAATGTAAGCACAATTTCTTGGTAACAGTATTTTGCCTTCCAGAAAGATGAGTTGAATATTTTGCTATGAAGTCTTGTTTCTTGATGTAAATTAATACAAGTTGACAAAATCATGGCTTTCTCCTTAATCTTACAAATAAAACATTGTGTTAATTCTGTGTCTTGACTGATTATCTGCCCTGCTTGTAAACATATTCTAATCGTAGGAGAAAAGAATGGGTGCTAAGAGAAATTTAAAAAATATGAATGGCAAAAAGATTTGAAATTTTGCAATCTCATGTGAAAAGATTTTTAGGCAGTGCTTTTCTAAGTTGCAGTGTGACTACAGTTTTAATTCTTCCCCAAACTCCTCAACAAAATAAATATACTGCTAATAGAAGTAAATCTTCTTAAATAAATCTGCTTAAATTACTGGTCTAAGATTGGTGACAATGCAGGAAACATGTCAGTATTGATTTGAACCTTCATTCCAGTTTGCAGCCTTTCATCTGGGAAATTCGGCACATTACTAAGTGGATCATGGGATACAACAGCCAAAGTGTGGTTGAATGACAGATGTATGATGACATTACAGGTATGAAGTTCTGTATGAGTATTAAATAGATGCTTTGATTTTTGTCAGCAAAAAACAACAGTGTTGGCTTTTTTGCAGGGTCACACAGCTGCTATATGGGCAGTGAAAATACTGCCTGAACAGGGATTAATGTTGACTGGTTCAGCTGACAAAACTATTAAACTGTGGAAGGCAGGCAGATGTGAAAGAACATTCACTGGTAAATACTCTTGCAGTTGATAATTTCACAGGGGAGTCACATGCTCTTTTTAAAAACAAAAATTTCAAAAAATCCCTAAGCCTCTGATAAAATTTTCAGTTGTTTTTCTTCCTTTTGTGAAGGACATGAAGATTGTGTGAGAGGTTTAGCTATTCTCAGTGAAATGGAATTCCTTTCCTGTGCTAATGATGCTAGTATCCGAAGATGGCAGATCTCTGGCGAGTGCCTGCAGGTGTATTATGGACATACGAATTATATATACAGCATATCTGTCTTCCCTCAGTGTAAAGGTAAGGTTGTTTTTGTGACTATGGCCCAACATTCTTCCAAAATAAAACAGCAAGGTAGACATTCAGTAGTTCTGTGGAGCTGCCATAACAGAAGAACTCAGCTGGCATTTCATTTACTTCCTTTTTTTTTTTTTCTTTCTTCCCTATTTGCTGCTTCCTTTTGCATAAGTAATAAAAATGTCTGTGATTGAATCCAAATCCTGTTTCTGGCAGAATCACCCTGACAGTAGATGAGATGAAAGATCCTGAGTCAGGCCTAATTATAAAGCTGGAGTAAAACTTTCGCTTTCTTGAAGCAACAAGCAAAACTATTGTCTACATTGTCACCTGCATATTGGCACTCTGGTAGCAGAGTAATGGAATGGTACGCGTGACATTTTGAGATAATGTAAATTTAGGTACTTCCACAGAAAGTTTTTGCAGTATATTATAAATAGTTTAGATTAAGAGTTTCATATGTATGGTTAATTGCATTTATATTTGAAGTTTTGAGATTTAGAGCTTCAAAACTAACTGTTACAGAGAGTTGCTGAAGATCATCTGAGTCGGTGACCTTTGTGTGGTGTACATGATACTTGCATATTCGTTCACTAGGTGAATGGATGTATATTAGTGGATGCGTAGGTCACAAATCTCTTCTATCTTAAAACTGTCAAAGAGGAGATGCTAGAAGTTAGACACAGACTTTTGAGGGTGCTTTATATATGTTTCCTGAAAAAGCAGAAGCTACTCTGCAAAAGCCTCAGAGATTTAAAAGAACTGTGAAACTCTGGAAACACAGGGTAAGATAAAACTGTGATAGTCTCAAAATTACTCTTAAGTTCTTTGTTTATATTCTTGACAGGAGGAAAGAATCTTTTGTCTGCCATGAGAATAATTTCATTCCCCATCTGGCTGATCAGTCCACAATTTATGCACTTAATTTCTTTTGTGAAGAGAAATACGCATGATTTTTGCTTTCTTCTAGCTCTCCTCTTGTGACTGAAAACTATTAAATTATAAAAAGCTTCCTCTTACTCTTTCAGTTGTTAGATACGCAGTTATAGGAATCTGCCTTGTATCGCAATATACTAAATATACATACAGCTTTAAACTCTTCTTTCTTCCTTTTTAGATTTTGTGACTACTGGAGAGGATAGATCCCTTAGAATCTGGAAACAAGGGGAATGTGCTCAAACAATCAGACTCCCAGCTCAGTCTGTATGGTGCTGCTGTGTGTTAGACAATGGTGACATCGTAGTTGGTGCAAGGTATCCTGGTTTTACTCTATCACCATATTGGCATATCTAAAACTGGAGAATCCATGATGAAGTTTTATGCATTGTTTTGGATGTCAGAATTAATTC